>NW_027138300.1:1238333-1547916 GCF_035084215.1 Heptranchias perlo
TGAACTTATTTCAGTCAGCTGGATCTTTCTTCTTCAAAGCAAAAAGATTTTATCTTCAAATACAAGAACTCTTCGTGGTTTTGATGGTTTTCAGCAAATGAACATATTTCAGCGAGCTGGGAGTTTTTTCTTTAATAGCGTAAGATTTTATCTTAAACTACAAGAACTTTTCGTGTTTCTTGTCAATTTTTGTTGGTTTTCATCTAATCAACTTATTTCAGTCAGCTAGATCTTTCTTCTTCAAAGCAAAAAGATTTTATCTTCAAATACAAGAACTTTTCGTGGTTTTGATGGTTTTCAGTAAATGAACATATTTCAGCGAGCTGGAAGTTTTGTCCTTAATAGAGTCAGATTTTATCTTAAAATACAAGAACTTTTCGTGGTTCTTGTCAATTTTTGTTGGTTTTCATCGAATGAACTTATTTCAGTCAGCTGGATCTTTCTTCTTCAAAGCAAAAAGATTTTATCTTCAAATACAAGAACTTTTCGTGGTTTTGATGGTTTTCAGCAAATGAACATATTTCAGCGAGCTGGAAGTTTTTTCCTTAATAGAGTAAGATATTATCTTAAAATACAAGAAGTTTTCGTGTTTCTTGTCAATTTTTGTTGGTTTTCATCGAATGAACTTATTTCAGTCAGCTGGATCTTTCTTCTTCAAAGCAAAAAGATTTTAACTTAAAATACAAGAACTTTTCGTGGTTTTGATGGTTTTCAGCAAATGAACATATTTCAGCGAGCTGGAAGTTTTTTCCTTAATAGCGTAAGATTTTATCTTAAAATACAAGAACTTTTCGTGGTTCTTGTCAATTTTTGTTGGTTTTCATCTCATGAACTTATTTCAGTCAGCTGGATCATTCTTCTTCAAAGCAAAAAGATTTTATCTTCAAATACAAGAACCTTTCGTGGTTTTGATGGTTTTCAGCAAATGAACAGATTTCAGCGAGCTGGAAGTATTTTCCTTAATAGTGTAAGATTTTATCTTAAAATACAATAACTTTTCGTGGTTCTTGTCAATTATTGTTGGTTTTCATCTAATGAACTTATTTCAGTCAGCTGGATCTTTCTTCTTCAAAGCAAAAAGATTTTATCTTCAAATACAAGAACTTTTCGTGGTTTTGTTGGTTTTCAGCAAATGAACATATTTCAGCGAGCTGGGAGTTTTTTCTTTAATAGCGTAAGATTTTATCTTAAACTACAAGAACTTTTCGTGTTTCTTGTCAATTTTTGTTGGTTTTCATCTAATCAACTTATTTCAGTCAGCTAGATCTTTCTTCTTCAAAGCAAAAAGATTTTATCTTCAAATACAAGAACTCTTCGTGGTTTTGATGGTTTTCAGCAAATGAACATATTTCAGCGAGCTGGAAGTTTTTTCCTTAATAGCGTAAGATTTTATCTTAAAATACAAGAACTTTTCGTGGTTCTTGTCAATTTTTGTTCGTTTTCACCTAATGAACTTATTTCAGTCAGCTGGATCTTTCTTCTTCAAAGCAAAAAGATTTTATCTTCAAATACAAGAACTTTTCGTGGTTCTTGTCAATTTTCGTTGGTTTTCATCTAATGAACTTATTTCAGTCGGCTAGATCTTTCTTCTTCAAAGCAAAAAGATTTTATCTTCAAATACAAGAACTTTTCGTGGTTTTGTTGGTTTTCAGCAAATGAACATATTTCAGCGAGCTGGGAGTTTTTTCTTTAATAGCGTAAGATTTTATCTTAAACTACAAGAACTTTTCGTGTTTCTTGTCAATTTTTGTTGGTTTTCATCTAATCAACTTATTTCAGTCAGCTCGATCTTTCTTCTTCAAAGCAAAAAGATTTTATCTTCAAATACAAGAACTTTTCGTGGTTTTGTTGGTTTTCAGCAAATGAACATATTTCAGCGAGCTGGAAGTTTTTTCCTTAATAGCGTAAGATTTTATCTTAAAATACAAGAACTTTTCGTGGTTCTTGTCAATTTTTGTTGGTTTTCATCTAATGAACTTATTTCAGTCAGCTGGATCTTTCTTCTTCAAAGCAAAAAGATTTTATCTTCAAATACAAGAACTTTTCGTGGTTTTGTTCGTTTTCAGCAAATGAACATATTTCAGCGAGCTGGGAGTTTTTTCCTGAATAGCGTAAGATTTTATCTTAAAATACAAGAACTTTTCGTGGTTCTTGTCAATTTTTGTTCGTTTTCATCCAATGAACTTATTTCAGTCAGCTAGATCTTTCTTCTTCAAAGCAAAATGATTTTATCTTAAAATACAAGAACTTTTCGTGTTTCTTGTCAATTTTTGTTGGTTTTCATCTCATCAACTTATTTCAGTCAGCTAGATCTTTCTTCTTCAAAGCAAAAAGATTTTATCTTAAAATACAAGAACTTTTCGTGGTTTTGATGGTTTTCAGCAAATGAACATATTTCAGCGAGCTGGAAGTATTTTCCTTAATAGCGTAAGATTTTATCTTAAAATACAATAACTTTTCGTGGTTCTTGTCAATTTTTGTTGGTTTTCATCGAATGAACTTATTTCAGTCAGCTGGATCTTTCTTCTTCAAAGCAAAAAGATTTTATCTTCAAATACAAGAACTCTTCGTGGTTTTGATGGTTTTCAGCAAATGAACATATTTCAGCGAGCTGGGAGTTTTTTCTTTAATAGCGTAAGATTTTATCTTAAACTACAAGAACTTTTCGTGTTTCTTGTCAATTTTTGTTGGTTTTCATCTAATCAACTTATTTCAGTCAGCTCGATCTTTCTTCTTCAAAGCAAAAAGATTTTATCTTCAAATACAAGAACTTTTCGTGGTTTTGTTGGTTTTCAGCAAATGAACATATTTCAGCGAGCTGGAAGTTTTTTCCTTAATAGCGTAAGATTTTATCTTAAAATACAAGAACTTTTCGTGGTTCTTGTCAATTTTTGTTGGTTTTCATCTAATGAACTTATTTCAGTCAGCTGGATCTTTCTTCTTCAAAGCAAAAAGATTTTATCTTCAAATACAAGAACTTTTCGTGGTTTTGTTCGTTTTCAGCAAATGAACATATTTCAGCGAGCTGGGAGTTTTTTCCTTAATAGCGTAAGATTTTATCTTAAAATACAAGAACTTTTCGTGGTTCTTGTCAATTTTTGTTCGTTTTCATCCAATGAACTTATTTCAGTCAGCTAGATCTTTCTTCTTCAAAGCAAAATGATTTTATCTTAAAATACAAGAACTTTTCGTGTTTCTTGTCAATTTTTGTTGGTTTTCATCTCATCAACTTATTTCAGTCAGCTAGATCTTTCTTCTTCAAAGCAAAAAGATTTTATCTTAAAATACAAGAACTTTTCGTGGTTTTGATGGTTTTCAGCAAATGAACATATTTCAGCGAGCTGGAAGTATTTTCCTTAATAGCGTAAGATTTTATCTTAAAATACAATAACTTTTCGTGGTTCTTGTCAATTTTTGTTGGTTTTCATCTAATGAACTTATTTCAGTCAGCTGGATCTTTCTTCTTCAAAGCAAAAAGATTTTATCTTCAAATACAAGAACTTTTCGTGGTTTTGTTGGTTTTCAGCAAATGAACATATTTCAGCGAGCTGGGAGTTTTTTCTTTAATAGCGTAAGATTTTATCTTAAACTACAAGAACTTTTCGTGTTTCTTGTCAATTTTTGTTGGTTTTCATCTAATCAACTTATTTCAGTCAGCTAGATCTTTCTTCTTCAAAGCAAAAAGATTTTATCTTCAAATACAAGAACTTTTCGTGGTTTTGATGGTTTTCAGTAAATGAACATATTTCAGCGAGCTGGAAGTTTTGTCCTTAATAGAGTCAGATTTTATCTTAAAATACAAGAACTTTTCGTGTTTCTTGTCAATTTTTGTTGGTTTTCATCTCATCAACTTATTTCAGTCAGCTAGATCTTTCTTCTTCAAAGCAAAAAGATTTTATCTTAAAATACAAGAACTTTTCGTGGTTTTGATGGTTTTCAGCAAATGAACATATTTCAGCGAGCTGGAAGTTTTTTCCTTAATAGCGTAAGATTTTATCTTAAAATACAAGAACTTTTCGTGGTTCTTGTCAATTTTTGTTGGTTTTCATCTCATGAACTTATTTCAGTCAGCTGGATCATTCTTCTTCAAAGCAAAAAGATTTTATCTTCAAATACAAGAACCTTTCGTGGTTTTGATGGTTTTCAGCAAATGAACAGATTTCAGCGAGCTGGAAGTATTTTCCTTAATAGTGTAAGATTTTATCTTAAAATACAATAACTTTTCGTGGTTCTTGTCAATTTTTGTTGGTTTTCATCTAATGAACTTATTTCAGTCAGCTGGATCTTTCTTCTTCAAAGCAAAAAGATTTTATCTTCAAATACAAGAACTTTTCGTGGTTTTGTTGGTTTTCAGCAAATGAACATATTTCAGCGAGCTGGGAGTTTTTTCTTTAATAGCGTAAGATTTTATCTTAAACAACAAGAACTTTTCGTGTTTCTTGTCAATTTTTGTTGGTTTTCATCTAATCAACTTATTTCAATCAGCGAGATCTTTCTTCTTCAAAGCAAAAAGATTTTATCTTCAAATACAAGAACTCTTCGTGGTTTTGATGGTTTTCAGCAAATGAACATATTTCAGCGAGCTGGAAGTTTTTTCCTTAATAGCGTAAGATTTTGTCTTCAAATACAAGAACTTTTCGTGGTTTTGTTGGTTTTCAGCAAATGAACATATTTCAGCGAGCTGGGAGTTTTTTCTTTCATAGCGTAAGATTTTATCTTAAACTACAAGAACTTTTCGTGTTTCTTGTCAATTTTTGTTGGTTTTCATCTAATCGACTTATTTCAGTCAGCTCGATCTTTCTTCTTCAAAGCAAAAAGATTTTATCTTCAAATACAAGAACTTTTCGTGGTTTTGTTGGTTTTCAGCAAATGAACATATTTCAGCGAGCTGGAAGTTTTTTCCTTAATAGCGTAAGATTTTATCTTAAAATACAAGAACTTTTCGTGGTTCTTGTCAATTTTTGTTGGTTTTCATCTAATGAACTTATTTCAGTCAGCTGGATCTTTCTTCTTCAAAGCAAAAAGATTTTATCTTCAAATACAAGAACTTTTCGTGGTTTTGTTCGTTTTCAGCAAATGAACATATTTCAGCGAGCTGGGAGTTTTTTCCTTAATAGCGTAAGATTTTATCTTAAAATACAAGAACTTTTCGTGGTTCTTGTCAATTTTTGTTCGTTTTCATCCAATGAACTTATTTCAGTCAGCTAGATCTTTCTTCTTCAAAGCAAAATGATTTTATCTTAAAATACAAGAACTTTTCGTGTTTCTTGTCAATTTTTGTTGGTTTTCATCTCATCAACTTATTTCAGTCAGCTAGATCTTTCTTCTTCAAAGCAAAAAGATTTTATCTTAAAATACAAGAACTTTTCGTGGTTTTGATGGTTTTCAGCAAATGAACATATTTCAGCGAGCTGGAAGTTTTTTCCTTAATAGCGTAAGATTTTATCTTAAAATACAATAACTTTTCGTGGTTCTTGTCAATTTTTGTTGGTTTTCATCTAATGAACTTATTTCAGTCAGCTGGATCTTTCTTCTTCAAAGCAAAAAGATTTTATCTTCAAATACAAGAACTCTTCGTGGTTTTGATGGTTTTCAGCAAATGAACATATTTCAGCGAGCTGGGAGTTTTTTCTTTAATAGCGTTAGATTTTATCTTAAACTACAAGAACTTTTCGTGTTTCTTGTCAATTTTTGTTGGTTTTCATCTAATCAACTTATTTCAGTCAGCTCGATCTTTCTTCTTCAAAGCAAAAAGATTTTATCTTCAAATACAAGAACTTTTCGTGGTTTTGTTGGTTTTCAGCAAATGAACATATTTCAGCGAGCTGGAAGTTTTTTCCTTAATAGCGTAAGATTTTATCTTAAAATACAAGAACTTTTCGTGGTTCTTGTCAATTTTTGTTGGTTTTCATCTTATGAACTTATTTCAGTCAGCTGGATCTTTCTTCTTCAAAGCAAAAAGATTTTATCTTCAAATACAAGAACTTTTCGTGGTTCTTGTCAATTTTTGTTGGTTTTCATCTAATGAACTTATTTCAGTCGGCTAGATCTTTCTTCTTCAAAGCAAAAAGATTTTATCTTCAAATACAAGAACTTTTCGTGGTTTTGTTGGTTTTCAGCAAATGAACATATTTCAGCGAGCTGGGAGTTTTTTCTTTAATAGCGTAAGATTTTATCTTAAACTACAAGAACTTTTCGTGTTTCTTGTCAATTTTTGTTGGTTTTCATCTAATCAACTTATTTCAGTCAGCTCGATCTTTCTTCTTCAAAGCAAAAAGATTTTATCTTCAAATACAAGAACTTTTCGTGGTTTTGTTCGTTTTCAGCAAATGAACATATTTCAGCGAGCTGGGAGTTTTTTCCTGAATAGCGTAAGATTTTATCTTAAAATACAAGAACTTTTCGTGGTTCTTGTCAATTTTTGTTCGTTTTCATCCAATGAACTTATTTCAGTCAGCTAGATCTTTCTTCTTCAAAGCAAAATGATTTTATCTTAAAATACAAGAACTTTTCGTGTTTCTTGTCAATTTTTGTTGGTTTTCATCTCATCAACTTATTTCAGTCAGCTAGATCTTTCTTCTTCAAAGCAAAAAGATTTTATCTTAAAATACAAGAACTTTTCGTGGTTTTGATGGTTTTCAGCAAATGAACATATTTCAGCGAGCTGGAAGTATTTTCCTTAATAGCGTAAGATTTTATCTTAAAATACAATAACTTTTCGTGGTTCTTGTCAATTTTTGTTGGTTTTCATCGAATGAACTTATTTCAGTCAGCTGGATCTTTCTTCTTCAAAGCAAAAAGATTTTATCTTCAAATACAAGAACTCTTCGTGGTTTTGATGGTTTTCAGCAAATGAACATATTTCAGCGAGCTGGGAGTTTTTTCTTTAATAGCGTAAGATTTTATCTTAAACTACAAGAACTTTTCGTGTTTCTTGTCAATTTTTGTTGGTTTTCATCTAATCAACTTATTTCAGTCAGCTCGATCTTTCTTCTTCAAAGCAAAAAGATTTTATCTTCAAATACAAGAACTTTTCGTGGTTTTGTTGGTTTTCAGCAAATGAACATATTTCAGCGAGCTGGAAGTTTTTTCCTTAATAGCGTAAGATTTTATCTTAAAATACAAGAACTTTTCGTGGTTCTTGTCAATTTTTGTTGGTTTTCATCTAATGAACTTATTTCAGTCAGCTGGATCTTTCTTCTTCAAAGCAAAAAGATTTTATCTTCAAATACAAGAACTTTTCGTGGTTTTGTTCGTTTTCAGCAAATGAACATATTTCAGCGAGCTGGGAGTTTTTTCCTTAATAGCGTAAGATTTTATCTTAAAATACAAGAACTTTTCGTGGTTCTTGTCAATTTTTGTTCGTTTTCATCCAATGAACTTATTTCAGTCAGCTAGATCTTTCTTCTTCAAAGCAAAATGATTTTATCTTAAAATACAAGAACTTTTCGTGTTTCTTGTCAATTTTTGTTGGTTTTCATCTCATCAACTTATTTCAGTCAGCTAGATCTTTCTTCTTCAAAGCAAAAAGATTTTATCTTAAAATACAAGAACTTTTCGTGGTTTTGATGGTTTTCAGCAAATGAACATATTTCAGCGAGCTGGAAGTATTTTCCTTAATAGCGTAAGATTTTATCTTAAAATACAATAACTTTTCGTGGTTCTTGTCAATTTTTGTTGGTTTTCATCTAATGAACTTATTTCAGTCAGCTGGATCTTTCTTCTTCAAAGCAAAAAGATTTTATCTTCAAATACAAGAACTTTTCGTGGTTTTGTTGGTTTTCAGCAAATGAACATATTTCAG
Organism: Heptranchias perlo; assembly: GCF_035084215.1. Lineage (NCBI taxonomy): Eukaryota > Metazoa > Chordata > Chondrichthyes > Hexanchiformes > Hexanchidae > Heptranchias > Heptranchias perlo. The sequence goes on from NW_027138300.1 coordinate 1,246,138, forward strand.
CGAGCTGGGAGTTTTTTCTTTAATAGCGTAAGATTTTATCTTAAACTACAAGAACTTTTCGTGTTTCTTGTCAATTTTTGTTGGTTTTCATCTAATCAACTTATTTCAGTCAGCTAGATCTTTCTTCTTCAAAGCAAAAAGATTTTATCTTCAAATACAAGAACTTTTCGTGGTTTTGATGGTTTTCAGTAAATGAACATATTTCAGCGAGCTGGAAGTTTTGTCCTTAATAGAGTCAGATTTTATCTTAAAATACAAGAACTTTTCGTGTTTCTTGTCAATTTTTGTTGGTTTTCATCTCATCAACTTATTTCAGTCAGCTAGATCTTTCTTCTTCAAAGCAAAAAGATTTTATCTTAAAATACAAGAACTTTTCGTGGTTTTGATGGTTTTCAGCAAATGAACATATTTCAGCGAGCTGGAAGTTTTTTCCTTAATAGCGTAAGATTTTATCTTAAAATACAAGAACTTTTCGTGGTTCTTGTCAATTTTTGTTGGTTTTCATCTCATGAACTTATTTCAGTCAGCTGGATCATTCTTCTTCAAAGCAAAAAGATTTTATCTTCAAATACAAGAACCTTTCGTGGTTTTGATGGTTTTCAGCAAATGAACAGATTTCAGCGAGCTGGAAGTATTTTCCTTAATAGTGTAAGATTTTATCTTAAAATACAATAACTTTTCGTGGTTCTTGTCAATTTTTGTTGGTTTTCATCTAATGAACTTATTTCAGTCAGCTGGATCTTTCTTCTTCAAAGCAAAAAGATTTTATCTTCAAATACAAGAACTTTTCGTGGTTTTGTTGGTTTTCAGCAAATGAACATATTTCAGCGAGCTGGGAGTTTTTTCTTTAATAGCGTAAGATTTTATCTTAAACAACAAGAACTTTTCGTGTTTCTTGTCAATTTTTGTTGGTTTTCATCTAATCAACTTATTTCAATCAGCGAGATCTTTCTTCTTCAAAGCAAAAAGATTTTATCTTCAAATACAAGAACTCTTCGTGGTTTTGATGGTTTTCAGCAAATGAACATATTTCAGCGAGCTGGAAGTTTTTTCCTTAATAGCGTAAGATTTTGTCTTCAAATACAAGAACTTTTCGTGGTTTTGTTGGTTTTCAGCAAATGAACATATTTCAGCGAGCTGGGAGTTTTTTCTTTCATAGCGTAAGATTTTATCTTAAACTACAAGAACTTTTCGTGTTTCTTGTCAATTTTTGTTGGTTTTCATCTAATCGACTTATTTCAGTCAGCTCGATCTTTCTTCTTCAAAGCAAAAAGATTTTATCTTCAAATACAAGAACTTTTCGTGGTTTTGTTGGTTTTCAGCAAATGAACATATTTCAGCGAGCTGGAAGTTTTTTCCTTAATAGCGTAAGATTTAATCTTAAAATACAAGAACTTTTCGTGGTTCTTGTCAATTTTTGTTGGTTTTCATCTAATGAACTTATTTCAGTCAGCTGGATCTTTCTTCTTCAAAGCAAAAAGATTTTATCTTCAAATACAAGAACTTTTCGTGGTTTTGTTCGTTTTCAGCAAATGAACATATTTCAGCGAGCTGGGAGTTTTTTCCTTAATAGCGTAAGATTTTATCTTAAAATACAAGAACTTTTCGTGGTTCTTGTCAATTTTTGTTCGTTTTCATCCAATGAACTTATTTCAGTCAGCTAGATCTTTCTTCTTCAAAGCAAAATGATTTTATCTTAAAATACAAGAACTTTTCGTGTTTCTTGTCAATTTTTGTTGGTTTTCATCTCATCAACTTATTTCAGTCAGCTAGATCTTTCTTCTTCAAAGCAAAAAGATTTTATCTTAAAATACAAGAACTTTTCGTGGTTTTGATGGTTTTCAGCAAATGAACATATTTCAGCGAGCTGGAAGTATTTTCCTTAATAGCGTAAGATTTTATCTTAAAATACAATAACTTTTCGTGGTTCTTGTCAATTTTTGTTGGTTTTCATCTAATGAACTTATTTCAGTCAGCTGGATCTTTCTTCTTCAAAGCAAAAAGATTTTATCTTCAAATACAAGAACTCTTCGTGGTTTTGATGGTTTTCAGCAAATGAACATATTTCAGCGAGCTGGGAGTTTTTTCTTTAATAGCGTTAGATTTTATCTTAAACTACAAGAACTTTTCGTGTTTCTTGTCAATTTTTGTTGGTTTTCATCTAATCAACTTATTTCAGTCAGCTCGATCTTTCTTCTTCAAAGCAAAAAGATTTTATCTTCAAATACAAGAACTTTTCGTGGTTTTGTTGGTTTTCAGCAAATGAACATATTTCAGCGAGCTGGAAGTTTTTTCCTTAATAGCGTAAGATTTTATCTTAAAATACAAGAACTTTTCGTGGTTCTTGTCAATTTTTGTTGGTTTTCATCTTATGAACTTATTTCAGTCAGCTGGATCTTTCTTCTTCAAAGCAAAAAGATTTTATCTTCAAATACAAGAACTTTTCGTGGTTCTTGTCAATTTTTGTTGGTTTTCATCTAATGAACTTATTTCAGTCGGCTAGATCTTTCTTCTTCAAAGCAAAAAGATTTTATCTTCAAATACAAGAACTTTTCGTGGTTTTGTTGGTTTTCAGCAAATGAACATATTTCAGCGAGCTGGGAGTTTTTTCTTTAATAGCGTAAGATTTTATCTTAAACTACAAGAACTTTTCGTGTTTCTTGTCAATTTTTGTTGGTTTTCATCTAATCAACTTATTTCAGTCAGCTCGATCTTTCTTCTTCAAAGCAAAAAGATTTTATCTTCAAATACAAGAACTTTTCGTGGTTTTGTTCGTTTTCAGCAAATGAACATATTTCAGCGAGCTGGGAGTTTTTTCCTTAATAGCGTAAGATTTTATCTTAAAATACAAGAACTTTTCGTGGTTCTTGTCAATTTTTGTTCGTTTTCATCCAATGAACTTATTTCAGTCAGCTAGATCTTTCTTCTTCAAAGCAAAATGATTTTATCTTAAAATACAAGAACTTTTCGTGTTTCTTGTCAATTTTTGTTGGTTTTCATCTCATCAACTTATTTCAGTCAGCTAGATCTTTCTTCTTCAAAGCAAAAAGATTTTATCTTAAAATACAAGAACTTTTCGTGGTTTTGATGGTTTTCAGCAAATGAACATATTTCAGCGAGCTGGAAGTATTTTCCTTAATAGCGTAAGATTTTATCTTAAAATACAATAACTTTTCGTGGTTCTTGTCAATTTTTGTTGGTTTTCATCTAATGAACTTATTTCAGTCAGCTAGATCTTTCTTCTTCAAAGCAAAAAGATTTTATCTTCAAATACAAGAACTTTTCGTGGTTTTGATGGTTTTCAGTAAATGAACATATTTCAGCGAGCTGGAAGTTTTGTCCTTAATAGAGTCAGATTTTATCTTAAAATACAAGAACTTTTCGTGGTTCTTGTCAATTTTTGTTGGTTTTCATCGAATGAACTTATTTCAGTCAGCTGGATCTTTCTTCTTCAAAGCAAAAAGATTTTATCTTCAAATACAAGAACTTTTCGTGGTTTTGATGGTTTTCAGCAAATGAACATATTTCAGCGAGCTGGAAGTTTTTTCCTTAATAGAGTAAGATATTATCTTAAAATACAAGAAGTTTTCGTGTTTCTTGTCAATTTTTGTTGGTTTTCATCGAATGAACTTATTTCAGTCAGCTGGATCTTTCTTCTTCAAAGCAAAAAGATTTTATCTTCAAATACAAGAACTTTTCGTGGTTTTGTTGGTTTTCAGCAAATGAACATATTTCAGCGAGCTGGGAGTTTTTTCTTTAATAGCGTAAGATTTTATCTTAAAATACAAGAACTTTTCGTGTTTCTTGTCAATTTTTGTTGGTTTTCATCTCATCAACTTATTTCAGTCAGCTCGATCTTTCTTCTTCAAAGCAAAAAGATTTTATCTTAAAATACAAGAACTTTTCGTGGTTTTGATGGTTTTCAGCAAATGAACAGATTTCAGCGAGCTGGAAGTATTTTCCTTAATAGCGTAAGATTTTATCTTAAAATACAATAACTTTTCGTGGTTCTTGTCAATTTTTGTTGGTTTTCATCAAATGAACTTATTTCAGTCAGCTGGATCTTTCTTCTTCAAAGCAAAAAGATTTTATCTTCAAATACAAGAACTTTTCGTGGTTTTGTTGGTTTTCAGCAAATGAACATATTTCAGCGAGCTGGGAGTTTTTTCTTTAATAGCGTAAGATTTTATCTTAAACTACAAGAACTTTTCGTGTTTCTTGTCAATTTTTGTTGGTTTTCATCTAATCAACTTATTTCAGTCAGCGAGATCTTTCTTCTTCAAAGCAAAAAGATTTTATCTTCAAATACAAGAACTCTTCGTGGTTTTGATGGTTTTCAGCAAATGAACATATTTCAGCGAGCTGGAAGTTTTTTCCTTAATAGCGTAAGATTTTATCTTAAAATACAAGAACTTTTCGTGGTTCTTGTCAATTTTTGTTCGTTTTCACCTAATGAACTTATTTCAGTCAGCTGGATCTTTCTTCTTCAAAGCAAAAAGATTTTACCTTCAAATACAAGAACTTTTCGTGGTTCTTGTCAATTTTTGTTGGTTTTCATCTAATGAACTTATTTCAGTCGGCTAGATCTTTCTTCTTCAAAGCAAAAAGATTTTATCTTCAAATACAAGAACTTTTCGTGGTTTTGTTGGTTTTCAGCAAATGAACATATTTCAGCGAGCTGGGAGTTTTTTCTTTAATAGCGTAAGATTTTATCTTAAACTACAAGAACTTTTCGTGTTTCTTGTCAATTTTTGTTGGTTTTCATCTAATCAACTTATTTCAGTCAGCTCGATCTTTCTTCTTCAAAGCAAAAAGATTTTATCTTCAAATACAAGAACTTTTCGTGGTTTTGTTGGTTTTCAGCAAATGAACATATTTCAGCGAGCTGGAAGTTTTTTCCTTAATAGCGTAAGATTTTATCTTAAAATACAAGAACTTTTCGTGGTTCTTGTCAATTTTTGTTGGTTTTCATCTAATGAACTTATTTCAGTCAGCTGGATCTTTCTTCTTCAAAGCAAAAAGATTTTATCTTCAAATACAAGAACTTTTCGTGGTTTTGTTGGTTTTCAGCAAATGAACATATTTCAGCGAGCTGGGAGTTTTTTCTTTAATAGCGTAAGATTTTATCTTAAAATACAAGAACTTTTCGTGGTTTTGATGGTTTTCAGCAAATGAACAGATTTCAGCGAGCTGGAAGTATTTTCCTTAATAGCGTAAGATTTTATCTTAAAATACAATAACTTTTCGTGGTTCTTGTCAATTTTTGTTGGTTTTCATCAAATGAACTTATTTCAGTCAGCTGGATCTTTCTTCTTCAAAGCAAAAAGATTTTATCTTCAAATACAAGAACTTTTCGTGGTTTTGTTGGTTTTCAGCAAATGAACATATTTCAGCGAGCTGGGAGTTTTTTCTTTAATAGCGTAAGATTTTATCTTAAACTACAAGAACTTTTCGTGTTTCTTGTCAATTTTTGTTGGTTTTCATCTAATCAACTTATTTCAGTCAGCTAGATCTTTCTTCTTCAAAGCAAAAAGATTTTATCTTCAAATACAAGAACTCTTCGTGGTTTTGATGGTTTTCAGCAAATGAACATATTTCAGCGATCTGGAAGTTTTTTCCTTAATAGCGTAAGATTTTATCTTAAAATACAAGAACTTTTCGTGGTTCTTGTCAATTTTTGTTCGTTTTCACCTAATGAACTTATTTCAGTCAGCTGGATCTTTCTTCTTCAAAGCAAAAAGATTTTACCTTCAAATACAAGAACTTTTCGTGGTTCTTGTCAATTTTTGTTGGTTTTCATCTAATGAACTTATTTCAGTCGGCTAGATCTTTCTTCTTCAAAGCAAAAAGATTTTATCTTCAAATACAAGAACTTTTCGTGGTTTTGTTGGTTTTCAGCAAATGAACATATTTCAGCGAGCTGGAAGTTTTTTCCTTAATAGCGTAAGATTTTATCTTAAAATACAAGAACTTTTCGTGGTTCCTGTCAATTTTTGTTGGTTTTCATCTAATGAACTTATTTCAGTCAGCTGGTTCTTTCTTCTTCAAAGCAAAAAGATTTTATCTTCAAATACAAGAACTTTTCGTGGTTTTGTTGGTTTTCAGCAAATGAACATATTTCAGCGAGCTGGGAGTTTTTTCTTTAATAGCGTAAGATTTTATCTTAAACTACAAGAACTTTTCGTGTTACTTATCAATTTTTGTTGGTTTTCATCTAATCAACTTATTTCAGTCAGCTAGATCTTTCTTCTTCAAAGCAAAAGATTTTATCTTCAAATACAAGAACTTTTCGTGGTTTTGATGGTTTTCAGTAAATGAACATATTTCAGCGAGCTGGAAGTTTTGTCCTTAATAGAGTCAGATTTTATCTTAAAATACAAGAACTTTTCTTGGTTCTTGTCAATTTTTGTTGGTTTTCATCGAATGAACTTATTTCAGTCAGCTGGATCTTTCTTCTTCAAAGCAAAAAGATTTTATCTTCAAATACAAGAACTTTTCGTGGTTTTGATGGTTTTCAGCAAATGAACATATTTCAGCGAGCTGGAAGTTTTTTCCTTAATAGAGTAAGATATTATCTTAAAATACAAGAAGTTTTCGTGTTTCTTGTCAATTTTTGTTGGTTTTCATCGAATGAACTTATTTCAGTCAGCTGGATCTTTCTTCTTCAAAGCAAAAAGATTTTATCTTCAAATACAAGAACTTTTCGTGGTTTTGTTGGTTTTCAGCAAATGAACATATTTCAGCGAGCTGGGAGTTTTTTCTTTAATAGCGTAAGATTTTATCTTAAAATACAATAACTTTTCGTGGTTCTTGTCAATTTTTGTTCGTTTTCACCTAATGAACTTATTTCAGTCAGCTGGATCTTTCTTCTTCAAAGCAAAAAGATTTTACCTTCAAATACAAGAACTTTTCGTGGTTCTTGTCAATTTTTGTTGGTTTTCATCTAATGAACTTATTTCAGTCGGCTAGATCTTTCTTCTTCAAAGCAAAAAGATTTTATCTTCAAATACAAGAACTTTTCGTGGTTTTGTTGGTTTTCAGCAAATGAACATATTTCAGCCAGCTGGGAGTTTTTTCTTTAATAGCGTAAGATTTTATCTTAAACTACAAGAACTTTTCGTGTTTCTTGTCAATTTTTGTTGGTTTTCATCTAATCAACTTATTTCAGTCAGCTCGATCTTTCTTCTTCAAAGCAAAAAGATTTTATCTTCAAATACAAGAACTTTTCGTGGTTTTGTTGGTTTTCAGCAAATGAACATATTTCAGCGAGCTGGAAGTTTTTTCCTTAATAGAGTAAGATTTTATCTTAAAATACAAGAACTTTTCGTGGTTCTTGTCAATTTTTGTTGGTTTTCATCTAATGAACTTATTTCAGTCAGCTGGATCTTTCTTCTTCAAAGCAAAAAGATTTTATCTTCAAATACAAGAACTTTTCGTGGTTTTGATGGTTTTCAGCAAATGAACATATTTCAGCGAGCTGGAAGTTTTTCCCTTAATAGAGTAAGATATTATCTTAAAATACAAGAAGTTTTCGTGGTTCTTGTCAATTTTTGTTCGTTTTCATCCAATGAACTTGTTTCAGTCAGCTAGATCTTTCTTCTTCAAAGCAAAAAGATTTTATCTTCAAATACAAGAACTTTTCGTGGTTTTGTTGGTTTTCAGCAAATGAACATATTTCAGCGAGCTGGAAGTTTTTTCCTTAATAGCGTAAGATTTTATCTTAAAATACAAGAACTTTTCGTGGTTCTTGTCAATTTTTGTTGGTTTTCATCTAATGAACTTATTTCAGTCAGCTGGATCTTTCTTCTTCAAAGCAAAAAGATTTTATCTTCAAATACAAGAACATTTCGTGGTTTTGTTCGTTTTCAGCAAATGAACATATTTCAGCGAGCTGGGAGTTTTTTCCTTAATAGCGTAAGATTTTATCTTAAAATACAAGAACTTTTTGTGGTTCTTGTCAATTTTTGTTCGTTTTCATCTAATGAACTTATTTCAGTCAGCCAGATCTTTCTTCTTCAAAGCAAAATGATTTTATCTTCAAATACAAGAACTCTTCGTGGTTATGTTGGTTTTCAGCAAATGAACAGATTTCAGCGAGCAAGAAGTTTTTTCTTTAATAGCGTAAGATTTTATCTTAAAATACAAGAACTTTTCGTGGTTCTTGTCAATTTTTGTTGGTTTTCATCTGATGAACTTGTTTCAGTCAGCTAGATCTTTCTTCTTCAAAGCAAAAAGATTTTATCTTCAAATACAAGAACTTTTCGTGGTTTTGATGGTTTTCAGCAAATGAACATATTTCAGCGAGCTGGAAGTTTTTTCCTTAATAGAGTAAGATATTATCTTAAAATACAAGAAGTTTTCGTGGTTCTTGTCAATTATTGTTGGTTTTCCTCTAATGAAGTTATTTCAGTCAGCTCGATCTTTCTTCTTCAAAGCAAAAAGATTTTATCTTCAAATACAAGAACTTTTCGTGGTTTTGTTGGTTTTCAGCAAATGAACAGATTTCAGCGAGCAAGAAGTTTTTTCTTGAATAGCGTAAGATTTTATCTTAAAACACAAGAACTTTTCGTGGTTCTTGTCAACTTTTGTTGGTTTTCATCTAATCAACTTATTTCAGTCAGCTAGATCTTTCTTCTTCAAAGCAAAAAGATTTTATCTTCAAATACAAGAACTTTTCGTGGTTTTGTTGGTTTTCAGCAAATGAACATATTTCAGCGAGCTGGGAGTTTTTTCTTTAATAGCGTAAGATTTTATCTTAAAATACAATAACTTTTCGTGGTTCTTGTCAATTTTTGTTCGTTTTCACCTAATGAACTTATTTCAGTCAGCTGGATCTTTCTTCTTCAAAGCAAAAAGATTTTACCTTCAAATACAAGAACTTTTCGTGGTTCTTGTCAATTTTTGTTGGTTTTCATCTAATGAACTTATTTCAGTCGGCTAGATCTTTCTTCTTCAAAGCAAAAAGATTTTATCTTCAAATACAAGAACTTTTCGTGGTTTTGTTGGTTTTCAGCAAATGAACATATTTCAGCCAGCTGGGAGTTTTTTCTTTAATAGCGTAAGATTTTATCTTAAACTACAAGAACTTTTCGTGTTTCTTGTCAATTTTTGTTGGTTTTCATCTAATCAACTTATTTCAGTCAGCTCGATCTTTCTTCTTCAAAGCAAAAAGATTTTATCTTCAAATACAAGAACTTTTCGTGGTTTTGTTGGTTTTCAGCAAATGAACATATTTCAGCGAGCTGGAAGTTTTTTCCTTAATAGCGTAAGATTTTATCTTAAAATACAAGAACTTTTCGTGGTTCTTGTCAATTTTTGTTGGTTTTCATCTAATGAACTTATTTCAGTCAGCTGGATCTTTCTTCTTCAAAGCAAAAAGATTTTATCTTCAAATACAAGAACTTTTCGTGGTTTTGATGGTTTTCAGCAAATGAACATATTTCAGCGAGCTGGAAGTTTTTCCCTTAATAGAGTAAGATATTATCTTAAAATACAAGAAGTTTTCGTGGTTCTTGTCAATTATTGTTGGTTTTCATCCAATGAACTTGTTTCAGTCAGCTAGATCTTTCTTCTTCAAAGCAAAAAGATTTTATCTTCAAATACAAGAACTTTTCGTGGTTTTGTTGGTTTTCAGCAAATGAACATATTTCAGCGAGCTGGAAGTTTTTTCCTTAATAGCGTAAGATTTTATCTTAAAATACAAGAACTTTTCGTGGTTCTTGTCAATTTTTGTTGGTTTTCATCTAATGAACTTATTTCAGTCAGCTGGATCTTTCTTCTTCAAAGCAAAAAGATTTTATCTTCAAATACAAGAACATTTCGTGGTTTTGTTCGTTTTCAGCAAATGAACATATTTCAGCGAGCTGGGAGTTTTTTCCTTAATAGCGTAAGATTTTATCTTAAAATACAAGAACTTTTTGTGGTTCTTGTCAATTTTTGTTCGTTTTCATCTAATGAACTTATTTCAGTCAGCCAGATCTTTCTTCTTCAAAGCAAAATGATTTTATCTTCAAATACAAGAACTCTTCGTGGTTATGTTGGTTTTCAGCAAATGAACAGATTTCAGCGAGCAAGAAGTTTTTTCTTTAATAGCGTAAGATTTTATCTTAAAATACAAGAACTTTTCGTGGTTCTTGTCAATTTTTGTTGGTTTTCATCTGATGAACTTGTTTCAGTCAGCTAGATCTTTCTTCTTCAAAGCAAAAAGATTTTATCTTCAAATACAAGAACTTTTCGTGGTTTTGATGGTTTTCAGCAAATGAACATATTTCAGCGAGCTGGAAGTTTTTTCCTTAATAGAGTAAGATATTATCTTAAAATACAAGAAGTTTTCGTGGTTCTTGTCAATTATTGTTGGTTTTCCTCTAATGAAGTTATTTCAGTCAGCTCGATCTTTCTTCTTCAAAGCAAAAAGATTTTATCTTCAAATACAAGAACTTTTCGTGGTTTTGTTGGTTTTCAGCAAATGAACAGATTTCAGCGAGCAAGAAGTTTTTTCTTGAATAGCGTAAGATTTTATCTTAAAACACAAGAACTTTTCGTGGTTCTTGTCAACTTTTGTTGGTTTTCATCTAATCAACTTATTTCAGTCAGCTAGATCTTTCTTCTTCAAAGCAAAAAGATTTTATCTTCAAATACAAGAACTTTTCGTGGTTTTGTTGGTTTTCAGCAAATGAACATATTTCAGCGAGCTGGGAGTTTTTTCTTTAATAGCGTAAGATTTTATCTTAAACTACAAGAACTTTTCGTGTTTCTTGTCAATTTTTGTTGGTTTTCATCTAATCAACTTATTTCAGTCAGCTAGATCTTTCTTCTTCAAAGCAAAAAGATTTTATCTTCAAATACAAGAACTTTTCGTGGTTTTGTTGGTTTTCAGCAAATGAACATATTTCAGCGAGTTGGAAGTTTTTTTCTTAATAGCGTAAGATATTATCTTAAAATACAAGAACTTTTCGTGGTTCTTGTCAATTTTTGTTGGTTTTCATCTAATGAACTTATTTCAGTCAGCTGGATCTTTCTTCTTCAAAGCAAAAAGATTTTATCTTCAAATACAAGAACTTTTCGTGGTTTTGTTCGTTTTCAGCAAATGAACATATTTCAGCGAGCTGGGAGTTTTTTCCTTAATAGCGTAAGATTTTATCTTAAAATAGAAGAACTTTTCGTGGTTCTTGTCAATTTTTGTTCGTTTTCATCTAATGAACTTATTTCAGTCAGCTCGATCTTTCTTCTTCAAAGCAAAATGATTTTATCTTCAAATACAAGAACTTTTCGTGGTTTTGATGGTTTTCAGCAAATGAACATATTTCAGCGAGCTGGAAGTTTTTTCCTTCATAGCGTAAGATTTTATCTTAAAATACAAGAACTTTTCGTGGTTCTTGTCAATTTTTGTTGGTTTTCATCTAATGAACTTATTTCAGTCAGCTGGATCTTTCTTCTTCAAAGCAAAAAGATTTTATCTTCAATTACAAGAACTTTTTGTAGTTTTGTTCGTTTTCAGCAAATGAACATATTTCAGCGAGCTGGGAGTTTTTTCCTTAATAGCGTAAGATTTTATCTTAAAATACAAGAACTTTTTGTGGTTCTTGTCAATTTTTGTTCGTTTTCATCTAATGAACTTATTTCAGTCAGCCAGATCTTTCTTCTTCAAAGCAAAATGATTTTATCTTCAAATACAAGAACTCTTCGTGGTTATGTTGGTTTTCAGCAAATGAACAGATTTCAGCGAGCAAGAAGTTTTTTCTTTAATAGCGTAAGATTTTATCTTAAAATACAAGAACTTTTCGTGGTTCTTGTCAATTTCTGTTGGTTTTCATCTGATGAACTTGTTTCAGTCAGCTAGATCTTTCTTCTTCAAAGCAAAAAGATTTTATCTTCAAATACAAGAACTTTTCGTGGTTTTGATGGTTTTCAGCAAATGAACATATTTCAGCGAGCTGGAAGTTTTTTCCTTAATAGAGGAAGATATTATCTTAAAATACAAGAAGTTTTCGTGGTTCTTGTCAATTATTGTTGGTTTTCATCTGATGAACTTATTTCAGTCAGCTAGATCTTTCTTCTTCAAAGCAAAAAGATTTTATCTTCAAATACAAGAACTTTTCGTGGTTTTGTTGGTTTTCAGCAAATGAACAGATTTCAGCGAGCAAGAAGTTTTTTCTTTAATAGCGTAAGATTTTATCTTAAAACACAAGAACTTTTCGTGGTTCTTGTCAACTTTTGTTGGTTTTCATCCAATCAACTTATTTCAGTCAGCTAGATCTTTCTTCTTCAAAGCAAAAAGATTTTATCTTCAAATACAAGAACTTTTCGTGGTTTTGTTGGTTTTCAGCAAATGAACATATTTCAGCGAGCTGGGAGTTTTTTCTATAATAGCGTAAGATTTTATCTTAAACTACAAGAACTTTTCGTGTTTCTTGTCAATTTTTGTTGGTTTTCATCTGATCAACTTATTTCAGTCAGCAAGATCTTTCTTCTTCAAAGCAAAAAGATTTTATCTTCAAATACAAGAACTTTTCGTGGTTTTGTTGGTTTTCAGCAAATGAACATATTTCAGCGAGTTGGAAGTTTTTTCCTTAATAGCGTAAGATATTATCTTAAAATACAAGAACTTTTCGTGGTTCTTGTCAATTTTTGTTGGTTTTCATCTAATGAACTTATTTCAGTCAGCTGGATCTTTCTTCTTCAAAGCAAAAAGATTTTATCTTCAAATACAAGAACTTTTCGTGGTTTTGTTCGTTTTCAGCAAATGAACATATTTCAGCGAGCTGGGAGTTTTTTCCTGAATAGCGTAAGATATTATCTTAAAATACAAGAAGTTTTCGTGGTTCTTGTCAATTATTGTTGGTTTTCATCTAATGAACTTATTTCAGTCAGCTAGATCTTTCTTCTTCAAAGCAAAAAGATTTTATCTTCAAATACAAGAACTTTTCGTGGTTTTGTTCGTTTTCAGCAAATGAACATATTTCAGCGAGCTGGGAGTTTTTTCCTTAATAGCGTAAGATTTTATCTTAAAATACAAGAACTTTTCGTGGTTCTTGTCAATTTTTGTTCGTTTTCATCAAATGAACTTATTTCAGTCAGCTCGATCTTTCTTCTTCAAAGCAAAATGATTTTATCTTCAAATACAAGAACTTTTCGTGGTTTTGATGGTTTTCAGCAAATGAACAGATTTCAGCGAGCTGGATGTTTTTTCCTTAATAGAGTAAGATATTATCTTAAAATACAAGAAGTTTTCGTGGTTCTTGTCAATTATTGTTGGTTTTCATCTAATGAACTTATTTCAGTCAGCTAGACCTTTCTTCTTCAAAGCAAAAAGATTTTATCTTCAAATACAAGAACTTTTCGTGGTTTTGATGGTTTTCAGCAAATGAACATATTTCAGCGAGCTGGAAGTTTTTTCCTTAACAGCGTAAGATTTTATCTTAAAATAAAAGAACTTTTCGTGGTTCTTGACAATTTGTGTTGGTTTTCATCAAATGAACTTATTTCAGTCAGCTCGATCTTTCTTCTTCAAAGCAAAAAGATTTTATCTTCAAATACAAGAACTTTTCGTGGTTTTGATGGTTTTCAGCAAATGAACATATTTCAGCGAGCTGGAAGTTTTTTCCTTAATAGCGTAAGATTTTATCTTAAAATACAAGAACTTTTCGTGGTTTATGTCAATTTTTGTTGGTTTTCATCTCATGAACTTATTTCAGTCAGCTGGATCTTTCTTCTTCAAAGCAAAAAGATTTTATCTTCAAACACAAGAACTTTTCGTGGTTTTGTTGGTTTTCAGCAAATGAACATATTTCAGCGAGCTGGGAGTTTTTTCCTTAATAGCGTAAGATTTTATCTTAAAATACAAGAACTTTTCGTGGTTCTTGTAAATTTTTGTTGGTTTTCATCTCATGAACTTATTTCAGTCAGCTCGATCTTTCTTCTTCAAAGCAAAAAGATTTTATCTTAAAATACAAGAACTTTTCGTGGTTTTGATGGTTTTCAGCAAATGAACATATTTCAGCGAGCTGGAAGTTTTTTCCTTAACAGCGTAAGATTTTATCTTAAAATACAAGAACTTTTCGTGGTTCTTGACAATTTGTGTTGGTTTTCATCTGATCAACTTATTTCAGTCAGCTGGATCTTTCTTCTTCAAAGCAAAAAGATTTTATCTTCAAATACAAGAACTTTTCGTGGTTTTGTTGGTTTTCAGCAAATGAACACATTTCAGCGAGTTGGAAGTTTTTTCCTTAATAGCGTAAGATTTTATCTTAAAATACAAGAACTTTTCGTGGTTCTTGTCAATTTTTGTTGGTTTTCATCTAATGAACTTATTTCAGTCAGCTGGATCTTTCTTCTTCAAAGCAAAAAGATTTTATCTTCAAATACAAGAACTTTTCGTGGTTTTGATGGTTTTCAGCAAATGAACATATTTCAGCGAGCTGGAAGTTTTTTCCTTAATAGAGTAAGATATTATCTTAAAATACAAGAAGTTTTCGTGGTTCTTGTCAATATTGTTGGTTTTCATCCAATGAACTTGTTTCAGTCAGCTAGATCTTTCTTCTTCAAAGCAAAAAGATTTTATCTTCAAATACAAGAACTTTTCGTGGTTTTGTTGGTTTTCAGCAAATGAACATATTTCAGCGAGCTGGAAGTTTTTTCCTTCATAGCGTAAGATTTTATCTTAAAATACAAGAACTTTTCGTGGTTCTTGTCAATTTTTGTTGGTTTTCATCTAATGAACCTATTTCAGTCAGCTGGATCTTTCTTCTTCAAAGCAAAAAGATTTTATCTTCAAATACAAGAACTTTTCGTGGTTTTGTTCGTTTTCAGCAAATGAACATATTTCAGCGAGCTGGGAGTTTTTTCCTTAATAGCGTAAGATTTTATCTTAAAATACAAGAACTTTTTGTGGTTCTTGTCAATTTTTGTTCGTTTTCATCTAATGAACTTATTTCAGTCAGCCAGATCTTTCTTCTTCAAAGCAAAATGATTTTATCTTCAAATACAAGAACTCTTCGTGGTTTTGATGGTTATCAGTAAATGAACATATTTCAGCGAGCTGGAAGTTTTGTCCTTAATAGAGTCAGATTTTATCTTAAAATACAAGAACTTTTCGTGGTTCTTGTCAATTTTTGTTGGTTTTCATCGAATGAACTTATTTCAGTCAGCTGGATCTTTCTTCTTCAAAGCAAAAAGATTTTATCTTCAAATACAAGAACTTTTCGTGGTTTTGATGGTTTTTAGCAAATGAACATATTTCAGCGAGCTGGAAGTTTTTTCCTTAATAGAGTAAGATATTATCTTAAAATACAAGAAGTTTTCGTGTTTCTTGTCAATTTTTGTTGGTTTTCATCGAATGAACTTATTTCAGTCAGCTGGATCTTTCTTCTTCAAAGCAAAAAGATTTTATCTTCAAATACAAGAACTTTTCGTGGTTTTGTTGGTTTTCAGCAAATGAACAGATTTCAGCGAGCAAGAAGTTTTTTCTTGAATAGCGTAAGATTTTATCTTAAAACACAAGAACTTTTCGTGGTTCTTGTCAACTTTTGTTGGTTTTCATCTAATCAACTTATTTCAGTCAGCTAGATCTTTCTTCTTCAAAGCAAAAAGATTTTATCTTCAAATACAAGAACTTTTCGTGGTTTTGTTGGTTTTCAGCAAATGAACATATTTCAGCGAGCTGGGAGTTTTTTCTTTAATAGCGTAAGATTTTATCTTAAACTACAAGAACTTTTCGTGTTTCTTGTCAATTTTTGTTGGTTTTCATCTAATCAACTTATTTCAGTCAGCTAGATCTTTCTTCTTCAAAGCAAAAAGATTTTATCTTCAAATACAAGAACTTTTCGTGGTTTTGTTGGTTTTCAGCAAATGAACATATTTCAGCGAGCTGGAAGTTTTTTCCTTAATAGAGTAAGATATTATCTTAAAATACAAGAAGTTTTCGTGGTTCTTGTCAATTATTGTTGGTTTTCATCTAATGAACTTATTTCAGTCAGCTAGATCTTTCTTCTTCAAAGCAAAAAGATTTTATCTTCAAATACAAGAACTTTTCGTGGTTTTGTTGGTTTTCAGCAAATGAACATATTTCAGCGAGTTGGAAGTTTTTTCCTTAATAGCGTAAGATATTATCTTAAAATACAAGAACTTTTCGTGGTTCTTGTCAATTTTTGTTGGTTTTCATCTAATGAACTTATTTCAGTCAGCTGGATCTTTCTTCTTCAAAGCAAAAAGATTTTATCTTCAAATACAAGAACTTTTCGTGGTTTTGTTCGTTTTCAGCAAATGAACATATTTCAGCGAGCTGGGAGTTTTTTCCTTAATAGCGTAAGATTTTATCTTAAAATACAAGAACTTTTTGTGGTTCTTGTCAATTTTTGTTCGTTTTCATCTCATGAACTTATTTCAGTCAGCCAGATCTTTCTTCTTCAAAGCAAAATGATTTTATCTTCAAATACAAGAACTCTTCGTGGTTATGTTGGTTTTCAGCAAATGAACATATTTCAGCGAGCTGGGAGTTTTTTCTTTAATAGCGTAAGATTTTATCTTAAACTACAAGAACTTTTCGTGTTTCTTGTCAATTTTTGTTGGTTTTCATCTAATCAACTTATTTCAGTCAGCTCGATCTTTCTTCTTCAAAGCAAAAAGATTTTATCTTCAAATACAAGAACTTTTCGTGGTTTTGTTGGTTTTCAGCAAATGAACATATTTCAGCGAGCTGGAAGTTTTTTCCTTAATAGCGTAAGATTTTATCTTAAAATACAAGAACTTTTCGTGGTTCTTGTCAATTTTTGTTGGTTTTCATCTAATGAACTTATTTCAGTCAGCTGGATCTTTCTTCTTCAAAGCAAAAAGATTTTATCTTCAAATACAAGAACTTTTCGTGGTTTTGTTGGTTTTCAGCAAATGAACATATTTCAGCGAGCTGGGAGTTTTTTCTTTAATAGCGTAAGATTTTATCTTAAACTACAAGAACTTTTCGTGTTACTTGTCAATTTTTGTTGGTTTTCATCTGATCAACTTATTTCAGTCAGCTAGATCTTTCTTCTTCAAAGCAAAAAGATTTTATCTTCAAATACAAGAACTTTTCGTGGTTTTGATGGTTATCAGTAAATGAACATATTTCAGCGAGCTGGAAGTTTTGTCCTTAATAGAGTCAGATTTTATCTTAAAATACAAGAACTTTTCGTGGTTCTTGTCAATTTTTGTTGGTTTTCATCGAATGAACTTATTTCAGTCAGCTGGATCTTTCTTCTTCAAAGCAAAAAGATTTTATCTTCAAATACAAGAACTTTTCGTGGTTTTGATGGTTTTTAGCAAATGAACATATTTCAGCGAGCTGGAAGTTTTTTCCTTAATAGAGTAAGATATTATCTTAAAATACAAGAAGTTTTCGTGTTTCTTGTCAATTTTTGTTGGTTTTCATCGAATGAACTTATTTCAGTCAGCTGGATCTTTCTTCTTCAAAGCAAAAAGATTTTATCTTCAAATACAAGAACTTTTCGTGGTTTTGTTGGTTTTCAGCAAATGAACAGATTTCAGCGAGCAAGAAGTTTTTTCTTGAATAGCGTAAGATTTTATCTTAAAACACAAGAACTTTTCGTGGTTCTTGTCAACTTTTGTTGGTTTTCATCTAATCAACTTATTTCAGTCAGCTAGATCTTTCTTCTTCAAAGCAAAAAGATTTTATCTTCAAATACAAGAACTTTTCGTGGTTTTGTTGGTTTTCAGCAAATGAACATATTTCAGCGAGCTGGGAGTTTTTTCTTTAATAGCGTAAGATTTTATCTTAAACTACAAGAACTTTTCGTGTTTCTTGTCAATTTTTGTTGGTTTTCATCTAATCAACTTATTTCAGTCAGCTAGATCTTTCTTCTTCAAAGCAAAAAGATTTTATCTTCAAATACAAGAACTTTTCGTGGTTTTGTTGGTTTTCAGCAAATGAACATATTTCAGCGAGCTGGAAGTTTTTTCCTTAATAGAGTAAGATATTATCTTAAAATACAAGAAGTTTTCGTGGTTCTTGTCAATTATTGTTGGTTTTCATCTAATGAACTTATTTCAGTCAGCTAGATCTTTCTTCTTCAAAGCAAAAAGATTTTATCTTCAAATACAAGAACTTTTCGTGGTTTTGTTGGTTTTCAGCAAATGAACATATTTCAGC
Organism: Heptranchias perlo; assembly: GCF_035084215.1. Taxonomy (NCBI): domain Eukaryota; kingdom Metazoa; phylum Chordata; class Chondrichthyes; order Hexanchiformes; family Hexanchidae; genus Heptranchias; species Heptranchias perlo. The sequence goes on from NW_027138300.1 coordinate 1,264,277, forward strand.
GAGTTGGAAGTTTTTTCCTTAATAGCGTAAGATATTATCTTAAAATACAAGAACTTTTCGTGGTTCTTGTCAATTTTTGTTGGTTTTCATCTAATGAACTTATTTCAGTCAGCTGGATCTTTCTTCTTCAAAGCAAAAAGATTTTATCTTCAAATACAAGAACTTTTCGTGGTTTTGTTCGTTTTCAGCAAATGAACATATTTCAGCGAGCTGGGAGTTTTTTCCTTAATAGCGTAAGATTTTATCTTAAAATAGAAGAACTTTTCGTGGTTCTTGTCAATTTTTGTTCGTTTTCATCTAATGAACTTATTTCAGTCAGCTCGATCTTTCTTCTTCAAAGCAAAATGATTTTATCTTCAAATACAAGAACTTTTCGTGGTTTTGATGGTTTTCAGCAAATGAACATATTTCAGCGAGCTGGAAGTTTTTTCCTTCATAGCGTAAGATTTTATCTTAAAATACAAGAACTTTTCGTGGTTCTTGTCAATTTTTGTTGGTTTTCATCTAATGAACTTATTTCAGTCAGCCAGATCTTTCTTCTTCAAAGCAAAATGATTTTATCTTCAAATACAAGAACTCTTCGTGGTTATGTTGGTTTTCAGCAAATGAACAGATTTCAGCGAGCAAGAAGTTTTTTCTTTAATAGCGTAAGATTTTATCTTAAAATACAAGAACTTTTCGTGGTTCTTGTCAATTTTTGTTGGTTTTCATCTGATGAACTTGTTTCAGTCAGCTAGATCTTTCTTCTTCAAAGCAAAAAGATTTTATCTTCAAATACAAGAACTTTTCGTGGTTTTGATGGTTTTCAGCAAATGAACATATTTCAGCGAGCTGGAAGTTTTTTCCTTAATAGAGGAAGATATTATCTTAAAATACAAGAAGTTTTCGTGGTTCTTGTCAATTATTGTTGGTTTTCATCTGATGAACTTATTTCAGTCAGCTAGATCTTTCTTCTTCAAAGCAAAAAGATTTTATCTTCAAATACAAGAACTTTTCGTGGTTTTGTTGGTTTTCAGCAAATGAACAGATTTCAGCGAGCAAGAAGTTTTTTCTTTAATAGCGTAAGATTTTATCTTAAAACACAAGAACTTTTCGTGGTTCTTGTCAACTTTTGTTGGTTTTCATCTAATCAACTTATTTCAGTCAGCTAGATCTTTCTTCTTCAAAGCAAAAAGATTTTATCTTCAAATACAAGAACTTTTCGTGGTTTTGTTGGTTTTCAGCAAATGAACATATTTCAGCGAGCTGGGAGTTTTTTCTATAATAGCGTAAGATTTTATCTTAAACTACAAGAACTTTTCGTGTTTCTTGTCAATTTTTGTTGGTTTTCATCTGATCAACTTATTTCAGTCAGCAAGATCTTTCTTCTTCAAAGCAAAAAGATTTTATCTTCAAATACAAGAACTTTTCGTGGTTTTGTTGGTTTTCAGCAAATGAACATATTTCAGCGAGTTGGAAGTTTTTTCCTTCATAGCGTAAGATATTATCTTAAAATACAAGAACTTTTCGTGGTTCTTGTCAATTTTTGTTGGTTTTCATCTAATGAACTTATTTCAGTCAGCTGGATCTTTCTTCTTCAAAGCAAAAAGATTTTATCTTCAAATACAAGAACTTTTCGTGGTTTTGTTCGTTTTCAGCAAATGAACATATTTCAGCGAGCTGGGAGTTTTTTCCTTAATAGCGTAAGATTTTATCTTAAAATACAAGAACTTTTCGTGGTTGTTGTCAATTTTTGTTCGTTTTCATCTAATGAACTTATTTCAGTCAGCTCGATCTTTCTTCTTCAAAGCAAAATGATTTTATCTTCAAATACAAGAACTTTTCGTGGTTTTGATGGTTTTCAGCAAATGAACATATTTCAGCGAGCTGGAAGTTTTTTCCTTAATAGAGTAAGATATTATCTTAAAATACAAGAAGTTTTCGTGGTTCTTGTCAATTATTGTTGGTTTTCATCTAATGAACTTATTTCAGTCAGCTAGATCTTTCTTCTTCAAAGCAAAAAGATTTTATCTTCAAATACAAGAACTTTTCGTGGTTTTGTTCGTTTTCAGCAAATGAACATATTTCAGCGAGCTGGGAGTTTTTTCCTTAATAGCGTAAGATTTTATCTTAAAATACAAGAACTTTTCGTGGTTCTTGTCAATTTTTGTTCGTTTTCATCAAATGAACTTATTTCAGTCAGCTCGATCTTTCTTCTTCAAAGCAAAATGATTTTATCTTCAAATACAAGAACTTTTCGTGGTTTTGATGGTTTTCAGCAAATGAACAGATTTCAGCGAGCTGGAAGTTTTTTCCTTAACAGCGTAAGATTTTATCTTAAAATAAAAGAACTTTTCGTGGTTCTTGACAATTTGTGTTGGTTTTCATCAAATGAACTTATTTCAGTCAGCTCGATCTTTCTTCTTCAAAGCAAAAAGATTTTATCTTCAAATACAAGAACTTTTCGTGGTTTTGATGGTTTTCAGCAAATGAACATATTTCAGCGAGCTGGAAGTTTTTTCCTTAATAGCGTAAAATTTTATCTCAAACTACAAGAACCTTTCGTGTTTCTTGTCAATTTTTGTTGGTTTTCATCCAATCAACTTATTTCAGTCAGCTAGATCTTTCTTCTTCAAAGCAAAAAGATTTTATCTTCAAACACAAGAACTTTTCGTGGTTTTGTTGGTTTTCAGCAAATGAACATATTTCAGCGAGCTGGGAGTTTTTTCCTTAATAGCGTAAGATTTTATCTTAAAATACAAGAACTTTTCGTGGTTCTTGTAAATTTTTGTTGGTTTTCATCTCATGAACTTATTTCAGTCAGCTCGATCTTTCTTCTTCAAAGCAAAAAGATTTTATCTTCAAATACAAGAACTTTTCGTGGTTTTGATGGTTTTCAGCAAATGAACATATTTCAGCGAGCTGGAAGTTTTTTCCTTAACAGCGTAAGATTTTATCTTAAAATACAAGAACTTTTCGTGGTTCTTGACAATTTGTGTTGGTTTTCATCTGATCAACTTATTTCAGTCAGCTGGATCTTTCTTCTTCAAAGCAAAAAGATTTTATCTTCAAATACAAGAACTTTTCGTGGTTTTGTTGGTTTTCAGCAAATGAACACATTTCAGCGAGTTGGAAGTTTTTTCCTTAATAGCGTAAGATTTTATCTTAAAATACAAGAACTTTTCGTGGTTCTTGTCAATTTTTGTTGGTTTTCATCTAATGAACTTATTTCAGTCAGCTGGATCTTTCTTCTTCAAAGCAAAAAGATTTTATCTTCAAATACAAGAACTTTTCGTGGTTTTGATGGTTTTCAGCAAATGAACATATTTCAGCGAGCTGGAAGTTTTTTCCTTAATAGAGTAAGATATTATCTTAAAATACAAGAAGTTTTCGTGGTTCTTGTCAATTATTGTTGGTTTTCATCCAATGAACTTGTTTCAGTCAGCTAGATCTTTCTTCTTCAAAGCAAAAAGATTTTATCTTCAAATACAAGAACTTTTCGTGGTTTTGTTGGTTTTCAGCAAATGAACATATTTCAGCGAGCTGGAAGTTTTTTCCTTCATAGCGTAAGATTTTATCTTAAAATACAAGAACTTTTCGTGGTTCTTGTCAATTTTTGTTGGTTTTCATCTAATGAACTTATTTCAGTCAGCTGGATCTTTCTTCTTCAAAGCAAAAAGATTTTATCTTCAAATACAAGAACTTTTCGTGGTTTTGTTCGTTTTCAGCAAATGAACATATTTCAGCGAGCTGGGAGTTTTTTCCTTAATAGCGTAAGATTTTATCTTAAAATACAAGAACTTTTTGTGGTTCTTGTCAATTTTTGTTCGTTTTCATCTAATGAACTTATTTCAGTCAGCCAGATCTTTCTTCTTCAAAGCAAAATGATTTTATCTTCAAATACAAGAACTCTTCGTGGTTATGTTGGTTTTCAGCAAATGAACAGATTTCAGCGAGCAAGAAGTTTTTTCTTTAATAGCGTAAGATTTTATCTTAAAATACAAGAACTTTTCGTGGTTCTTGTCAATTTTTGTTGGTTTTCATCTGATGAACTTGTTTCAGTCAGCTAGATCTTTCTTCTTCAAAGCAAAAAGATTTTATCTTCAAATACAAGAACTTTTCGTGGTTTTGATGGTTTTCAGCAAATGAACATATTTCAGCGAGCTGGAAGTTTTTTCCTTAATAGAGTAAGATATTATCTTAAAATACAAGAAGTTTTCGTGGTTCTTGTCAATTATTGTTGGTTTTCATCTAATGAAGTTATTTCAGTCAGCTCGATCTTTCTTCTTCAAAGCAAAAAGATTTTATCTTCAAATACAAGAACTTTTCGTGGTTTTGTTGGTTTTCAGCAAATGAACAGATTTCATCGAGCAAGAAGTTTTTTCTTGAATAGCGTAAGATTTTATCTTAAAACACAAGAACTTTTCGTGGTTCTTGTCAACTTTTGTTGGTTTTCATCTAATCAACTTATTTCAGTCAGCTAGATCTTTCTTCTTCAAAGCAAAAAGATTTTATCTTCAAATACAAGAACTTTTCGTGGTTTTGTTGGTTTTCAGCAAATGAACATATTTCAGCGAGCTGGGAGTTTTTTCTTTAATAGCGTAAGATTTTATCTTAAACTACAAGAACTTTTCGTGTTTCTTGTCAATTTTTGTTGTTTTTCATCTAATCAACTTATTTCAGTCAGCTAGATCTTTCTTCTTCAAAGCAAAAAGATTTTATCTTCAAATACAAGAACTTTTCGTGGTTTTGTTGGTTTTCAGCAAATGAACATATTTCAGCGAGCTGGAAGTTTTTTCCTTAATAGAGTAAGATATTATCTTAAAATACAAGAAGTTTTCGTGGTTCTTGTCAATTATTGTTGGTTTTCATCTAATGAACTTATTTCAGTCAGCTAGATCTTTCTTCTTCAAAGCAAAAAGATTTTATCTTCAAATACAAGAACTTTTCGTGGTTTTGTTCGTTTTCAGCAAATGAACATATTTCAGCGAGCTGGGAGTTTTTTCCTTAATAGCGTAAGATTTTATCTTAAAATACAAGAACTTTTCGTGGTTCTTGTCAATTTTTGTTCGTTTTCATCAAATGAACTTATTTCAGTCAGCTCGATCTTTCTTCTTCAAAGCAAAATGATTTTATCTTCAAATACAAGAACTTTTCGTGGTTTTGATGGTTTTCAGCAAATGAACAGATTTCAGCGAGCTGGGTGTTTTTTCCTTAATAGAGTAAGATATTATCTTAAAATACAAGAAGTTTTCGTGGTTCTTGTCAATTATTGTTGGTTTTCATCTAATGAACTTATTTCAGTCAGCTAGACCTTTCTTCTTCAAAGCAAAAAGATTTTATCTTCAAATACAAGAACTTTTCGTGGTTTTGATGGTTTTCAGCAAATGAACATATTTCAGCGAGCTGGAAGTTTTTTCCTTAACAGCGTAAGATTTTATCTTAAAATAAAAGAACTTTTCGTGGTTCTTGACAATTTGTGTTGGTTTTCATCAAATGAACTTATTTCAGTCAGCTCGATCTTTCTTCTTCAAAGCAAAAAGATTTTATCTTCAATTACAAGAACTTTTCGTGGTTTTGATGGTTTTCAGCAAATGAACATATTTCAGCGAGCTGGAAGTTTTTTCCTTAATAGCGTAAAATTTTATCTCAAACTACAAGAACTTTTCGTGTTTCTTGTCAATTTTTGTTGGTTTTCATCTAATCAACTTATTTCAGTCAGCTCGATCTTTCTTCTTCAAAGCAAAAAGATTTTATCTTCAAATACAAGAACTTTTCGTGGTTTTGTTGGTTTTCAGCAAATGAACATATTTCAGCGAGCTGGAAGTTTTTTCCTTAATAGCGTAAGATTTTATCTTAAAATACAAGAACTTTTCGTGGTTCTTGTCAATTTTTGTTGGTTTTCATCTAATGAACTTATTTCAGTCAGCTGGATCTTTCTTCTTCAAAGCAAAAAGATTTTATCTTCAAATACAAGAACTTTTCGTGGTTTTGTTGGTTTTCAGCAAATGAACATATTTCAGCGAGCTGGGAGTTTTTTCTTTAATAGCGTAAGATTTTATCTTAAACTACAAGAACTTTTCGTGTTACTTGTCAATTTTTGTTGGTTTTCATCTGATCAACTTATTTCAGTCAGCTAGATCTTTCTTCTTCAAAGCAAAAAGATTTTATCTTCAAATACAAGAACTTTTCGTGGTTTTGATGGTTATCAGTAAATGAACATATTTCAGCGAGCTGGAAGTTTTGTCCTTAATAGAGTCAGATTTTATCTTAAAATACAAGAACTTTTCGTGGTTCTTGTCAATTTTTGTTGGTTTTCATCGAATGAACTTATTTCAGTCAGCTGGATCTTTCTTCTTCAAAGCAAAAAGATTTTATCTTCAAATACAAGAACTTTTCGTGGTTTTGATGGTTTTTAGCAAATGAACATATTTCAGCGAGCTGGAAGTTTTTTCCTTAATAGAGTAAGATATTATCTTAAAATACAAGAAGTTTTCGTGTTTCTTGTCAATTTTTGTTGGTTTTCATCGAATGAACTTATTTCAGTCAGCTGGATCTTTCTTCTTCAAAGCAAAAAGATTTTATCTTCAAATACAAGAACTTTTCGTGGTTTTGTTGGTTTTCAGCAAATGAACAGATTTCAGCGAGCAAGAAGTTTTTTCTTGAATAGCGTAAGATTTTATCTTAAAACACAAGAACTTTTCGTGGTTCTTGTCAACTTTTGTTGGTTTTCATCTAATCAACTTATTTCAGTCAGCTAGATCTTTCTTCTTCAAAGCAAAAAGATTTTATCTTCAAATACAAGAACTTTTCGTGGTTTTGTTGGTTTTCAGCAAATGAACATATTTCAGCGAGCTGGGAGTTTTTTCTTTAATAGCGTAAGATTTTATCTTAAACTACAAGAACTTTTCGTGTTTCTTGTCAATTTTTGTTGGTTTTCATCTAATCAACTTATTTCAGTCAGCTAGATCTTTCTTCTTCAAAGCAAAAAGATTTTATCTTCAAATACAAGAACTTTTCGTGGTTTTGTTGGTTTTCAGCAAATGAACATATTTCAGCGAGCTGGAAGTTTTTTCCTTAATAGAGTAAGATATTATCTTAAAATACAAGAAGTTTTCGTGGTTCTTGTCAATTATTGTTGGTTTTCATCTAATGAACTTATTTCAGTCAGCTAGATCTTTCTTCTTCAAAGCAAAAAGATTTTATCTTCAAATACAAGAACTTTTCGTGGTTTTGTTGGTTTTCAGCAAATGAACATATTTCAGCGAGTTGGAAGTTTTTTCCTTAATAGCGTAAGATATTATCTTAAAATACAAGAACTTTTCGTGGTTCTTGTCAATTTTTGTTGGTTTTCATCTAATGAACTTATTTCAGTCAGCTGGATCTTTCTTCTTCAAAGCAAAAAGATTTTATCTTCAAATACAAGAACTTTTCGTGGTTTTGTTCGTTTTCAGCAAATGAACATATTTCAGCGAGCTGGGAGTTTTTTCCTTAATAGCGTAAGATTTTATCTTAAAATAGAAGAACTTTTCGTGGTTCTTGTCAATTTTTGTTCGTTTTCATCTAATGAACTTATTTCAGTCAGCTCGATCTTTCTTCTTCAAAGCAAAATGATTTTATCTTCAAATACAAGAACTTTTCGTGGTTTTGATGGTTTTCAGCAAATGAACATATTTCAGCGAGCTGGAAGTTTTTTCCTTCATAGCGTAAGATTTTATCTTAAAATACAAGAACTTTTCGTGGTTCTTGTCAATTTTTGTTGGTTTTCATCTAATGAAGTTATTTCAGTCAGCTCGATCTTTCTTCTTCAAAGCAAAATGATTTTATCTTCAAATACAAGAACTCTTCGTGGTTATGTTGGTTTTCAGCAAATGAACAGATTTCAGCGAGCAAGAAGTTTTTTCTTTAATAGCGTAAGATTTTATCTTAAAATACAAGAACTTTTCGTGGTTCTTGTCAATTTTTGTTGGTTTTCATCTGATGAACTTGTTTCAGTCAGCTAGATCTTTCTTCTTCAAAGCAAAAAGATTTTATCTTCAAATACAAGAACTTTTCGTGGTTTTGATGGTTTTCAGCAAATGAACATATTTCAGCGAGCTGGAAGTTTTTTCCTTAATAGAGGAAGATATTATCTTAAAATACAAGAAGTTTTCGTGGTTCTTGTCAATTATTGTTGGTTTTCATCTGATGAACTTATTTCAGTCAGCTAGATCTTTCTTCTTCAAAGCAAAAAGATTTTATCTTCAAATACAAGAACTTTTCGTGGTTTTGTTGGTTTTCAGCAAATGAACAGATTTCAGCGAGCAAGAAGTTTTTTCTTTAATAGCGTAAGATTTTATCTTAAAACACAAGAACTTTTCGTGGTTCTTGTCAACTTTTGTTGGTTTTCATCTAATCAACTTATTTCAGTCAGCTAGATCTTTCTTCTTCAAAGCAAAAAGATTTTATCTTCAAATACAAGAACTTTTCGTGGTTTTGTTGGTTTTCAGCAAATGAACATATTTCAGCGAGCTGGGAGTTTTTTCTATAATAGCGTAAGATTTTATCTTAAACTACAAGAACTTTTCGTGTTTCTTGTCAATTTTTGTTGGTTTTCATCTGATCAACTTATTTCAGTCAGCAAGATCTTTCTTCTTCAAAGCAAAAAGATTTTATCTTCAAATACAAGAACTTTTCGTGGTTTTGTTGGTTTTCAGCAAATGAACATATTTCAGCGAGTTGGAAGTTTTTTCCTTCATAGCGTAAGATATTATCTTAAAATACAAGAACTTTTCGTGGTTCTTGTCAATTTTTGTTGGTTTTCATCTAATGAACTTATTTCAGTCAGCTCGATCTTTCTTCTTCAAAGCAAAATGATTTTATCTTCAAATACAAGAACTTTTCGTGGTTTTGATGGTTTTCAGCAAATGAACATATTTCAGCGAGCTGGAAGTTTTTTCCTTAATAGAGTAAGATATTATCTTAAAATACAAGAAGTTTTCGTGGTTCTTGTCAATTATTGTTGGTTTTCATCTAATGAACTTATTTCAGTCAGCTAGATCTTTCTTCTTCAAAGCAAAAAGATTTTATCTTCAAATACAAGAACTTTTCGTGGTTTTGTTCGTTTTCAGCAAATGAACATATTTCAGCGAGCTGGGAGTTTTTTCCTTAATAGCGTAAGATTTTATCTTAAAATACAAGAACTTTTCGTGGTTCTTGTCAATTTTTGTTCGTTTTCATCAAATGAACTTATTTCAGTCAGCTCGATCTTTCTTCTTCAAAGCAAAATGATTTTATCTTCAAATACAAGAACTTTTCGTGGTTTTGATGGTTTTCAGCAAATGAACAGATTTCAGCGAGCTGGAAGTTTTTTCCTTAACAGCGTAAGATTTTATCTTAAAATAAAAGAACTTTTCGTGGTTCTTGACAATTTGTGTTGGTTTTCATCAAATGAACTTATTTCAGTCAGCTCGATCTTTCTTCTTCAAAGCAAAAAGATTTTATCTTCAAATACAAGAACTTTTCGTGGTTTTGATGGTTTTCAGCAAATGAACATATTTCAGCGAGCTGGAAGTTTTTTCCTTAATAGCGTAAAATTTTATCTCAAACTACAAGAACCTTTCGTGTTTCTTGTCAATTTTTGTTGGTTTTCATCCAATCAACTTATTTCAGTCAGCTAGATCTTTCTTCTTCAAAGCAAAAAGATTTTATCTTCAAACACAAGAACTTTTCGTGGTTTTGTTGGTTTTCAGCAAATGAACATATTTCAGCGAGCTGGGAGTTTTTTCCTTAATAGCGTAAGATTTTATCTTAAAATACAAGAACTTTTCGTGGTTCTTGTAAATTTTTGTTGGTTTTCATCTCATGAACTTATTTCAGTCAGCTCGATCTTTCTTCTTCAAAGCAAAAAGATTTTATCTTCAAATACAAGAACTTTTCGTGGTTTTGATGGTTTTCAGCAAATGAACATATTTCAGCGAGCTGGAAGTTTTTTCCTTAACAGCGTAAGATTTTATCTTAAAATACAAGAACTTTTCGTGGTTCTTGACAATTTGTGTTGGTTTTCATCTGATCAACTTATTTCAGTCAGCTGGATCTTTCTTCTTCAAAGCAAAAAGATTTTATCTTCAAATACAAGAACTTTTCGTGGTTTTGTTGGTTTTCAGCAAATGAACACATTTCAGCGAGTTGGAAGTTTTTTCCTTAATAGCGTAAGATTTTATCTTAAAATACAAGAACTTTTCGTGGTTCTTGTCAATTTTTGTTGGTTTTCATCTAATGAACTTATTTCAGTCAGCTGGATCTTTCTTCTTCAAAGCAAAAAGATTTTATCTTCAAATACAAGAACTTTTCGTGGTTTTGATGGTTTTCAGCAAATGAACATATTTCAGCGAGCTGGAAGTTTTTTCCTTAATAGAGTAAGATATTATCTTAAAATACAAGAAGTTTTCGTGGTTCTTGTCAATTATTGTTGGTTTTCATCCAATGAACTTGTTTCAGTCAGCTAGATCTTTCTTCTTCAAAGCAAAAAGATTTTATCTTCAAATACAAGAACTTTTCGTGGTTTTGTTGGTTTTCAGCAAATGAACATATTTCAGCGAGCTGGAAGTTTTTTCCTTCATAGCGTAAGATTTTATCTTAAAATACAAGAACTTTTCGTGGTTCTTGTCAATTTTTGTTGGTTTTCATCTAATGAACTTATTTCAGTCAGCTGGATCTTTCTTCTTCAAAGCAAAAAGATTTTATCTTCAAATACAAGAACTTTTCGTGGTTTTGTTCGTTTTCAGCAAATGAACATATTTCAGCGAGCTGGGAGTTTTTTCCTTAATAGCGTAAGATTTTATCTTAAAATACAAGAACTTTTTGTGGTTCTTGTCAATTTTTGTTCGTTTTCATCTAATGAACTTATTTCAGTCAGCCAGATCTTTCTTCTTCAAAGCAAAATGATTTTATCTTCAAATACAAGAACTCTTCGTGGTTATGTTGGTTTTCAGCAAATGAACAGATTTCAGCGAGCAAGAAGTTTTTTCTTTAATAGCGTAAGATTTTATCTTAAAATACAAGAACTTTTCGTGGTTCTTGTCAATTTTTGTTGGTTTTCATCTGATGAACTTGTTTCAGTCAGCTAGATCTTTCTTCTTCAAAGCAAAAAGATTTTATCTTCAAATACAAGAACTTTTCGTGGTTTTGATGGTTTTCAGCAAATGAACATATTTCAGCGAGCTGGAAGTTTTTTCCTTAATAGAGTAAGATATTATCTTAAAATACAAGAAGTTTTCGTGGTTCTTGTCAATTATTGTTGGTTTTCATCTAATGAAGTTATTTCAGTCAGCTCGATCTTTCTTCTTCAAAGCAAAAAGATTTTATCTTCAAATACAAGAACTTTTCGTGGTTTTGTTGGTTTTCAGCAAATGAACAGATTTCATCGAGCAAGAAGTTTTTTCTTGAATAGCGTAAGATTTTATCTTAAAACACAAGAACTTTTCGTGGTTCTTGTCAACTTTTGTTGGTTTTCATCTAATCAACTTATTTCAGTCAGCTAGATCTTTCTTCTTCAAAGCAAAAAGATTTTATCTTCAAATACAAGAACTTTTCGTGGTTTTGTTGGTTTTCAGCAAATGAACATATTTCAGCGAGCTGGGAGTTTTTTCTTTAATAGCGTAAGATTTTATCTTAAACTACAAGAACTTTTCGTGTTTCTTGTCAATTTTTGTTGTTTTTCATCTAATCAACTTATTTCAGTCAGCTAGATCTTTCTTCTTCAAAGCAAAAAGATTTTATCTTCAAATACAAGAACTTTTCGTGGTTTTGTTGGTTTTCAGCAAATGAACATATTTCAGCGAGCTGGAAGTTTTTTCCTTAATAGAGTAAGATATTATCTTAAAATACAAGAAGTTTTCGTGGTTCTTGTCAATTATTGTTGGTTTTCATCTAATGAACTTATTTCAGTCAGCTAGATCTTTCTTCTTCAAAGCAAAAAGATTTTATCTTCAAATACAAGAACTTTTCGTGGTTTTGTTCGTTTTCAGCAAATGAACATATTTCAGCGAGCTGGGAGTTTTTTCCTTAATAGCGTAAGATTTTATCTTAAAATACAAGAACTTTTCGTGGTTCTTGTCAATTTTTGTTCGTTTTCATCAAATGAACTTATTTCAGTCAGCTCGATCTTTCTTCTTCAAAGCAAAATGATTTTATCTTCAAATACAAGAACTTTTCGTGGTTTTGATGGTTTTCAGCAAATGAACAGATTTCAGCGAGCTGGGTGTTTTTTCCTTAATAGAGTAAGATATTATCTTAAAATACAAGAAGTTTTCGTGGTTCTTGTCAATTATTGTTGGTTTTCATCTAATGAACTTATTTCAGTCAGCTAGACCTTTCTTCTTCAAAGCAAAAAGATTTTATCTTCAAATACAAGAACTTTTCGTGGTTTTGATGGTTTTCAGCAAATGAACATATTTCAGCGAGCTGGAAGTTTTTTCCTTAACAGCGTAAGATTTTATCTTAAAATAAAAGAACTTTTCGTGGTTCTTGACAATTTGTGTTGGTTTTCATCAAATGAACTTATTTCAGTCAGCTCGATCTTTCTTCTTCAAAGCAAAAAGATTTTATCTTCAATTACAAGAACTTTTCGTGGTTTTGATGGTTTTCAGCAAATGAACATATTTCAGCGAGCTGGAAGTTTTTTCCTTAATAGCGTAAAATTTTATCTCAAACTACAAGAACCTTTCGTGTTTCTTGTCAATTTTTGTTGGTTTTCATCTAATGAACTTATTTCAGTCAGCTAGACCTTTCTTCTTCAAAGCAAAAAGATTTTATCTTCAAATACAAGAACTTTTCGTGGTTTTGATGGTTTTCAGCAAATGAACATATTTCAGCGAGCTGGAAGTTTTTTCCTTAACAGCGTAAGATTTTATCTTAAAATAAAAGAACTTTTCGTGGTTCTTGACAATTTGTGTTGGTTTTCATCAAATGAACTTATTTCAGTCAGCTCGATCTTTCTTCTTCAAAGCAAAAAGATTTTATCTTCAAATACAAGAACTTTTCGTGGTTTTGATGGTTTTCAGCAAATGAACATATTTCAGCGAGCTGGAAGTTTTTTCCTTAATAGCGTAAAATTTTATCTCAAACTACAAGAACCTTTCGTGTTTCTTGTCAATTTTTGTTGGTTTTCATCCAATCAACTTATTTCAGTCAGCTAGATCTTTCTTCTTCAAAGCAAAAAGATTTTATCTTCAAATACAAGAACTTTTCGTGGTTTTGATGGTTTTCAGCAAATGAACATATTTCAGCGAGCTGGAAGTTTTTTCCTTAATAGCGTAAGATTTTATCTTAAAATACAAGAACTTTTCGTGGTTCTTGTCAATTTTTGTTGGTTTTCATCTCATGAACTTATTTCAGTCAGCTGGATCTTTCTTCTTCAAAGCAAAAAGATTTTATCTTCAAACACAAGAACTTTTCGTGGTTTTGTTGGTTTTCAGCAAATGAACATATTTCAGCGAGCTGGGAGTTTTTTCCTTAATAGCGTAAGATTTTATCTTAAAATACAAGAACTTTTCGTGGTTCTTGTAAATTTTTGTTGGTTTTCATCTCATGAACTTATTTCAGTCAGCTCGATCTTTCTTCTTCAAAGCAAAAAGATTTTATCTTCAAATACAAGAACTTTTCGTGGTTTTGATGGTTTTCAGCAAATGAACATATTTCAGCGAGCTGGAAGTTTTTTCCTTAACAGCGTAAGATTTTATCTTAAAATACAAGAACTTTTCGTGGTTCTTGACAATTTGTGTTGGTTTTCATCTGATCAACTTATTTCAGTCAGCTGGATCTTTCTTCTTCAAAGCAAAAAGATTTTATCTTCAAATACAAGAACTTTTCGTGGTTTTGTTGGTTTTCAGCAAATGAACACATTTCAGCGAGTTGGAAGTTTTTTCCTTAATAGCGTAAGATTTTATCTTAAAATACAAGAACTTTTCGTGGTTCTTGTCAATTTTTGTTGGTTTTCATCTAATGAACTTATTTCAGTCAGCTCGATCTTTCTTCTTCAAAGCAAAATGATTTTATCTTCAAATACAAGAACTTTTCGTGGTTTTGATGGTTTTCAGCAAATGAACAGATTTCAGCGAGCTGGGTGTTTTTTCCTTAATAGAGTAAGATATTATCTTAAAATACAAGAAGTTTTCGTGGTTTTTGTCAATTATTGTTGGTTTTCATCTAATGAACTTATTTCAGTCAGCTCGATCTTTCTTCTTCAAAGCAAAAAGATTTTATCTTCAAATACAAGAACTTTTCGTGGTTTTGATGGTTTTCAGCAAATGAACATATTTCAGCGAGCTGGAAGTTTTTTCCTTAACAGCGTAAGATTTTATCTTAAAATAAAAGAACTTTTCGTGGTTCTTGACAATTTGTGTTGGTTTTCATCAAATGAACTTATTTCAGTCAGCTCGATCTTTCTTCTTCAAAGCAAAAAGATTTTATCTTCAATTACAAGAACTTTTCGTGGTTTTGATGGTTTTCAGCAAATGAACATATTTCAGCGAGCTGGAAGTTTTTTCCTTAATAGCGTAAAATTTTATCTCAAACTACAAGAACCTTTCGTGTTTCTTGTCAATTTTTGTTGGTTTTCATCTAATGAACTTATTTCAGTCAGCTGGACCTTTCTTCTTCAAAGCAAAAAGATTTTATCTTCAAATACAAGAACTTTTCGTGGTTTTGATGGTTTTCAGCAAATGAACATATTTCAGCGAGCTGGAAGTTTTTTCCTTAACAGCGTAAGATTTTATCTTAAAATAAAAGAACTTTTCGTGGTTCTTGACAATTTGTGTTGGTTTTCATCAAATGAACTTATTTCAGTCAGCTCGATCTTTCTTCTTCAAAGCAAAAAGATTTTATCTTCAAATACAAGAACTTTTCGTGGTTTTGATGGTTTTCAGCAAATGAACATATTTCAGCGAGCTGGAAGTTTTTTCCTTAATAGCGTAAAATTTTATCTCAAACTACAAGAACCTTTCGTGTTTCTTGTCAATTTTTGTTGGTTTTCATCCAATCAACTTATTTCAGTCAGCTAGATCTTTCTTCTTCAAAGCAAAAAGATTTTATCTTCAAATACAAGAACTTTTCGTGGTTTTGATGGTTTTCAGCAAATGAACATATTTCAGCGAGCTGGAAGTTTTTTCCTTAATAGCGTAAGATTTTATCTTAAAATACAAGAACTTTTCGTGGTTCTTGTCAATTTTTGTTGGTTTTCATCTCATGAACTTATTTCAGTCAGCTGGATCTTTCTTCTTCAAAGCAAAAAGATTTTATCTTCAAACACAAGAACTTTTCGTGGTTTTGTTGGTTTTCAGCAAATGAACATATTTCAGCGAGCTGGGAGTTTTTTCCTTAATAGCGTAAGATTTTATCTTAAAATACAAGAACTTTTCGTGGTTCTTGTAAATTTTTGTTGGTTTTCATCTCATGAACTTATTTCAGTCAGCTCGATCTTTCTTCTTCAAAGCAAAAAGATTTTATCTTCAAATACAAGAACTTTTCGTGGTTTTGATGGTTTTCAGCAAATGAACATATTTCAGCGAGCTGGAAGTTTTTTCCTTAACAGCGTAAGATTTTATCTTAAAATACAAGAACTTTTCGTGGTTCTTGACAATTTGTGTTGGTTTTCATCTGATCAACTTATTTCAGTCAGCTGGATCTTTCTTCTTCAAAGCAAAAAGATTTTATCTTCAAATACAAGAACTTTTCGTGGTTTTGTTGGTTTTCAGCAAATGAACACATTTCAGCGAGTTGGAAGTTTTTTCCTTAATAGCGTAAGATTTTATCTTAAAATACAAGAACTTTTCGTGGTTCTTGTCAATTTTTGTTGGTTTTCATCTAATGAACTTATTTCAGTCAGCTGGATCTTTCTTCTTCAAAGCAAAAAGATTTTATCTTCAAATACAAGAACTTTTCGTGGTTTTGATGGTTTTCAGCAAATGAACATATTTCAGCGAGCTGGAAGTTTTTTCCTTAATAGAGTAAGATATTATCTTAAAATACAAGAAGTTTTCGTGGTTCTTGTCAATTATTGTTGGTTTTCATCCAATGAACTTGTTTCAGTCAGCTAGATCTTTCTTCTTCAAAGCAAAAAGATTTTATCTTCAAATACAAGAACTTTTCGTGGTTTTGTTGGTTTTCAGCAAATGAACATATTTCAGCGAGCTGGAAGTTTTTTCCTTCATAGCGTAAGATTTTATCTTAAAATACAAGAACTTTTTGTGGTTCTTGTCAATTTTTGTTCGTTTTCATCTAATGAACTTATTTCAGTCAGCCAGATCTTTCTTCTTCAAAGCAAAATGATTTTATCTTCAAATACAAGAACTCTTCGTGGTTATGTTGGTTTTCAGCAAATGAACAGATTTCAGCGAGCAAGAAGTTTTTTCTTTAATAGCGTAAGATTTTATCTTAAAATACAAGAAGTTTTCGTGGTTCTTGTCAATTATTGTTGGTTTTCATCTAATGAAGTTATTTCAGTCAGCTCGATCTTTCTTCTTCAAAGCAAAAAGATTTTATCTTCAAATACAAGAACTTTTCGTGGTTTTGTTGGTTTTCAGCAAATGAACAGATTTCAGCGAGCAAGAAGTTTTTTCTTGAATAGCGTAAGATTTTATCTTAAAACACAAGAACTTTTCGTGGTTCTTGTCAACTTTTGTTGGTTTTCATCTAATCAACTTATTTCAGTCAGCTAGATCTTTCTTCTTCAAAGCAAAAAGATTTTATCTTCAAATACAAGAACTTTTCGTGGTTTTGTTGGTTTTCAGCAAATGAACATATTTCAGCGAGCTGGGAGTTTTTTCTTTAATAGCGTAAGATTTTATCTTAAACTACAAGAACTTTTCGTGTTTCTTGTCAATTTTTGTTGTTTTTCATCTAATCAACTTATTTCAGTCAGCTAGATCTTTCTTCTTCAAAGCAAAAAGATTTTATCTTCAAATACAAGAACTTTTCGTGGTTTTGTTGGTTTTCAGCAAATGAACATATTTCAGCGAGCTGGAAGTTTTTTCCTTAATAGAGTAAGATATTATCTTAAAATACAAGAAGTTTTCGTGGTTCTTGTCAATTATTGTTGGTTTTCATCTAATGAACTTATTTCAGTCAGCTAGATCTTTCTTCTTCAAAGCAAAAAGATTTTATCTTCAAATACAAGAACTTTTCGTGGTTTTGTTCGTTTTCAGCAAATGAACATATTTCAGCGAGCTGGGAGTTTTTTCCTTAATAGCGTAAGATTTTATCTTAAAATACAAGAACTTTTCGTGGTTCTTGTCAATTTTTGTTCGTTTTCATCAAATGAACTTATTTCAGTCAGCTCGATCTTTCTTCTTCAAAGCAAAATGATTTTATCTTCAAATACAAGAACTTTTCGTGGTTTTGATGGTTTTCAGCAAATGAACAGATTTCAGCGAGCTGGGTGTTTTTTCCTTAATAGAGTAAGATATTATCTTAAAATACAAGAAGTTTTCGTGGTTCTTGTCAATTATTGTTGGTTTTCATCTAATGAACTTATTTCAGTCAGCTAGACCTTTCTTCTTCAAAGCAAAAAGATTTTATCTTCAAATACAAGAACTTTTCGTGGTTTTGATGGTTTTCAGCAAATGAACATATTTCAGCGAGCTGGAAGTTTTTTCCTTAACAGCGTAAGATTTTATCTTAAAATAAAAGAACTTTTCGTGGTTCTTGACAATTTGTGTTGGTTTTCATCAAATGAACTTATTTCAGTCAGCTCGATCTTTCTTCTTCAAAGCAAAAAGATTTTATCTTCAATTACAAGAACTTTTCGTGGTTTTGATGGTTTTCAGCAAATGAACATATTTCAGCGAGCTGGAAGTTTTTTCCTTAATAGCGTAAAATTTTATCTCAAACTACAAGAACCTTTCGTGTTTCTTGTCAATTTTTGTTGGTTTTCATCCAATCAACTTATTTCAGTCAGCTAGATCTTTCTTCTTCAAAGCAAAAAGATTTTATCTTCAAATACAAGAACTTTTCGTGGTTTTGATGGTTTTCAGCAAATGAACATATTTCAGCGAGCTGGAAGTTTTTTCCTTAATAGCGTAAGATTTTATCTTAAAATACAAGAACTTTTCGTGGTTCTTGTCAATTTTTGTTGGTTTTCATCTCATGAACTTATTTCAGTCAGCTGGATCTTTCTTCTTCAAAGCAAAAAGATTTTATCTTCAAACACAAGAACTTTTCGTGGTTTTGTTGGTTTTCAGCAAATGAACATATTTCAGCGAGCTGGGAGTTTTTTCCTTAATAGCGTAAGATTTTATCTTAAAATACAAGAACTTTTCGTGGTTCTTGTAAATTTTTGTTGGTTTTCATCTCATGAACTTATTTCAGTCAGCTCGATCTTTCTTCTTCAAAGCAAAAAGATTTTATCTTCAAATACAAGAACTTTTCGTGGTTTTGATGGTTTTCAGCAAATGAACATATTTCAGCGAGCTGGAAGTTTTTTCCTTAACAGCGTAAGATTTTATCTTAAAATACAAGAACTTTTCGTGGTTCTTGACAATTTGTGTTGGTTTTCATCTGATCAACTTATTTCAGTCAGCTGGATCTTTCTTCTTCAAAGCAAAAAGATTTTATCTTCAAATACAAGAACTTTTCGTGGTTTTGTTGGTTTTCAGCAAATGAACACATTTCAGCGAGTTGGAAGTTTTTTCCTTAATAGCGTAAGATTTTATCTTAAAATACAAGAACTTTTCGTGGTTCTTGTCAATTTTTGTTGGTTTTCATCTAATGAACTTATTTCAGTCAGCTGGATCTTTCTTCTTCAAAGCAAAAAGATTTTATCTTCAAATACAAGAACTTTTCGTGGTTTTGATGGTTTTCAGCAAATGAACATATTTCAGCGAGCTGGAAGTTTTTTCCTTAATAGAGTAAGATATTATCTTAAAATACAAGAAGTTTTCGTGGTTCTTGTCAATTATTGTTGGTTTTCATCCAATGAACTTGTTTCAGTCAGCTAGATCTTTCTTCTTCAAAGCAAAAAGATTTTATCTTCAAATACAAAAACTTTTCGTGGTTTTGTTGGTTTTCAGCAAATGAACATATTTCAGCGAGCTGGAAGTTTTTTCCTTCATAGAGTAAGATTTTATCTTAAAACACAAGAACTTTTCGTGGTTCTTGTCAATTTTTGTTGGTTTTCATCTAATGAACTTATTTCAGTCAGCTGGATCTTTCTTCTTCAAAGCAAAAAGATTTTATCTTCAAATACAAGAACTTTTCGTGGTTTTGTTCGTTTTCAGCAAATGAACATATTTCAGCGAGCTGGGAGTTTTTTCCTTAATAGCGTAAGATTTTATCTTAAAATACAAGAACTTTTCGTGTTTCTTGTCAATTTTTGTTGTTTTTCATCTAATCAACTTATTTCAGTCAGCTAGATCTTTCTTCTTCAAAGCAAAAAGATTTTATCTTCAAATACAAGAACTTTTCGTGGTTTTGTTGGTTTTCAGCAAATGAACATATTTCAGCGAGCTGGAAGTTTTTTCCTTAATAGAGTAAGATATTATCTTAAAATACAAGAAGTTTTCGTGGTTCTTGTCAATTATTGTTGGTTTTCATCTAATGAACTTATTTCAGTCAGCTAGATCTTTCTTCTTCAAAGCAAAAAGATTTTATCTTCAAATACAAGAACTTTTCGTGGTTTTGTTCGTTTTCAGCAAATGAACATATTTCAGCGAGCTGGGAGTTTTTTCCTTAATAGCGTAAGATTTTATCTTAAAATACAAGAACTTTTCGTGGTTCTTGTCAATTTTTGTTCGTTTTCATCAAATGAACTTATTTCAGTCAGCTCGATCTTTCTTCTTCAAAGCAAAATGATTTTATCTTCAAATACAAGAACTTTTCGTGGTTTTGATGGTTTTCAGCAAATGAACAGATTTCAGCGAGCTGGGTGTTTTTTCCTTAATAGAGTAAGATATTATCTTAAAATACAAGAAGTTTTCGTGGTTCTTGTCAATTATTGTTGGTTTTCATCTAATGAACTTATTTCAGTCAGCTAGACCTTTCTTCTTCAAAGCAAAAAGATTTTATCTTCAAATACAAGAACTTTTCGTGGTTTTGATGGTTTTCAGCAAATGAACATATTTCAGCGAGCTGGAAGTTTTTTCCTTAACAGCGTAAGATTTTATCTTAAAATAAAAGAACTTTTCGTGGTTCTTGACAATTTGTGTTGGTTTTCATCAAATGAACTTATTTCAGTCAGCTCGATCTTTCTTCTTCAAAGCAAAAAGATTTTATCTTCAATTACAAGAACTTTTCGTGGTTTTGATGGTTTTCAGCAAATGAACATATTTCAGCGAGCTGGAAGTTTTTTCCTTAATAGCGTAAAATTTTATCTCAAACTACAAGAACCTTTCGTGTTTCTTGTCAATTTTTGTTGGTTTTCATCCAATCAACTTATTTCAGTCAGCTAGATCTTTCTTCTTCAAAGCAAAAAGATTTTATCTTCAAATACAAGAACTTTTCGTGGTTTTGATGGTTTTCAGCAAATGAACATATTTCAGCGAGCTGGAAGTTTTTTCCTTAATAGCGTAAGATTTTATCTTAAAATACAAGAACTTTTCGTGGTTCTTGTCAATTTTTGTTGGTTTTCATCTCATGAACTTATTTCAGTCAGCTGGATCTTTCTTCTTCAAAGCAAAAAGATTTTATCTTCAAACACAAGAACTTTTCGTGGTTTTGTTGGTTTTCAGCAAATGAACATATTTCAGCGAGCTGGGAGTTTTTTCCTTAATAGCGTAAGATTTTATCTTAAAATACAAGAACTTTTCGTGGTTCTTGTAAATTTTTGTTGGTTTTCATCTCATGAACTTATTTCAGTCAGCTCGATCTTTCTTCTTCAAAGCAAAAAGATTTTATCTTCAAATACAAGAACTTTTCGTGGTTTTGATGGTTTTCAGCAAATGAACATATTTCAGCGAGCTGGAAGTTTTTTCCTTAACAGCGTAAGATTTTATCTTAAAATACAAGAACTTTTCGTGGTTCTTGACAATTTGTGTTGGTTTTCATCTGATCAACTTATTTCAGTCAGCTGGATCTTTCTTCTTCAAAGCA
This sequence comes from Heptranchias perlo, assembly GCF_035084215.1. NCBI lineage: Eukaryota > Metazoa > Chordata > Chondrichthyes > Hexanchiformes > Hexanchidae > Heptranchias > Heptranchias perlo. The sequence goes on from NW_027138300.1 coordinate 1,285,319, forward strand.
AAAAGATTTTATCTTCAAATACAAGAACTTTTCGTGGTTTTGTTGGTTTTCAGCAAATGAACACATTTCAGCGAGTTGGAAGTTTTTTCCTTAATAGCGTAAGATTTTATCTTAAAATACAAGAACTTTTCGTGGTTCTTGTCAATTTTTGTTGGTTTTCATCTAATGAACTTATTTCAGTCAGCTGGATCTTTCTTCTTCAAAGCAAAAAGATTTTATCTTCAAATACAAGAACTTTTCGTGGTTTTGATGGTTTTCAGCAAATGAACATATTTCAGCGAGCTGGAAGTTTTTTCCTTAATAGAGTAAGATATTATCTTAAAATACAAGAAGTTTTCGTGGTTCTTGTCAATTATTGTTGGTTTTCATCCAATGAACTTGTTTCAGTCAGCTAGATCTTTCTTCTTCAAAGCAAAAAGATTTTATCTTCAAATACAAAAACTTTTCGTGGTTTTGTTGGTTTTCAGCAAATGAACATATTTCAGCGAGCTGGAAGTTTTTTCCTTCATAGAGTAAGATTTTATCTTAAAACACAAGAACTTTTCGTGGTTCTTGTCAATTTTTGTTGGTTTTCATCTAATGAACTTATTTCAGTCAGCTGGATCTTTCTTCTTCAAAGCAAAAAGATTTTATCTTCAAATACAAGAACTTTTCGTGGTTTTGTTCGTTTTCAGCAAATGAACATATTTCAGCGAGCTGGGAGTTTTTTCCTTAATAGCGTAAGATTTTATCTTAAAATACAAGAACTTTTTGTGGTTCTTGTCAATTTTTGTTCGTTTTCATCTAATGAACTTATTTCAGTCAGCCAGATCTTTCTTCTTCAAAGCAAAATGATTTTATCTTCAAATACAAGAACTCTTCGTGGTTATGTTGGTTTTCAGCAAATGAACAGATTTCAGCGAGCAAGAAGTTTTTTCTTTAATAGCGTAAGATTTTATCTTAAAATACAAGAACTTTTCGTGGTTCTTGTCAATTTTTGTTGGTTTTCATCTGATGAACTTGTTTCAGTCAGCTAGATCTTTCTTCTTCAAAGCAAAAAGATTTTATCTTCAAATACAAGAACTTTTCGTGGTTTTGATGGTTTTCAGCAAATGAACATATTTCAGCGAGCTGGAAGTTTTTTCCTTAATAGAGTAAGATATTATCTTAAAATACAAGAAGTTTTCGTGGTTCTTGTCAATTATTGTTGGTTTTCATCTAATGAAGTTATTTCAGTCAGCTCGATCTTTCTTCTTCAAAGCAAAAAGATTTTATCTTCAAATACAAGAACTTTTCGTGGTTTTGTTGGTTTTCAGCAAATGAACAGATTTCAGCGAGCAAGAAGTTTTTTCTTGAATAGCGTAAGATTTTATCTTAAAACACAAGAACTTTTCGTGGTTCTTGTCAACTTTTGTTGGTTTTCATCTAATCAACTTATTTCAGTCAGCTAGATCTTTCTTCTTCAAAGCAAAAAGATTTTATCTTCAAATACAAGAACTTTTCGTGGTTTTGTTGGTTTTCAGCAAATGAACATATTTCAGCGAGCTGGGAGTTTTTTCTTTAATAGCGTAAGATTTTATCTTAAACTACAAGAACTTTTCGTGTTTCTTGTCAATTTTTGTTGGTTTTCATCTAATCAACTTATTTCAGTCAGCTAGATCTTTCTTCTTCAAAGCAAAAAGATTTTATCTTCAAATACAAGAACTTTTCGTGGTTTTGTTGGTTTTCAGCAAATGAACATATTTCAGCGAGTTGGAAGTTTTTTCCTTAATAGCGTAAGATATTATCTTAAAATACAAGAACTTTTCGTGGTTCTTGTCAATTTTTGTTGGTTTTCATCTAATGAACTTATTTCAGTCAGCTGGATCTTTCTTCTTCAAAGCAAAAAGATTTTATCTTCAAATACAAGAACTTTTCGTGGTTTTGATGGTTTTCAGCAAATGAACATATTTCAGCGAGCTGGGAGTTTTTTCCTTAATAGCGTAAGATTTTATCTTAAAATAGAAGAACTTTTCGTGGTTCTTGTCAATTTTTGTTCGTTTTCATCTAATGAACTTATTTCAGTCAGCTCGATCTTTCTTCTTCAAAGCAAAATGATTTTATCTTCAAATACAAGAACTTTTCGTGGTTTTGATGGTTTTCAGCAAATGAACATATTTCAGCGAGCAAGAAGTTTTTTCCTTCATAGCGTAAGATTTTATCTTAAAATACAAGAACTTTTCGTGGTTCTTGTCAATTTTTGTTGGTTTTCATCTGATCAACTTATTTCAGTCAGCAAGATCTTTCTTCTTCAAAGCAAAAAGATTTTATCTTCAAATACAAGAACTTTTCGTGGTTTTGTTGGTTTTCAGCAAATGAACATATTTCAGCGAGTTGGAAGTTTTTTCCTTAATAGCGTAAGATATTATCTTAAAATACAAGAACTTTTCGTGGTTCTTGTCAATTTTTGTTGGTTTTCATCTAATGAACTTATTTCAGTCAGCTGGATCTTTCTTCTTCAAAGCAAAAAGATTTTATCTTCAAATACAAGAACTTTTCGTGGTTTTGTTCGTTTTCAGCAAATGAACATATTTCAGCGAGCTCGGAGTTTTTTCCTTAATAGCGTAAGATTTTATCTTAAAATACAAGAACTTTTCGTGGTTCTTGTCAATTTTTGTTCGTTTTCATCTAATGAACTTATTTCAGTCAGCTCGATCTTTCTTCTTCAAAGCAAAATGATTTTATCTTCAAATACAAGAACTTTTCGTGGTTTTGATGGTTTTCAGCAAATGAACATATTTCAGCGAGCTGGAAGTTTTTTCCTTAATAGAGTAAGATATTATCTTAAAATACAAGAAGTTTTCGTGGTTCTTGTCAATTATTGTTGGTTTTCATCTAATGAACTTATTTCAGTCAGCTAGATCTTTCTTCTTCAAAGCAAAAAGATTTTATCTTCAAATACAAGAACTTTTCGTGGTTTTGTTCGTTTTCAGCAAATGAACATATTTCAGCGAGCTGGGAGTTTTTTCCTTAATAGCGTAAGATTTTATCTTAAAATACAAGAACTTTTCGTGGTTCTTGTCAATTTTTGTTCGTTTTCATCAAATGAACTTATTTCAGTCAGCTCGATCTTTCTTCTTCAAAGCAAAATGATTTTATCTTCAAATACAAGAACTTTTCGTGGTTTTGATGGTTTTCAGCAAATGAACAGATTTCAGCGAGCTGGATGTTTTTTCCTTAATAGAGTAAGATATTATCTTAAAATACAAGAAGTTTTCGTGGTTCTTGTCAATTATTGTTGGTTTTCATCTAATGAACTTATTTCAGTCAGCTAGATCTTTCTTCTTCAAAGCAAAAAGATTTTATCTTCAAATACAAGAACTTTTCGTGGTTTTGATGGTTTTCAGCAAATGAACATATTTCAGCGAGCTGGAAGTTTTTTCCTTAACAGCGTAAGATTTTATCTTAAACTACAAGAACTTTTCGTGTTTCTTGTCAATTTTTGTTGGTTTTCATCTGATCAACTTATTTCAGTCAGCAAGATCTTTCTTCTTCAAAGCAAAAAGATTTTATCTTCAAATACAAGAACTTTTCGTGGTTTTGTTGGTTTTCAGCAAATGAACATATTTCAGCGAGTTGGAAGTTTTTTCCTTAATAGCGTAAGATATTATCTTAAAATACAAGAACTTTTCGTGGTTCTTGTCAATTTTTGTTGGTTTTCATCTAATGAACTTATTTCAGTCAGCTGGATCTTTCTTCTTCAAAGCAAAAAGATTTTATCTTCAAATACAAGAACTTTTCGTGGTTTTGTTCGTTTTCAGCAAATGAACATATTTCAGCGAGCTGGGAGTTTTTTCCTTAATAGCGTAAGATTTTATCTTAAAATACAAGAACTTTTCGTGGTTCTTGTCAATTTTTGTTCGTTTTCATCTAATGAACTTATTTCAGTCAGCTCGATCTTTCTTCTTCAAAGCAAAATGATTTTATCTTCAAATACAAGAACTTTTCGTGGTTTTGATGGTTTTCAGCAAATGAACATATTTCAGCGAGCTGGAAGTTTTTTCCTTAATAGAGTAAGATATTATCTTAAAATACAAGAAGTTTTCGTGGTTCTTGTCAATTATTGTTGGTTTTCATCTAATGAACTTATTTCAGTCAGCTAGATCTTTCTTCTTCAAAGCAAAAAGATTTTATCTTCAAATACAAGAACTTTTCGTGGTTTTGTTCGTTTTCAGCAAATGAACATATTTCAGCGAGCTGGGAGTTTTTTCCTTAATAGCGTAAGATTTTATCTTAAAATACAAGAACTTTTCGTGGTTCTTGTCAATTTTTGTTCGTTTTCATCAAATGAACTTATTTCAGTCAGCTCGATCTTTCTTCTTCAAAGCAAAATGATTTTATCTTCAAATACAAGAACTTTTCGTGGTTTTGATGGTTTTCAGCAAATGAACAGATTTCAGCGAGCTGGATGTTTTTTCCTTAATAGAGTAAGATATTATCTTAAAATACAAGAAGTTTTCGTGGTTCTTGTCAATTATTGTTGGTTTTCATCTAATGAACTTATTTCAGTCAGCTAGATCTTTCTTCTTCAAAGCAAAAAGATTTTATCTTCAAATACAAGAACTTTTCGTGGTTTTGATGGTTTTCAGCAAATGAACATATTTCAGCGAGCTGGAAGTTTTTTCCTTAACAGCGTAAGATTTTATCTTAAAATACAAGAACTTTTCGTGGTTCTTGACAATTTGTGTTGGTTTTAATCTGATCAACTTATTTCAGTCAGCGAGATCTTTCTTCTTCAAAGCAAAAAGATTTTATCTTCAAATGCAAGAACTTTTCGTGGTTTTGTTGGTTTTCAGCAAATGAACACATTTCAGCGAGTTGGAAGTTTTTTCCTTAATAGCGTAAGATATTATCTTAAAATACAAGAAGTTTTCGTGGTTCTTGTCAATTATTGTTGGTTTTCATCTAATGAACTTATTTCAGTCAGCGAGATCTTTCTTCTTCAAAGCAAAAAGATTTTATCTTCAAATACAAGAACTTTTCGTGGTTTTGATGGTTTTCAGCAAATGAACATATTTCAGCGAGCTGGAAGTTTTTTCCTTAATAGCGTAAAATTTTATCTCAAACTACAAGAACCTTTCGTGTTTCTTGTCAATTTTTGTTGGTTTTCATCCAATCAACTTATTTCAGTCAGCTAGATCTTTCTTCTTCAAAGCAAAAAGATTTTATCTTCAAATACAAGAACTTTTCGTGGTTTTGATGGTTTTCAGCAAATGAACATATTTCAGCGAGCTGGAAGTTTTTTCCTTAATAGCGTAAGATTTTATCTTAAAATACAAGAACTTTTCGTGGTTCTTGTCAATTTTTGTTGGTTTTCATCTCATGAACTTATTTCAGTCAGCTGGATCTTTCTTCTTCAAAGCAAAAAGATTTTATCTTCAAACACAAGAACTTTTCGTGGTTTTGTTGGTTTTCAGCAAATGAACATATTTTAGCGAGCTGGGAGTTTTTTCCTTAATAGCGTAAGATTTTATCTTAAAATACAGGAACTTTTCGTGGTTCTTGTCAATTTTTGTTGGTTTTCATCTCATGAACTTATTTCAGTCAGCAAGATCTTTCTTCTTCAAAGCAAAAAGATTTTATCTTCAAATACAAGAACTTTTCGTGGTTTTGATGGTTTTCAGCAAATGAACAGATTTCAGCGAGCTGGAAGTTTTTTCCTTAACAGCGTAAGATTTTATCTTAAAATACAAGAACTTTTCGTGGTTCTTGACAATTTGTGTTGGTTTTCATCTGATCAACTTATTTCAGTCAGCTGGATCTTTCTTCTTCAAAGCAAAAAGATTTTATCTTCAAATACAAGAACTTTTCGTGGTTTTGTTGGTTTTCAGCAAATGAACACATTTCAGCGAGTTGGAAGTTTTTTCCTTAAGAGCGTTAGATATTATCTTAAAATACAAGAAGTTTTCGTGGTTCTTGTCAATTATTGTTGGTTTTCATCTAATGAACTTATTTCAGTCAGCGAGATCTTTCTTCTTCAAAGCAAAAAGATTTTATCTTCAAATACAAGAACTTTTCGTGGCTTTGATGGTTTTCAGCAAATGAACATATTTCAGCGAGCTGGAAGTTTTTTCCTTAATAGCGTAAGATTTTATCTCAAACTACAAGAACTTTTCGTGTTTCTTGTCAATTTTTGTTGGTTTTCATCCAATCAACTTATTTCAGTCAGCTAGATCTTTCTTCTTCAAAGCAAAAAGATTTTATCTTCAAATACAAGAACTTTTCGTGGTTTTGATGGTTTTCAGCAAATGAACATATTTCAGCGAGCTGGAAGTTTTTTCCTTAATAGCGTAAGATTTTATCTTAAAATACAAGAACTTTTCGTGGTTCTTGTCAATTTTTGTTGGTTTTCATCTCATGAACTTATTTCAGTCAGCTGGATCTTTCTTCTTCAAAGCAAAAAGATTTTATCTTCAAACACAAGAACTTTTCGTGGTTTTGTTGGTTTTCAGCAAATGAACATATTTCAGCGAGCTGGGAGTTTTTTCCTTAATAGCGTAAGATTTTATCTTAAAATACAAGAACTTTTCGTGGTTCTTGTAAATTTTTGTTGGTTTTCATCCCATGAACTTATTTCAGTCAGCTGGATCTTTCTTCTTCAAAGCAAAAAGATTTTATCTTCAAATACAAGAACTTTTTGTGGTTTTGATGGTTTTCAGCAAATGAACATATTTCAGCGAGCTGGAAGTTTTTTCCTTAATAGCGTAAGATTTTATCTTAAAATACAAGAACTTTTCGTGGTTCTTGTCAATTTTTGTTCGTTTTCATCTAATGAACTTATTTCAGTCAGCTGGATCTTTCTTCTTCAAAGCAAAAAGATTTTGTCTTAAAATACAAGAACTTTTCGTGGTTCTTGTCAATTTTTGTTGGTTTTCATCTAATGAACTTATTTCAGTCGGCTAGATCTTTCTTCTTCAAAGCAAAAAGATTTTATCTTCAAATACAAGAACTTTTCGTGGTTTTGTTGGTTTTCAGCAAATGAACATATTTCAGCGAGCTGGAATTTTTTCCTTAATAGCGTAAGATTTTATCTTAAAATACAAGAACTTTTCGTGGTTCTTGTCAATTTTTGTTGGTTTTCATCTAATGAACTTATTTCAGTCAGCTGGATCTTTCTTCTTCAAAGCAAAAAGATTTTATCTTCAAATACAAGAACTTTTCGTGGTTTTGTTCGTTTTCAGCAAATGAACATATTTCAGCGAGCTGGGAGTTTTTTCCTTAATAGCGTAAGATTTTATCTTAAAATACAAGAACTTTTCGTGGTTCTTGTCAATTTTTGTTCGTTTTCATCTAATGAACTTATTTCAGTCAGCTAGATCTTTCTTCTTCAAAGCAAAATGATTTTATCTTCAAATACAAGAACTTTTCGTGGTTATGTTGGTTTTCAGCAAATGAACAGATTTCAGCGAGCAAGAAGTTTTTTCTTTAATAGCGTAAGATTTTATCTTAAAATACAAGAACTTTTCGTTGTTCTTGTCAATTTTTGTTGGTTTTCATCTGATGAACTTGTTTCAGTCAGCGAGATCTTTCTTCTTCAAAGCAAAAAGATTTTATCTTCAAATACAAGAACTTTTCGTGGTTTTGATGGTTTTCAGCAAATGAACATATTTCAGCGAGCTGGGAGTTTTTTCCTTAATAGCGTAAGATTTTATCTTAAAATACAAGAACTTTTCGTGGTTCTTGTCAATTTTTGTTGGTTTTCATCTCATGAACTTATTTCAGTCAGCTGGATCTTTCTTCTTCAAAGCAAAAAGATTTTATCTTCAAACACAAGAACTTTTCGTGGTTTTGTTGGTTTTCAGCAAATGAACATATTTCAGCGAGCTGGGAGTTTTTTCCTTAATAGCGTAAGATTTTATCTTAAAATACAAGAACTTTTCGTGGTTCTTGTAAATTTTTGTTGGTTTTCATCCCATGAACTTATTTCAGTCAGCTGGATCTTTCTTCTTCAAAGCAAAAAGATTTTATCTTCAAATACAAGAACTTTTTGTGGTTTTGATGGTTTTCAGCAAATGAACATATTTCAGCGAGCTGGAAGTTTTTTCCTTAATAGCGTAAGATTTTATCTTAAAATACAAGAACTTTTCGTGGTTCTTGTCAATTTTTGTTCGTTTTCATCTAATGAACTTATTTCAGTCAGCTGGATCTTTCTTCTTCAAAGCAAAAAGATTTTGTCTTAAAATACAAGAACTTTTCGTGGTTCTTGTCAATTTTTGTTGGTTTTCATCTAATGAACTTATTTCAGTCGGCTAGATCTTTCTTCTTCAAAGCAAAAAGATTTTATCTTCAAATACAAGAACTTTTCGTGGTTTTGTTGGTTTTCAGCAAATGAACATATTTCAGCGAGCTGGAATTTTTTCCTTAATAGCGTAAGATTTTATCTTAAAATACAAGAACTTTTCGTGGTTCTTGTCAATTTTTGTTGGTTTTCATCTAATGAACTTATTTCAGTCAGCTGGATCTTTCTTCTTCAAAGCAAAAAGATTTTATCTTCAAATACAAGAACTTTTCGTGGTTTTGTTCGTTTTCAGCAAATGAACATATTTCAGCGAGCTGGGAGTTTTTTCCTTAATAGCGTAAGATTTTATCTTAAAATACAAGAACTTTTCGTGGTTCTTGTCAATTTTTGTTCGTTTTCATCTAATGAACTTATTTCAGTCAGCTAGATCTTTCTTCTTCAAAGCAAAATGATTTTATCTTCAAATACAAGAACTTTTCGTGGTTATGTTGGTTTTCAGCAAATGAACAGATTTCAGCGAGCAAGAAGTTTTTTCTTTAATAGCGTAAGATTTTATCTTAAAATACAAGAACTTTTCGTTGTTCTTGTCAATTTTTGTTGGTTTTCATCTGATGAACTTGTTTCAGTCAGCGAGATCTTTCTTCTTCAAAGCAAAAAGATTTTATCTTCAAATACAAGAACTTTTCGTGGTTTTGATGGTTTTCAGCAAATGAACATATTTCAGCGAGCTGGAAGTTTTTTCCTTAATAGAGTAAGATATTATCTTAAAATACAAGAAGTTTTCGTGGTTCTTGTCAATTATTGTTGGTTTTCATCTAATGAACTTATTTCAGTCAGCTAGATCTTTCTTCTTCAAAGCAAAAAGATTTTATCTTCAAATACAAGAACTTTTCGTGGTTTTGTTGGTTTTCAGCAAATGAACATATTTCAGCGAGCTGGAAGTTTTTTCCTTAATAGCGTAAGATTTTATCTTAAAATACAAGAACTTTTCGTGGTTCTTGTCAATTTTTGTTGGTTTTCATCTAATGAACTTATTTCAGTCAGCTCGATCTTTCTTCTTCAAAGCAAAATGATTTTATCTTCAAATACAAGAACTTTTCGTGGTTTTGATGGTTTTCAGCAAATGAACAGATTTCAGCGAGCTGGATGTTTTTTCCTTAATAGAGTAAGATATTATCTTAAAATACAAGAGGTTTTCGTGGTTCTTGTCAATTATTGTGGGTTTTCATCTAATGAACTTATTTCAGTCAGCTCGACCTTTCTTCTTCAAAGCAAAAAGATTTTATCTTCAAATACAAGAACTTTTCGTGGTTTTGATGGTTTTCAGCAAATGAACATATTTCAGCGAGCTGGAAGTTTTTTCCTTAACAGCGTAAGATTTTATCTTAAAATACAAGAACTTTTCGTGGTTCTTGACAATTTGTGTTGGTTTTCATCTGATCAACTTATTTCAGTCAGCGAGATCTTTCTTCTTCAAAGCAAAAAGATTTTATCTTCAAATACAAGAACTTTTCGTGGTTTTGTTGGTTTTCAGCAAATGAACACATTTCAGCGAGTTGGAAGTTTTTTCCTTAATAGCGTAAGATATTATCTTAAAATACAAGAAGTTTTCGTGGTTCTTGTCAATTATTGTTGGTTTTCATCTAATGAACTTATTTCAGTCAGCGAGATCTTTCTTCTTCAAAGCAAAAAGATTTTATCTTCAAATACAAGAACTTTTCGTGGTTTTGATGGTTTTCAGCAAATGAACATATTTCAGCGAGCTGGAAGTTTTTTCCTTAATAGAGTAAGATATTATCTTAAAATACAAGAAGTTTTCGTGGTTCTTGTCAATTATTGTTGGTTTTCATCTAATGAACTTATTTCAGTCAGCTAGATCTTTCTTCTTCAAAGCAAAAAGATTTTATCTTCAAATACAAGAACTTTTCGTGGTTTTGTTGGTTTTCAGCAAATGAACAGATTTCAGCGAGCAAGAAGTTTTTTCTTCAATAGCGTAAGATTTTATCTTAAAACACAAGAACTTTTCGTGGTTCTTGTCAACTTTTGTTGGTTTTCATCTAATCAACTTATTTCAGTCAGCTAGATCTTTCTTCTTCAAAGCAAAAAGATTTTATCTTCAAATACAAGAACTTTTCGTGGTTTTGTTGGTTTTCAGCAAATGAACATATTTCAGCGAGCTGGGAGTTTTTTCTTTAATAGAGTAAGATATTATCTTAAAATACAAGAAGTTTTCGTGGTTCTTGTCAATTATTGTTGGTTTTCATCTAATGAACTTATTTCAGTCAGCTAGATCTTTCTTCTTCAAAGCAAAAAGATTTTATCTTCAAATACAAGAACTTTTCGTGGTTTTGTTGGTTTTCAGCAAATGAACAGGTTTCAGCGAGCAAGAAGTTTTTTCTTCAATAGCGTAAGATTTTATCTTAAAACACAAGAACTTTTCGTGGTTCTTGTCAACTTTTGTTGGTTTTCATCTAATCAACTTATTTCAGTCAGCTAGATCTTTCTTCTTCAAAGCAAAAAGATTTTATCTTCAAATACAAGAACTTTTCGTGGTTTTGTTGGTTTTCAGCAAATGAACATATTTCAGCGAGCTGGGAGTTTTTTCTTTAATAGCGTAAGATTTTATCTTAAACTACAAGAACTTTTCGTGTTTCTTGTCAATTTTTGTTGGTTTTCATCTGATCAACTTATTTCAGTCAGCGAGATCTTTCTTCTTCAAAGCAAAAAGATTTTATCTTCAAATACAAGAACTTTTCGTGGTTTTGTTGGTTTTCAGCAAATGAACATATTTCAGCGAGTTGGAAGTTTTTTCCTTAATAGCGTAAGATATTATCTTAAAATACAAGAACTTTTCGTGGTTCTTGTCAATTATTGTTGGTTTACATCTAATGAACTTATTTCAGTCAGCTGGATCTTTCTTCTTCAAAGAAAAAAGATTTTATCTTCAAATACAAGAACTTTTCGTGGTTTTGTTCGTTTTCAGCAAATGAACATATTTCAGCGAGCTGGGAGTTTTTTCCTTAATAGCGTTAGATTTTATCTTAAAATACAAGAACTTTTCGTGGTTCTTGTCAATTTTTGTTCGTTTTCATCTAATGAACTTATTTCAGTCAGCTAGATCTTTCTTCTTCAAAGCAAAATGATTTTATCTTCAAATACAAGAACTTTTCGTGGTTTTGATGGTTTTCAGCAAATGAACATATTTCAGCGAGCTGGAAGTTTTTTCCTTAATAGAGTAAGATATTATCTTAAAATACAAGAAGTTTTCGTGGTTCTTGTCAATTATTGTTGGTTTTCATCTAATGAACTTATTTCAGTCAGCTGGATCGTTCTTCTTCAAAGCAAAAAGATTTTATCTTCAAATACAAGAACTTTTCGTGGTTTTGTTCGTTTTCAGCAAATGAACATATTTCAGCGAGCTGGGAGTTTTTTCCTTAATAGCGTAAGATTTTATCTTAAAATACGAGAACTTTTCGTGGTTCTTGTCAATTTTTGTTCGTTTTCATCAAATGAACTTATTTCAGTCAGCTGGATCTTTCTTCTTCAAAGGAAAATGATTTTATCTTCAAATACAAGAACTTTTCGTGGTTTTGATGGTTTTCAGCAAATGAACAGATTTCAGCGAGCTGGAAGTTTTTTCCTTAATAGCGTAAGATTTTATCTTAAAATACAAGAACTTTTCGTGGTTCTTGTCAATTTTTGTTCGTTTTCATCCAATGAACTTATTTCAGTCAGCTGGATCTTTCTTCTTCAAAGCAAAAAGATTTTGTCTTAAAATACAAGAACTTTTCGTGGTTCTTGTCAATTTTTGTTGGTTTTCATCTAATGAACTTATTTCAGTCGGCTAGATCTTTCTTCTTCAAAGCAAAAAGATTTTATCTTCAAATACAAGAACTTTTCGTGGTTTTGTTGGTTTTCAGCAAATGAACATATTTCAGCGAGCTGGAATTTTTTCCTTAATAGCGTAAGATTTTATCTTAAAATACAAGAACTTTTCGTGGTTCTTGTCAATTTTTGTTGGTTTTCATCTAATGAACTTATTTCAGTCAGCTGGATCTTTCTTCTTCAAAGCAAAAAGATTTTATCTTCAAATACAAGAACTTTTCGTGGTTTTGTTCGTTTTCAGCAAATGAACATATTTCAGCGAGCTGGGAGTTTTTTCCTTAATAGCGTAAGATTTTATCTTAAAATACAAGAACTTTTCGTGGTTCTTGTCAATTTTTGTTCGTTTTCATCTAATGAACTTATTTCAGTCAGCTAGATCTTTCTTCTTCAAAGCAAAATGATTTTATCTTCAAATACAAGAACTTTTCGTGGTTATATTGGTTTTCAGCAAATGAACAGATTTCAGCGAGCAAGAAGTTTTTTCTTTAATAGCGTAAGATTTTATCTTAAAATACAAGAACTTTTCGTTGTTCTTGTCAATTTTTGTTGGTTTTCATCTGATGAACTTGTTTCAGTCAGCGAGATCTTTCTTCTTCAAAGCAAAAAGATTTTATCTTCAAATACAAGAACTTTTCGTGGTTTTGATGGTTTTCAGCAAATGAACATATTTCAGCGAGCTGGAAGTTTTTTCCTTAATAGAGTAAGATATTATCTTAAAATACAAGAAGTTTTCGTGGTTCTTGTCAATTATTGTTGGTTTTCATCTAATGAACTTATTTCAGTCAGCCAGATCTTTCTTCTTCAAAGCAAAAAGATTTTATCTTCAAATACAAGAACTTTTCGTGGTTTTGTTGGTTTTCAGCAAATGAACATATTTCAGCGAGCTGGAAGTTTTTTCCTTAATAGCGTAAGATTTTATCTTAAAATACAAGAACTTTTCGTGGTTCTTGTCAATTTTTGTTGGTTTTCATCTAATGAACTTATTTCAGTCAGCTCGATCTTTCTTCTTCAAAGCAAAATGATTTTATCTTCAAATACAAGAACTTTTCGTGGTTTTGATGGTTTTCAGCAAATGAACAGATTTCAGCGAGCTGGATGTTTTTTCCTTAATAGAGTAAGATATTATCTTAAAATACAAGAAGTTTTCGTGGTTCTTGTCAATTATTGTTGCTTTTCATCTAATGAACTTATTTCAGTCAGCTGGATCGTTCTTCTTCAAAGCAAAAAGATTTTATCTTCAAATACAAGAACTTTTCGTGGTTTTGTTCGTTTTCAGCAAATGAACATATTTCAGCGAGCTGGGAGTTTTTTCCTTAATAGCGTAAGATTTTATCTTAAAATACGAGAACTTTTCGTGGTTCTTGTCAATTTTTGTTCGTTTTCATCAAATGAACTTATTTCAGTCAGCTGGATCTTTCTTCTTCAAAGGAAAATGATTTTATCTTCAAATACAAGAACTTTTCGTGGTTTTGATGGTTTTCAGCAAATGAACAGATTTCAGCGAGCTGGAAGTTTTTTCCTTAATAGCGTAAGATTTTATCTTAAAATACAAGAACTTTTCGTGGTTCTTGTCAATTTTTGTTCGTTTTCATCTAATGAACTTATTTCAGTCAGCTGGATCTTTCTTCTTCAAAGCAAAAAGATTTTGTCTTAAAATACAAGAACTTTTCGTGGTTCTTGTCAATTTTTGTTGGTTTTCATCTAATGAACTTATTTCAGTCGGCTAGATCTTTCTTCTTCAAAGCAAAAAGATTTTATCTTCAAATACAAGAACTTTTCGTGGTTTTGTTGGTTTTCAGCAAATGAACATATTTCAGCGAGCTGGAATTTTTTCCTTAATAGCGTAAGATTTTATCTTAAAATACAAGAACTTTTCGTGGTTCTTGTCAATTTTTGTTGGTTTTCATCTCATGAACTTATTTCAGTCAGCTGGATCTTTCTTCTTCAAAGCAAAAAGATTTTATCTTCAAATACAAGAACTTTTCGTGGTTTTGTTCGTTTTCAGCAAATGAACATATTTCAGCGAGCTGGGAGTTTTTTCCTTAATAGCGTAAGATTTTATCTTAAAATACAAGAACTTTTCGTGGTTCTTGTCAATTTTTGTTCGTTTTCATCTAATGAACTTATTTCAGTCAGCTAGATCTTTCTTCTTCAAAGCAAAATGATTTTATCTTCAAATACAAGAACTTTTCGTGGTTATATTGGTTTTCAGCAAATGAACAGATTTCAGCGAGCAAGAAGTTTTTTCTTTAATAGCGTAAGATTTTATCTTAAAATACAAGAACTTTTCGTTGTTCTTGTCAATTTTTGTTGGTTTTCATCTGATGAACTTGTTTCAGTCAGCGAGATCTTTCTTCTTCAAAGCAAAAAGATTTTATCTTCAAATACAAGAACTTTTCGTGGTTTTGATGGTTTTCAGCAAATGAACATATTTCAGCGAGCTGGAAGTTTTTTCCTTAATAGAGTAAGATATTATCTTAAAATACAAGAAGTTTTCGTGGTTCTTGTCAATTATTGTTGGTTTTCATCTAATGAACTTATTTCAGTCAGCTAGATCTTTCTTCTTCAAAGCAAAAATATTTTATCTTCAAATACAAGAACTTTTCGTGGTTTTGTTGGTTTTCAGCAAATGAACATATTTCAGCGAGCTGGAAGTTTTTTCCTTAATAGCGTAAGATTTTATCTTAAAATACAAGAACTTTTCGTGGTTCTTGTCAATTTTTGTTGGTTTTCATCTAATGAACTTATTTCAGTCAGCTCGATCTTTCTTCTTCAAAGCAAAATGATTTTATCTTCAAATACAAGAACTTTTCGTGGTTTTGATGGTTTTCAGCAAATGAACAGATTTCAGCGAGCTGGATGTTTTTTCCTTAATAGAGTAAGATATTATCTTAAAATACAAGAAGTTTTCGTGGTTCTTGTCAATTATTGTTGGTTTTCATCTGATCAACTTATTTCAGTCAGCGAGATCTTTCTTCTTCAAAGCAAAAAGATTTTATCTTCAAATACAAGAACTTTTCGTGGTTTTGTTGGTTTTCAGCAAATGAACACATTTCAGCGAGTTGGAAGTTTTTTCCTTAATAGCGTAAGATATTATCTTAAAATACAAGAAGTTTTCGTGGTTCTTGTCAATTATTGTTGGTTTTCATCTAATGAACTTATTTCAGTCAGCGAGATCTTTCTTCTTCAAAGCAAAAAGATTTTATCTTCAAATACAAGAACTTTTCGTGGTTTTGATGGTTTTCAGCAAATGAACATATTTCAGCGAGCTGGAAGTTTTTTCCTTAATAGAGTAAGATATTATCTTAAAATACAAGAAGTTTTCGTGGTTCTTGTCAATTATTGTTGGTTTTCATCTAATGAACTTATTTCAGTCAGCTAGATCTTTCTTCTTCAAAGCAAAAAGATTTTATCTTCAAATACAAGAACTTTTCGTGGTTTTGTTGGTTTTCAGCAAATGAACAGATTTCAGCGAGCAAGAAGTTTTTTCTTCAATAGCGTAAGATTTTATCTTAAAACACAAGAACTTTTCGTGGTTCTTGTCAACTTTTGTTGGTTTTCATCTAATCAACTTATTTCAGTCAGCTAGATCTTTCTTCTTCAAAGCAAAAAGATTTTATCTTCAAATACAAGAACTTTTCGTGGTTTTGTTGGTTTTCAGCAAATGAACATATTTCAGCGAGCTGGGAGTTTTTTCTTTAATAGCGTAAGATTTTATCTTAAACTACAAGAACTTTTCGTGTTTCTTGTCAATTTTTGTTGGTTTTCATCTGATCAACTTATTTCAGTCAGCTAGATCTTTCTTCTTCAAAGCAAAAAGATTTTATCTTCAAATACAAGAACTTTTCGTGGTTTTGTTGGTTTTCAGCAAATGAACATATTTCAGCGAGTTGGAAGTTTTTTCCTTAATAGCGGAAGATATTATCTTAAAATACAAGAACTTTTCGTGGTTCTTGTCAATTATTGTTGGTTTTCATCTAATGAACTTATTTCAGTCAGCTGGATCTTTCTTCTTCAAAGAAAAAAGATTTTATCTTCAAATACAAGAACTTTTCGTGGTTTTGTTCGTTTTCAGCAAATGAACATATTTCAGCGAGCTGGGAGTTTTTTCCTTAATAGCGTTAGATTTTATCTTAAAATACAAGAACTTTTCGTGGTTCTTGTCAATTTTTGTTCGTTTTCATCTAATGAACTTATTTCAGTCAGCTGGATCGTTCTTCTTCAAAGCAAAAAGATTTTATCTTCAAATACAAGAACTTTTCGTGGTTTTGTTCGTTTTCAGCAAATGAACATATTTCAGCGAGCTGGGAGTTTTTTCCTTAATAGCGTAAGATTTTATCTTAAAATACGAGAACTTTTCGTGGTTCTTGTCAATTTTTGTTCGTTTTCATCAAATGAACTTATTTCAGTCAGCTGGATCTTTCTTCTTCAAAGGAAAATGATTTTATCTTCAAATACAAGAACTTTTCGTGGTTTTGATGGTTTTCAGCAAATGAACAGATTTCAGCGAGCTGGAAGTTTTTTCCTTAATAGAGTGAGATATTATCTTAAAATACAAGAAGTTTTCGTGGTTCTTGTCAATTATTGTTGGTTTTCATCTAATGAACTTATTTCAGTCAGCTAGATCTTTCTTCTTCAAAGCAAAAAGATTTTATCTTCAAATACAAGAACTTTTCGTGGTTTTGTTCGTTTTCAGCAAATGAACATATTTCAGCGAGCTGGGAGTTTTTTCCTTAATAGCGTAAGATTTTATCTTAAAATACAAGAACTTTTCGTGGTTGTTGTCAATTTTTGTTCGTTTTCATCTCATGAACTTATTTCAGTCAGCTGGATCTTTCTTCTTCAAAGCAAAAAGATTTTATCTTCAAATACAAGAACTTTTCGTGGTTTTGATGGTTTTCAGCAAATGAACATATTTCAGCGAGCTGGAAGATTTTTCCTTAATAGAGTAAGATATTATCTTAAAATACAAGAAGTTTTCGTGGTTCTTGTCAATTATTGTTGGTTTTCATCTAATGAACTTATTTCAGTCAGCTAGATCTTTCTTCTTCAAAGCAAAAAGATTTTATCTTAAAATACAAGAACTTTTCGTGGTTTTGATGGTTTTCAGCAAATGAACATATTTCAGCGAGCTGGAAGTTTTTTCCTTAATAGCGTAAGATTTTATCTCAAACTACAAGAACTTTTCGTGGTTCTTGTCAATTTTTGTTGGTTTTCATCTAATCAACTTATTTCAGTCAGCTAGATCTTTCTTCTTCAAAGCAAAAAGATTTTATCTTCAAATACAAGAACTTTTCGTGGTTTTGATGGTTTTCAGCAAATGAACATATTTCAGCGAGCTGGAAGTTTTTTCCTTAATAGCGTAAGATTTTATCTCAAACTACAAGAACTTTTCGTGTTTCTTGTCAATTTTTGTTGGTTTTCATCGAATCAACTTATTTCAGTCAGCTAGATCTTTCTTCTTCAAAGCAAAAAGATTTTATCTTCAAATACAAGAACTTTTCGTGGTTTTGATGGTTTTCAGCAAATGAACATATTTCAGCGAGCTGGAAGTTTTTTCCTTAATAGAGTAAGATATTATCTTAAAATACAAGAAGTTTTCGTGGTTCTTGTCAATTATTGTTGGTTTTCATCTAATGAACTTATTTCAGTCAGCTAGATCTTTCTTCTTCAAAGCAAAAAGATTTTATCTTCAAATACAAGAACTTTTCGTGGTTTTGTTGGTTTTCAGCAAATGAACATATTTCAGCGAGCTGGGAGTTTTTTCTTTAATAGCGTAAGATTTTATCTTAAACTACAAGAACTTTTCGTGTTTCTTGTCAATTTTTGTTGGTTTTCATCTGATCAACTTATTTCAGTCAGCTAGATCTTTCTTCTTCAAAGCAAAAAGATTTTATCTTCAAATACAAGAACTTTTCGTGGTTTTGTTGGTTTTCAGCAAATGAACATATTTCAGCGAGTTGGAAGTTTTTTCCTTAATAGCGGAAGATATTATCTTAAAATACAAGAACTTTTCGCGGTTCTTGTCAATTATTGTTGGTTTTCATCTAATGAACTTATTTCAGTCAGCTGGATCTTTCTTCTTCAAAGAAAAAAGATTTTATCTTCAAATACAAGAACTTTTCGTGGTTTTGTTCGTTTTCAGCAAATGAACATATTTCAGCGAGCTGGGAGTTTTTTCCTTAATAGCGTTAGATTTTATCTTAAAATACAAGAACTTTTCGTGGTTCTTGTCAATTTTTGTTCGTTTTCATCTAATGAACTTATTTCAGTCAGCTGGATCGTTCTTCTTCAAAGCAAAAAGATTTTATCTTCAAATACAAGAACTTTTCGTGGTTTTGTTCGTTTTCAGCAAATGAACATATTTCAGCGAGCTGGGAGTTTTTTCCTTAATAGCGTAAGATTTTATCTTAAAATACGAGAACTTTTCGTGGTTCTTGTCAATTTTTGTTCGTTTTCATCAAATGAACTTATTTCAGTCAGCTGGATCTTTCTTCTTCAAAGGAAAATGATTTTATCTTCAAATACAAGAACTTTTCGTGGTTTTGATGGTTTTCAGCAAATGAACAGATTTCAGCGAGCTGGGAGTTTTTTCCTTAATAGCGTTAGATTTTATCTTAAAATACAAGAACTTTTCGTGGTTCTTGTCAATTTTTGTTCGTTTTCATCTAATGAACTTATTTCAGTCAGCTGGATCGTTCTTCTTCAAAGCAAAAAGATTTTATCTTCAAATACAAGAACTTTTCGTGGTTTTGTTCGTTTTCAGCAAATGAACATATTTCAGCGAGCTGGGAGTTTTTTCCTTAATAGCGTAAGATTTTATCTTAGAATACGAGAACTTTTCGTGGTTCTTGTCAATTTTTGTTCGTTTTCATCAAATGAACTTATTTCAGTCAGCTGGATCTTTCTTCTTCAAAGGAAAATGATTTTATCTTCAAATACAAGAACTTTTCGTGGTTTTGATGGTTTTCAGCAAATGAACAGATTTCAGCGAGCTGGAAGTTTTTTCCTTAATAGAGTGAGATATTATCTTAAAATACAAGAAGTTTTCGTGGTTCTTGTCAATTATTGTTGGTTTTCATCTAATGAACTTATTTCAGTCAGCTAGATCTTTCTTCTTCAAAGCAAAAAGATTTTATCTTCAAATACAAGAACTTTTCGTGGTTTTGTTCGTTTTCAGCAAATGAACATATTTCAGCGAGCTGGGAGTTTTTTCCTTAATAGCGTAAGATTTTATCTTAAAATACAAGAACTTTTCGTGGTTGTTGTCAATTTTTGTTCGTTTTCATCTCATGAACTTATTTCAGTCAGCTGGATCTTTCTTCTTCAAAGCAAAAAGATTTTATCTTCAAATACAAGAACTTTTCGTGGTTTTGATGGTTTTCAGCAAATGAACATATTTCAGCGAGCTGGAAGATTTTTCCTTAATAGAGTAAGATATTATCTTAAAATACAAGAAGTTTTCGTGGTTCTTGTCAATTATTGTTGGTTTTCATCTAATGAACTTATTTCAGTCAGCTAGATCTTTCTTCTTCAAAGCAAAAAGATTTTATCTTAAAATACAAGAACTTTTCGTGGTTTTGATGGTTTTCAGCAAATGAACATATTTCAGCGAGCTGGAAGTTTTTTCCTTAATAGCGTAAGATTTTATCTCAAACTACAAGAACTTTTCGTGGTTCTTGTCAATTTTTGTTGGTTTTCATCTAATCAACTTATTTCAGTCAGCTAGATCTTTCTTCTTCAAAGCAAAAAGATTTTATCTTCAAATACAAGAACTTTTCGTGGTTTTGATGGTTTTCAGCAAATGAACATATTTCAGCGAGCTGGAAGTTTTTTCCTTAATAGCGTAAGATTTTATCTCAAACTACAAGAACTTTTCGTGTTTCTTGTCAATTTTTGTTGGTTTTCATCGAATCAACTTATTTCAGTCAGCTAGATCTTTCTTCTTCAAAGCAAAAAGATTTTATCTTCAAATACAAGAACTTTTCGTGGTTTCGATGGTTTTCAGCAAATGAACATATTTCAGCGAGCTGGAAGTTTTTTCCTTAATAGCGTAATATTTTATCTTAAAATACAAGAACTTTTCGTGGTTCTTGTCAATTTTTGTTGGTTTTCATCTAATGAACTTATTTCAGTCAGCTGGATCTTTCTTCTTCAAAGCAAAAAGATTTTATCTTCAAATACAAGAACTTTTCGTGGTTTTGTTCGTTTTCAGCAAATGAACATATTTCAGCGAGCTGGGAGTTTTTTCCTTAATAGCGTAAGATTTTATCTTAAAATACAAGAACTTTTCGTGGTTCTTGTCAATTTTTGTTGGTTTTCATCTGATCAACTTATTTCAGTCAGCTAGATCTTTCTTCTTCAAAGCAAAAAGATTTTATCTTCAAATACAAGAACTTTTCGTGGTTTTGTTGGTTTTCAGCAAATGAACATATTTCAGCGAGTTGGAAGTTTTTTCCTTAATAGCGGAAGATATTATCTTAAAATACAAGAACTTTTCGCGGTTCTTGTCAATTATTGTTGGTTTTCATCTAATGAACTTATTTCAGTCAGCTGGATCTTTCTTCTTCAAAGAAAAAAGATTTTATCTTCAAATACAAGAACTTTTCGTGGTTTTGTTCGTTTTCAGCAAATGAACATATTTCAGCGAGCTGGGAGTTTTTTCCTTAATAGCGTTAGATTTTATCTTAAAATACAAGAACTTTTCGTGGTTCTTGTCAATTTTTGTTCGTTTTCATCTAATGAACTTATTTCAGTCAGCTGGATCGTTCTTCTTCAAAGCAAAAAGATTTTATCTTCAAATACAAGAACTTTTCGTGGTTTTGTTCGTTTTCAGCAAATGAACATATTTCAGCGAGCTGGGAGTTTTTTCCTTAATAGCGTAAGATTTTATCTTAGAATACGAGAACTTTTCGTGGTTCTTGTCAATTTTTGTTCGTTTTCATCAAATGAACTTATTTCAGTCAGCTGGATCTTTCTTCTTCAAAGGAAAATGATTTTATCTTCAAATACAAGAACTTTTCGTGGTTTTGATGGTTTTCAGCAAATGAACATATTTCAGCGAGCTGGAAGATTTTTCCTTAATAGAGTAAGATATTATCTTAAAATACAAGAAGTTTTCGTGGTTCTTGTCAATTATTGTTGGTTTTCATCTAATCAACTTATTTCAGTCAGCTAGATCTTTCTTCTTCAAAGCAAAAAGATTTTATCTTCAAATACAAGAACTTTTCGTGGTTTTGATGGTTTTCAGCAAATGAACATATTTCAGCGAGCTGGAAGTTTTTTCCTTAATAGCGTAAGATTTTATCTCAAACTACAAGAACTTTTCGTGTTTCTTGTCAATTTTTGTTGGTTTTCATCGAATCAACTTATTTCAGTCAGCTAGATCTTTCTTCTTCAAAGCAAAAAGATTTTATCTTCAAATACAAGAACTTTTCGTGGTTTCGATGGTTTTCAGCAAATGAACATATTTCAGCGAGCTGGAAGTTTTTTCCTTAATAGCGTAATATTTTATCTTAAAATACAAGAACTTTTCGTGGTTCTTGTCAATTTTTGTTGGTTTTCATCTAATGAACTTATTTCAGTCAGCTGGATCTTTCTTCTTCAAAGCAAAAAGATTTTATCTTCAAATACAAGAACTTTTCGTGGTTTTGTTCGTTTTCAGCAAATGAACATATTTCAGCGAGCTGGGAGTTTTTTCCTTAATAGCGTAAGATTTTATCTTAAAATACAAGAACTTTTCGTGGTTCTTGTCAATTTTTGTTCGTTTTCATCTAATGAACTTATTTCAGTCAGCTAGATCTTTCTTCTTCAAAGCAAAATGATTTTATCTTCAAATACAAGAACTTTTCGTGGTTATGTTGGTTTTCAGCAAATGAACAGATTTCAGCGAGCAAGAAGTTTTTTCTTTAATAGCGTAAGATTTTATCTTAAAATACAAGAACTTTTCGTTGTTCTTGTCAATTTTTGTTGGTTTTCATCTGATGAACTTGTTTCAGTCAGCGAGATCTTTCTTCTTCAAAGCAAAAAGATTTTATCTTCAAATACAAGAACTTTTCGTGGTTTTGTTGGTTTTCAGCAAATGAACATATTTCAGCGAGCTGGAAGTTTTTTCCTTAATAGCGTAAGATTTTATCTTAAAATGCAAGAACTTTTCGTGGTTCTTGTCAATTTTTGTTGGTTTTCATCTAATGAACTTATTTCAGTCAGCTGGATCTTTCTTCTTCAAAGCAAAAAGAATTTATCTTCAAATACAAGAACTTTTCGTGGTTTTGATGGTTTTCAGCAAATGAACATATTTCAGCGAGCTGGAAGTTTTTTCCTTCATAGAGTAAGATATTATCTTAAAATACAAGAAGTTTTCGTGGTTCTTGTCAATTATTGTTGGTTTTCATCTAATGAACTTATTTCAGTCAGCTAGATCTTTCTTCTTCAAAGCAAAAAGATTTTATCTTCAAATACAAGAACTTTTCGTGGTTTTGTTGGTTTTCAGCAAATGAACAGATTTCAGCGAGCAAGAAGTTTTTTCTTCAATAGCGTAAGATTTTATCTTAAAACACAAGAACTTTTCGTGGTTCTTGTCAACTTTTGTTGGTTTTCATCGAATCAACTTATTTCAGTCAGCTAGATCTTTCTTCTTCAAAGCAAAAAGATTTTATCTTCAAATATAAGAACTTTTCGTGGTTTTGTTGGTTTTCAGCAAATGAACATATTTCAGCGAGCTGGGAGTTTTTTCTTTAATAGCGTAAGATTTTATCTTAAACTACAAGAACTTTTCGTGTTTCTTGTCAATTTTTGTTGGTTTTCATCTGATCAACTTATTTCAGTCAGCTAGATCTTTCTTCTTCAAAGCAAAAAGATTTTATCTTCAAATACAAGAACTTTTCGTGGTTTTGTTGGTTTTCAGCAAATGAACATATTTCAGCGAGTTGGAAGTTTTTTCCTTAATAGCGTAAGATATTATCTTAAAATACAAGAACTTTTCGTGGTTCTTGTCAATTATTGTTGGTTTTCATCTAATGAACTTATTTCAGTCAGCTGGATCTTTCTTCTTCAAAGAAAAAAGATTTTATCTTCAAATACAAGAACTTTTCGTGGTTTTGTTCGTTTTCAGCAAATGAACATATTTCAGCGAGCTGGGAGTTTTTTCCTTAATAGCGTTAGATTTTATCTTAAAATACAAGAACTTTTCGTGGTTCTTGTCAATTTTTGTTCGTTTTCATCTAATGAACTTATTTCAGTCAGCAAGATCTTTCTTCTTCAAAGCAAAATGATTTTATCTTCAAATACAAGAACTTTTCGTTGTATTTGATGGTTTTCAGCAAATGAACATATTTCAGCGAGCTGGAAGTTTTTTCCTTAATAGAGTAAGATATTATCTTAAAATACAAGAAGTTTTCGTGGTTCTTGTCAATTATTGTTGGTTTTCATCTAATGAACTTATTTCAGTCAGCTGGATCTTTCTTCTTCAAAGCAAAAAGATTTTATCTTCAAATACAAGAACTTTTCGTGGTTTTGTTCGTTTTCAGCAAATGAACATATTTCAGCGAGCTGGGAGTTTTTTCCTTAATAGCGTAAGATTTTATCTTAAAATACAAGAACTTTTCGTGGTTCTTGTCAATTTTTGTTCGTTTTCATCAAATGAACTTATTTCAGTCAGCTGGATCTTTCTTCTTCAAAGCAAAATGATTTTATCTTCAAATACAAGAACTTTTCGTGGTTTTGATGGTTTTCAGCAAATGAACAGATTTCAGCGAGCTGGAAGTTTTTTCCTTAATAGAGTAAGATATTATCTTAAAATACAAGAAGTTTTCGTGGTTCTTGTCAATTATTGTTGGTTTTCATCTAATGAACTTATTTCAGTCAGCTAGATCTTTCTTCTTCAAAGCAAAAAGATTTTATCTTCAAATACAAGAACTTTTCGTGGTTTTGTTCGTTTTCAGCAAATGAACATATTTCAGCGAGCTGGGAGTTTTTTCCTTAATAGAGTAAGATTTTATCTTAAAATACAAGAACTTTTCGTGGTTCTTGTCAATTTTTGTTCGTTTTCATCTAATGAACTTATTTCAGTCAGCTGGATCTTTCTTCTTCAAAGCAAAATGATTTTATCTTCAAATACAAGAACTTTTCGTGGTTTTGATGGTTTTCAGCAAATGAACATATTTCAGCGAGCTGGAAGATTTTTCCTTAATAGAGTAAGATATTATCTTAAAATACAAGAAGTTTTCGTGGTTCTTGTCAATTATTGTTGGTTTTCATCTAATGAACTTATTTCAGTCAGCTAGATCTTTCTTCTTCAAAGCAAAAAGATTTTATCTTCAAATACAAGAACTTTTCGTGTTTTTGTTGTTTTTCAGCAAATGAACATATTTCAGCGAGCTGGGAGTTTTTTCTTTAATAGCGTAAGATTTTATCTTAAACTACAAGAACTTTTCGTGTTTCTTGTCAATTTTTGTTGGTTTTCATCTAATCAACTTATTTCAGTCAGCTGGATCTTTCTTCTTCAAAGCAAAAAGATTTTATCTTAAAATACAAGAACTTTTCGTGGTTTTGATGGTTTTCATCAAATGAACATATTTCAGCGAGCTGGAAGGTTTTTCCTTAATAGCGTAAGATTTTATCTCAAACTACAAGAACTTTTCGTGTTTCTTGTCAATTTTTGTTGGTTTTCATCTAATCAACTTATTTCAGTCAGCTAGATCTTTCTTCTTCAAAGCAAAAAGATTTTATCTTCAAATACAAGAACTTTTCGTGGTTTTGATGGTTTTCAGCAAATGAACATATTTCAGCGAGCTGGAAGTTTTTTCCTTAATAGCGTAAGATTTTATCTTAAAATACAAGAACTTTTCGTGGTTCTTGTCAATTTTTGTTCGTTTTCATCTAATGAACTTATTTCAGTCAGCTGGATCTTTCTTCTTCAAAGCAAAATGATTTTATCTTAAAATACAAGAACTTTTCGTGTTTCTTGTCAATTTTTGTTGGTTTTCATCTAATCAACTTATTTCAGTCAGCTAGATCTTTCTTCTTCAAAGCAAAAAGATTTTATCTTCAAAAATCAAGAACTTTTCGTGGTTTTGATGGTTTTCAGCAAATGAACATATTTCAGCGAGCTGGAAGTTTTTTCCTTAATAGCGAAAGATTTTATCTTAAAATACAAGAAGTTTTCGTGGTTCTTGTCAATTTTTGTTCGTTTTCATCTAATGAACTTATTTCAGTCAGCTGGATCTTTCTTCTTCAAAGCAAAAAGATTTTATCTTAAAATACAAGAACTTTTCGTGGTTCTTGTCAATTTTTGTTGGTTTTCATCTAATGAACTGATTTCAGTCGGCTAGATCTTTCTTCTTCAAAGCAAAAAGATTTTATCTTCAAATACAAGAACTTTTCGTGTTTTTGTTGTTTTTCAGCAAATGAACATATTTCAGCGAGCTGGGAGTTTTTTCTTTCATAGCGTAAGATTTTATCTTAAACTACAAGAACTTTTCGTGTTTCTTGTCAATTTTTGTTGGTTTTCATCTAATCAACTTATTTCAGTCAGCTGGATCTTTCTTCTTCAAAGCAAAAAGATTTTATCTTCAAATACAAGAACTTTTCGTGGTTTTGTTGGTTTTCAGCAAATGAACATATTTCAGCGAGCTGGAAGTTTTTTCTTTAATAGCGTAAGATTTTATCTTAAAATACAAGAAGTTTTCGTGGTTCTTGTCAATTTTTGTTGGTTTTCATCTAATGAACTTATTTCAGTCAGCTAGATCTTTCTTCTTCAAAGCAAAAAGATTTTATCTTCAAATACAAGAACTTTTCGTGGTTTTGTTGGTTTTCAGCAAATGAACAGATTTCAGCGAGCAAGAAGTTTTTTCATTAATAGCGTAAGATTTTATCTTAAAATACAAGAACTTTTCGTGGTTCTTGTCAACTTTTGTTGGTTTTCATCTAATCAACTTATTTCAGTCAGCTAGATCTTTCTTCTTCAAAGCAAAAAGATTTTATCTTCAAATACAAGAACTTTTCGTGGTTTTGATGGTTTTCAGCAAATGAACATATTTCAGCGAGCTGGAAATTTTTTCCTTAACAGAGTAAGATTTTATCTTAAAATACAAGAACTTTTCGTGGTTCTTGACAATTTGTGTTGGTTTTCATCTAATGAACTTATTTCAGTCAGCCAGATCTTTCTTCTTCAAAGCAAAAAGATTTTATCTTCAAATACAAGAACTTTTCGTGGTTTTGTTGGTTTTCAGCAAATGAACATATTTCAGCGAGCTGGAAGTTTTTTCCTTGATAGAGTAAGATATTATCTTAAAATACAAGAAGTTTTCGTGGTTCTTGTCAATTTTTGTTGGTTTTCATCTGATGAACTTATATCAGTCAGCTGGATCTTTCTTCTTCAAAGCAAAAAGATTTTATCTTCAAATACAAGAACTTTTCGTGGTTTTGTTGGTTTTCAGCAAATGAGCAGATTTCAGCGAGCAAGAAGTTTTTTCTTTAATAGCGTAAGATTTTATCTTAAAATACAAGAACTTTTCGTGGTTCTTGTCAATTTTTGTTGGTTTTCATCTAATGAAGTTATTTCAGTCAGCTAGATCTTTCTTCTTCAAAGCAAAAAGATTTTATCTTCAAATACAAGAACTTTTCGTGGTTTTGATGGTTTTCAGCAAATGAACATATTTCAGCGAGCTGGAAGTTTTTTCCTTCATCGCGTAAGATTTTATCTTAAAAAACAAGAACTTTTTGTGGTTCTTGTCAATTTTTGTTTGTTTTCATCGAATGAACTTATTTCAGTCAGCTGGATCTTTCTTCTTCAAAGCAAAAAGATTTTATCTTCAAATACAAGAACTTTTTGTGGTTTTGATGTTTTTCAGCAAATGAACGTATTTCAGTGAGCTGGAAGTTTTTTCCTTAATCGAGTAAGATTTTATCTTAAAATACAAGAACTTTTCGTGGTTCTTGTCAATTTTTGTTGGTTTTCATCTAATGAACTTATTTCAGTCAGCTGGATCTTTCTTCTTCAAAGTAAAAAGATTTTACCTTCAAATACAAGAACTTTTCGTGGTTTTGTTGGTTTTCAGCAAATGAACATATTTCAGCGAGTTGGGAGTTTTTTCCTTAATAGCGTAAGATTTTATCTTAAAATACAAGAACTTTTCGTGGTTCTTGACAATTTGTGTTGGTTTTCATCTAATGAACTTATTTCAGTCAGCTAGATCTTTCTTCTTCAAAGCAAAAAGATTTTATCTTCAAATACAAGAACTTTTCGTGGTTTTGATGGTTTTCAGCAAATGAACATATTTCACCGAGCTGGAAGTTTTTTCCTTAACAGCGTAAGATTTTATCTTAAAATACAAGAACTTTTCGTGGTTCTTGACAATTTGTGTTGGTTTTCATCTAATCAACTTATTTCAGTCAGCTATATCTTTCTTCTTCAAAGCAAAAAGATTTTATCTTCAAATACAAGAACTTTTCGTGGTTTTGATGGTTTTCAGCAAATGAACATATTTCAGCGAGCTGGAAGTTTTTTCCTTAATAGCGTAAGATTTTATCTTAAAATACAAGAACTTTTCGTGGTTCTTGTCAATTTTTGTTCGTTTTCATCTAATGAACTTATTTCAGTCAGCTGGATCTTTCTTCTTCAAAGCAAAAAGATTTTATCTTAAAATACAAGAACTTTTCGTGGTTCTTGTCAATTTTTGTTGGTTTTCATCTAATGAACTTATTTAAGTCGGCTAGATCTTTCTTCTTCAAAGCAAAAAGATTTTATCTTCAAATACAAGAACTTTTCGTGTTTTTGTTGTTTTTCAGCAAATGAACATATTTCAGCGAGCTGGGAGTTTTTTCTTTAATAGCGTAAGATTTTATCTTAAACTACAAGAACTTTTCGTGTTTCTAGTCAATTTTTGTTGGTTTTCATCTAATCAACTTATTTCAGTCAGCTAGATCTTTCTTCTTCAAAGCAAAAAGATTTTATCTTCAAATACAAGAACTTTTCGTGGTTTTGGTGGTTTTCAGCAAATGAACATATTTCAGCGAGCTGGAAGTTTTTTCTTTAATAGCGTAAGATTTTATCTTAAAATACAAGAACTTTTCGTGGTTCTTGTCAATTTTTGTTGGTTTTCATCTAATGAACTTATTTCAGTCAGCTGGATCTTTCTTCTTCAAATCAAAATGATTTTATCTTCAAATACAAGAACTTTTCGTGGTTATGTTGGTTTTCAGCAAATGAACAGATTTCAGCGAGCAAGAAGTTTTTTCTTTAATAGCGTAAGATTTTATCTTAAAATACAAGAACTTTTCGTGGTTCTTGTCAATTTTTGTTGGTTTTCATCTAATGAACTTGTTTCAGTCAGCTAGATCTTTCTTCTTCAAAGCAAAAAGATTTTATCTTCAAAAATCAAGAACTTTTCGTGGTTTTGATGGTTTTCAGCAAATGAACATATTTCAGCGAGCTGGAAGTTTTTTCCTTAATAGCGTCAGATTTTATCTTAAAATACAAGAAGTTTTCGTGGTTCTTGTCAATTATTGTTGGTTTTCATCTAATGAACTTATTTCAGTCAGCTAGATCTTTCTTCTTCAAAGCAAAAAGATTTTATCTTCAAATACAAGAACTTTTCGTGGTTTTGTTGGTTTTCAGCAAATGAACAGATTTCAGCGAGCAAGAAGTTTTTTCATTAATAGCGTAAGATTTTATCTTAAAATACAAGAACTTTTCGTGGTTCTTGTCAACTTTTGTTGGTTTTCATCTAATCAACTTATTTCAGTCAGCTAGATCTTTCTTCTTCAAAGCAAAAAGATTTTATCTTCAAATACAAGAACTTTTCGTGGTTTTGATGGTTTTCAGCAAATGAACATATTTCAGCGAGCTGGAAGTTTTTTCCTTAACAGAGTAAGATTTTATCTTAAAATACAAGAAGTTTTCGTGGTTCTTGTCAATTATTGTTGGTTTTCATCTAATGAACTTATTTCAGTCAGCTAGATCTTTCTTCTTCAAAGCAAAAAGATTTTATCTTCAAATACAAGAACTTTTCGTGGTTTTGTTGGTTTTCAGCAAATGAACAGATTTCAGCGAGCAAGAAGTTTTTTCATTAATAGCGTAAGATTTTATCTTAAAATACAAGAACTTTTCGTGGTTCTTGTCAACTTTTGTTGGTTTTCATCTAATCAACTTATTTCAGTCAGCTAGATCTTTCTTCTTCAAAGCAAAAAGATTTTATCTTCAAATACAAGAACTTTTCGTGGTTTTGATGGTTTTCAGCAAATGAACATATTTCAGCGAGCTGGAAATTTTTTCCTTAACAGAGTAAGATTTTATCTTAAAATACAAGAACTTTTCGTGGTTCTTGACAATTTGTGTTGGTTTTCATCTAATGAACTTATTTCAGTCAGCCAGATCTTTCTTCTTCAAAGCAAAAAGATTTTATCTTCAAATACAAGAACTTTTCGTGGTTTTGTTGGTTTTCAGCAAATGAACATATTTCAGCGAGCTGGAAGTTTTTTCCTTGATAGAGTAAGATATTATCTTAAAATACAAGAAGTTTTCGTGGTTCTTGTCAATTTTTGTTGGTTTTCATCTGATGAACTTATGTCAGTCAGCTGGATCTTTCTTCTTCAAAGCAAAAAGATTTTATCTTCAAATACAAGAACTTTTCGTGGTTTTGTTGGTTTTCAGCAAATGAGCAGATTTCAGCGAGCAAGAAGTTTTTTCTTTAATAGCGTAAGATTTTATCTTAAAATACAAGAAATTTTCGTGGTTCTTGTCAATTTTTGTTGGTTTTCATCTAATCAACTTATTTCAGTCAGCTAGATCATTCTTCTTCAAAGCAAAAAGATTTTATCTTCAAATACAAGAACTTTTCGTGGTTTTGTTGGTTTTCAGCAAATGAACATATTTCAGCGAGCTGGGAGTTTTTTCCTTAATAGCGTAAGATTTTATCTTAAAATACAAGAACTTTTCGTGGTTCTTGTCAATTTTTGTTGGTTTTCATCTAATGAAGTTATTTCAGTCAGCTAGATCTTTCTTCTTCAAAGCAAAAAGATTTTATCTTCAAATACAAGAACTTTTCGTGGTTTTGATGGTTTTCAGCAAATGAACATATTTCAGCGAGCTGGAAGTTTTTTCCTTCATCGCGTAAGATTTTATCTTAAAAAACAAGAACTTTTTGTGGTTCTTGTCAATTTTTGTTGGTTTTCATCGAATGAACTTATTTCAGTCAGCTGGATCTTTCTTCTTCAAAGCAAAAAGATTTTATCTTCAAATACAAGAACTTTTTGTGGTTTTGATGTTTTTCAGCAAATGAACGTATTTCAGTGAGCTGGAAGTTTTTTCCTTAATCGAGTAAGATTTTATCTTAAAATACAAGAACTTTTCGTGGTTCTTGTCAATTTTTGTTGGTTTTCATCTAATGAACTTATTTCAGTCAGCTGGATCTTTCTTCTTCAAAGTAAAAAGATTTTACCTTCAAATACAAGAACTTTTCGTGGTTTTGTTGGTTTTCAGCAAATGAACAGATTTCAGCGAGCAATAAGTTTTTTCTTTAATAGCGTCAGATTTTATCTTAAAATACAAGAGCTTTTCGTGGTTCTTGACAATTTGTGTTGGTTTTCATCTAATGAACTTATTTCAGTCAGCTAGATCTTTCTTCTTCAAAGCAAAAAGATTTTATCTTCAAATACAAGAACTTTTCGTGGTTTTGATGGTTTTCAGCAAATGAACATATTTCACCAAGCTGGAAGTTTTTTCCTTAACAGCGTAAGATTTTATCTTAAACTACAAGAACTTTTCGTGGTTCTTGACAATTTGTGTTGGTTTTCATCTAATCAACTTATTTCAGTCAGCTATATCTTTCTTCTTCAAAGCAAAAAGATTTTATCTTCAAATACAAGAACTTTTCGTGGTTTTGATGGTTTTCAGCAAATGAACATATTTCAGCGAGCTGGAAGTTTTTTAACTTAATAGCGTAAGATTTTATCTTAAAATACAAGAACTTTTCGTGTTTCTTGTCAATTTTTGTTCGTTTTCATCTAATGAACTTATTTCAGTCAGCTGGATCTTTCTTCTTCAAAGCAAAAAGATTTTATCTTAAAATACAAGAACTTTTCGTGGTTCTTGTCAATTTTTGTTGGTTTTCATCTAATGAACTTATTTAAGTCGGCTGGATCTTTCTTCTTCAAAGCAAAAAGATTTTATCTTCAAATACAAGAACTTTTCGTGTTTTTGTTGTTTTTCAGCAAATGAACATATTTCAGCGAGCTGGGAGTTTTTTCTTTAATAGCGTAAGATTTTATCTTAAACTACAAGAACTTTTCGTGTTTCTTGTCAATTTTTGTTGGTTTTCATCTAATCAACTTATTTCAGTCAGCTAGATCTTTCTTCTTCAAAGCAAAAAGATTTTATCTTCAAATACAAGAACTTTTCGTGGTTTTGGTGGTTTTCAGCAAATGAACATATTTCAGCGAGCTGGAAGTTTTTTCTTTAATAGCGTAAGATTTTATCTTAAAATACAAGAACTTTTCGTGGTTCTTGTCAATTTTTGTTGGTTTTCATCTAATGAAGTTATTTCAGTCAGCTGGATCTTTCTTCTTCGAAGCAAAAAGATTTTATCTTCAAATACAAGAACTTTTCGTGGTTTTGTTCGTTTTCAGCAAATGAACATATTTCAGCGAGCTGGGAGTTTTTTCCTTAATAGCGTAAGATTTTATCTTAAAATACAAGAACTTTTCGTGGTTCTTGTCAATTTTTGTTCGTTTTCATCTAATGAACTTATTTCAGTCAGCTAGATCTTTCTTCTTCAAAGCAAAAAGATTTTATCTTCAAATACAAGAACTTTTCGTGGTTTTGATGGTTTTCAGCAAATGAACATATTTCAGCGAGCTGGAAATTTTTTCCTTAACAGAGTAAGATTTTATCTTAAAATACAAGAACTTTTCGTGGTTCTTGACAATTTGTGTTGGTTTTCATCTAATGAACTTATTTCAGTCAGCCAGATCTTTCTTCTTCAAAGCAAAAAGATTTTATCTTCAAATACAAGAACTTTTCGTGGTTTTGTTGGTTTTCAGCAAATGAACATATTTCAGCGAGCTGGAAGTTTTTTCCTTGATAGAGTAAGATATTATCTTAAAATACAAGAAGTTTTCGTGGTTCTTGTCAATTTTTGTTGGTTTTCATCTGATGAACTTATATCAGTCAGCTGGATCTTTCTTCTTCAAAGCAAAAAGATTTTATCTTCAAATACAAGAACTTTTCGTGGTTTTGTTGGTTTTCAGCAAATGAGCAGATTTCAGCGAGCAAGAAGTTTTTTCTTTAATAGCGTAAGATTTTATCTTAAAATACAAGAACTTTTCGTGGTTCTTGTCAATTTTTGTTGGTTTTCATCTAATGAAGTTATTTCAGTCAGCTAGATCTTTCTTCTTCAAAGCAAAAAGATTTTATCTTCAAATACAAGAACTTTTCGTGGTTTTGATGGTTTTCAGCAAATGAACATATTTCAGCGAGCTGGAAGTTTTTTCCTTCATCGCGTAAGATTTTATCTTAAAAAACAAGAACTTTTTGTGGTTCTTGTCAATTTTTGTTTGTTTTCATCGAATGAACTTATTTCAGTCAGCTGGATCTTTCTTCTTCAAAGCAAAAAGATTTTATCTTCAAATACAAGAACTTTTTGTGGTTTTGATGTTTTTCAGCAAATGAACGTATTTCAGTGAGCTGGAAGTTTTTTCCTTAATCGAGTAAGATTTTATCTTAAAATACAAGAACTTTTCGTGGTTCTTGTCAATTTTTGTTGGTTTTCATCTAATGAACTTATTTCAGTCAGCTGGATCTTTCTTCTTCAAAGTAAAAAGATTTTACCTTCAAATACAAGAACTTTTCGTGGTTTTGTTGGTTTTCAGCAAATGAACATATTTCAGCGAGTTGGGAGTTTTTTCCTTAATAGCGTAAGATTTTATCTTAAAATACAAGAACCTTTCGTGGTTCTTGACAATTTGTGTTGGTTTTCATCTAATGAACTTATTTCAGTCAGCTAGATCTTTCTTCTTCAAAGCAAAAAGATTTTATCTTCAAATACAAGAACTTTTCGTGGTTTTGATGGTTTTCAGCAAATGAACATATTTCACCGAGCTGGAAGTTTTTTCCTTAACAGCGTAAGATTTTATCTTAAAATACAAGAACTTTTCGTGGTTCTTGACAATTTGTGTTGGTTTTCATCTAATCAACTTATTTCAGTCAGCTATATCTTTCTTCTTCAAAGCAAAAAGATTTTATCTTCAAATACAAGAACTTTTCGTGGTTTTGATGGTTTTCAGCAAATGAACATATTTCAGCGAGCTGGAAGTTTTTTCCTTAATAGCGTAAGATTTTATCTTAAAATACAAGAACTTTTCGTGGTTCTTGTCAATTTTTGTTCGTTTTCATCTAATGAACTTATTTCAGTCAGCTGGATCTTTCTTCTTCAAAGCAAAAAGATTTTATCTTAAAATACAAGAACTTTTCGTGGTTCTTGTCAATTTTTGTTGGTTTTCATCTAATGAACTTATTTAAGTCGGCTAGATCTTTCTTCTTCAAAGCAAAAAGATTTTATCTTCAAATACAAGAACTTTTCGTGTTTTTGTTGTTTTTCAGCAAATGAACATATTTCAGCGAGCTGGGAGTTTTTTCTTTAATAGCGTAAGATTTTATCTTAAACTACAAGAACTTTTCGTGTTTCTTGTCAATTTTTGTTGGTTTTCATCTAATCAACTTATTTCAGTCAGCTAGATCTTTCTTCTTCAAAGCAAAAAGATTTTATCTTCAAATACAAGAACTTTTCGTGGTTTTGGTGGTTTTCAGCAAATGAACATATTTCAGCGAGCTGGAAGTTTTTTCTTTAATAGCGTAAGATTTTATCTTAAAATACAAGAACTTTTCGTGGTTCTTGTCAATTTTTGTTGGTTTTCATCTAATGAACTTATTTCAGTCAGCTGGATCTTTCTTCTTCAAATCAAAATGATTTTATCTTCAAATACAAGAACTTTTCGTGGTTATGTTGGTTTTCAGCAAATGAACAGATTTCAGCGAGCAAGAAGTTTTTTCTTTAATAGCGTAAGATTTTATCTTAAAATACAAGAACTTTTCGTGGTTCTTGTCAATTTTTGTTGGTTTTCATCTAATGAACTTGTTTCAGTCAGCTAGATCTTTCTTCTTCAAAGCAAAAAGATTTTATCTTCAAAAATCAAGAACTTTTCGTGGTTTTGATGGTTTTCAGCAAATGAACATATTTCAGCGAGCTGGAAGTTTTTTCCTTAATAGCGTCAGATTTTATCTTAAAATACAAGAAGTTTTCGTGGTTCTTGTCAATTATTGTTGGTTTTCATCTAATGAACTTATTTCAGTCAGCTAGATCTTTCTTCTTCAAAGCAAAAAGATTTTATCTTCAAATACAAGAACTTTTCGTGGTTTTGTTGGTTTTCAGCAAATGAACAGATTTCAGCGAGCAAGAAGTTTTTTCATTAATAGCGTAAGATTTTATCTTAAAATACAAGAACTTTTCGTGGTTCTTGTCAACTTTTGTTGGTTTTCATCTAATCAACTTATTTCAGTCAGCTAGATCTTTCTTCTTCAAAGCAAAAAGATTTTATCTTCAAATACAAGAACTTTTCGTGGTTTTGATGGTTTTCAGCAAATGAACATATTTCAGCGAGCTGGAAGTTTTTTCCTTAACAGAGTAAGATTTTATCTTAAAATACAAGAAGTTTTCGTGGTTCTTGTCAATTATTGTTGGTTTTCATCTAATGAACTTATTTCAGTCAGCTAGATCTTTCTTCTTCAAAGCAAAAAGATTTTATCTTCAAATACAAGAACTTTTCGTGGTTTTGTTGGTTTTCAGCAAATGAACAGATTTCAGCGAGCAAGAAGTTTTTTCATTAATAGCGTAAGATTTTATCTTAAAATACAAGAACTTTTCGTGGTTCTTGTCAACTTTTGTTGGTTTTCATCTAATCAACTTATTTCAGTCAGCTAGATCTTTCTTCTTCAAAGCAAAAAGATTTTATCTTCAAATACAAGAACTTTTCGTGGTTTTGATGGTTTTCAGCAAATGAACATATTTCAGCGAGCTGGAAATTTTTTCCTTAACAGAGTAAGATTTTATCTTAAAATACAAGAACTTTTCGTGGTTCTTGACAATTTGTGTTGGTTTTCATCTAATGAACTTATTTCAGTCAGCCAGATCTTTCTTCTTCAAAGCAAAAAGATTTTATCTTCAAATACAAGAACTTTTCGTGGTTTTGTTGGTTTTCAGCAAATGAACATATTTCAGCGAGCTGGAAGTTTTTTCCTTGATAGAGTAAGATATTATCTTAAAATACAAGAAGTTTTCGTGGTTCTTGTCAATTTTTGTTGGTTTTCATCTGATGAACTTATGTCAGTCAGCTGGATCTTTCTTCTTCAAAGCAAAAAGATTTTATCTTCAAATACAAGAACTTTTCGTGGTTTTGTTGGTTTTCAGCAAATGAGCAGATTTCAGCGAGCAAGAAGTTTTTTCTTTAATAGCGTAAGATTTTATCTTAAAATACAAGAACTTTTCGTGGTTCTTGTCAATTTTTGTTGGTTTTCATCTAATCAACTTATTTCAGTCAGCTAGATCATTCTTCTTCAAAGCAAAAAGATTTTATCTTCAAATACAAGAACTTTTCGTGGTTTTGTTGGTTTTCAGCAAATGAACATATTTCAGCGAGCTGGGAGTTTTTTCCTTAATAGCGTAAGATTTTATCTTAAAATACAAGAACTTTTCGTGGTTCTTGTCAATTTTTGTTGGTTTTCATCTAATGAAGTTATTTCAGTCAGCTAGATCTTTCTTCTTCAAAGCAAAAAGATTTTATCTTCAAATACAAGAACTTTTCGTGGTTTTGATGGTTTTCAGCAAATGAACATATTTCAGCGAGCTGGAAGTTTTTTCCTTCATCGCGTAAGATTTTATCTTAAAAAACAAGAACTTTTTGTGGTTCTTGTCAATTTTTGTTGGTTTTCATCGAATGAACTTATTTCAGTCAGCTGGATCTTTCTTCTTCAAAGCAAAAAGATTTTATCTTCAAATACAAGAACTTTTTGTGGTTTTGATGTTTTTCAGCAAATGAACGTATTTCAGTGAGCTGGAAGTTTTTTCCTTAATCGAGTAAGATTTTATCTTAAAATACAAGAACTTTTCGTGGTTCTTGTCAATTTTTGTTGGTTTTCATCTAATGAACTTATTTCAGTCAGCTGGATCTTTCTTCTTCAAAGTAAAAAGATTTTACCTTCAAATACAAGAACTTTTCGTGGTTTTGTTGGTTTTCAGCAAATGAACAGATTTCAGCGAGCAATAAGTTTTTTCTTTAATAGCGTCAGATTTTATCTTAAAATACAAGAGCTTTTCGTGGTTCTTGACAATTTGTGTTGGTTTTCATCTAATGAACTTATTTCAGTCAGCTAGATCTTTCTTCTTCAAAGCAAAAAGATTTTATCTTCAAATACAAGAACTTTTCGTGGTTTTGATGGTTTTCAGCAAATGAACATATTTCACCAAGCTGGAAGTTTTTTCCTTAACAGCGTAAGATTTTATCTTAAACTACAAGAACTTTTCGTGGTTCTTGACAATTTGTGTTGGTTTTCATCTAATCAACTTATTTCAGTCAGCTATATCTTTCTTCTTCAAAGCAAAAAGATTTTATCTTCAAATACAAGAACTTTTCGTGGTTTTGATGGTTTTCAGCAAATGAACATATTTCAGCGAGCTGGAAGTTTTTTAACTTAATAGCGTAAGATTTTATCTTAAAATACAAGAACTTTTCGTGTTTCTTGTCAATTTTTGTTCGTTTTCATCTAATGAACTTATTTCAGTCAGCTGGATCTTTCTTCTTCAAAGCAAAAAGATTTTATCTTAAAATACAAGAACTTTTCGTGGTTCTTGTCAATTTTTGTTGGTTTTCATCTAATGAACTTATTTAAGTCGGCTGGATCTTTCTTCTTCAAAGCAAAAAGATTTTATCTTCAAATACAAGAACTTTTCGTGTTTTTGTTGTTTTTCAGCAAATGAACATATTTCAGCGAGCTGGGAGTTTTTTCTTTAATAGCGTAAGATTTTATCTTAAACTACAAGAACTTTTCGTGTTTCTTGTCAATTTTTGTTGGTTTTCATCTAATCAACTTATTTCAGTCAGCTAGATCTTTCTTCTTCAAAGCAAAAAGATTTTATCTTCAAATACAAGAACTTTTCGTGGTTTTGGTGGTTTTCAGCAAATGAACATATTTCAGCGAGCTGGAAGTTTTTTCTTTAATAGCGTAAGATTTTATCTTAAAATACAAGAACTTTTCGTGGTTCTTGTCAATTTTTGTTGGTTTTCATCTAATGAAGTTATTTCAGTCAGCTGGATCTTTCTTCTTCGAAGCAAAAAGATTTTATCTTCAAATACAAGAACTTTTCGTGGTTTTGTTCGTTTTCAGCAAATGAACATATTTCAGCGAGCTGGGAGTTTTTTCCTTAATAGCGTAAGATTTTATCTTAAAATACAAGAACTTTTCGTGGTTCTTGTCAATTTTTGTTCGTTTTCATCTAATGAACTTATTTCAGTCAGCTAGATCTTTCTTCTTCAAAGCAAAAAGATTTTATCTTCAAATACAAGAACTTTTCGTGGTTTTGATGGTTTTCAGCAAATGAACATATTTCAGCGAGCTGGAAATTTTTTCCTTAACAGAGTAAGATTTTATCTTAAAATACAAGAACTTTTCGTGGTTCTTGACAATTTGTGTTGGTTTTCATCTAATGAACTTATTTCAGTCAGCCAGATCTTTCTTCTTCAAAGCAAAAAGATTTTATCTTCAAATACAAGAACTTTTCGTGGTTTTGTTGGTTTTCAGCAAATGAACATATTTCAGCGAGCTGGAAGTTTTTTCCTTGATAGAGTAAGATATTATCTTAAAATACAAGAAGTTTTCGTGGTTCTTGTCAATTTTTGTTGGTTTTCATCTGATGAACTTATATCAGTCAGCTGGATCTTTCTTCTTCAAAGCAAAAAGATTTTATCTTCAAATACAAGAACTTTTCGTGGTTTTGTTGGTTTTCAGCAAATGAGCAGATTTCAGCGAGCAAGAAGTTTTTTCTTTAATAGCGTAAGATTTTATCTTAAAATACAAGAACTTTTCGTGGTTCTTGTCAATTTTTGTTGGTTTTCATCTAATGAAGTTATTTCAGTCAGCTAGATCTTTCTTCTTCAAAGCAAAAAGATTTTATCTTCAAATACAAGAACTTTTCGTGGTTTTGATGGTTTTCAGCAAATGAACATATTTCAGCGAGCTGGAAGTTTTTTCCTTCATCGCGTAAGATTTTATCTTAAAAAACAAGAACTTTTTGTGGTTCTTGTCAATTTTTGTTTGTTTTCATCGAATGAACTTATTTCAGTCAGCTGGATCTTTCTTCTTCAAAGCAAAAAGATTTTATCTTCAAATACAAGAACTTTTTGTGGTTTTGATGTTTTTCAGCAAATGAACGTATTTCAGTGAGCTGGAAGTTTTTTCCTTAATCGAGTAAGATTTTATCTTAAAATACAAGAACTTTTCGTGGTTCTTGTCAATTTTTGTTGGTTTTCATCTAATGAACTTATTTCAGTCAGCTGGATCTTTCTTCTTCAAAGTAAAAAGATTTTACCTTCAAATACAAGAACTTTTCGTGGTTTTGTTGGTTTTCAGCAAATGAACATATTTCAGCGAGTTGGGAGTTTTTTCCTTAATAGCGTAAGATTTTATCTTAAAATACAAGAACCTTTCGTGGTTCTTGACAATTTGTGTTGGTTTTCATCTAATGAACTTATTTCAGTCAGCTAGATCTTTCTTCTTCAAAGCAAAAAGATTTTATCTTCAAATACAAGAACTTTTCGTGGTTTTGATGGTTTTCAGCAAATGAACATATTTCACCGAGCTGGAAGTTTTTTCCTTAACAGCGTAAGATTTTATCTTAAAATACAAGAACTTTTCGTGGTTCTTGACAATTTGTGTTGGTTTTCATCTAATCAACTTATTTCAGTCAGCTATATCTTTCTTCTTCAAAGCAAAAAGATTTTATCTTCAAATACAAGAACTTTTCGTGGTTTTGATGGTTTTCAGCAAATGAACATATTTCAGCGAGCTGGAAGTTTTTTCCTTAATAGCGTAAGATTTTATCTTAAAATACAAGAACTTTTCGTGGTTCTTGTCAATTTTTGTTCGTTTTCATCTAATGAACTTATTTCAGTCAGCTGGATCTTTCTTCTTCAAAGCAAAAAGATTTTATCTTAAAATACAAGAACTTTTCGTGGTTCTTGTCAATTTTTGTTGGTTTTCATCTAATGAACTTATTTAAGTCGGCTAGATCTTTCTTCTTCAAAGCAAAAAGATTTTATCTTCAAATACAAGAACTTTTCGTGTTTTTGTTGTTTTTCAGCAAATGAACATATTTCAGCGAGCTGGGAGTTTTTTCTTTAATAGCGTAAGATTTTATCTTAAACTACAAGAACTTTTCGTGTTTCTTGTCAATTTTTGTTGGTTTTCATCTAATCAACTTATTTCAGTCAGCTAGATCTTTCTTCTTCAAAGCAAAAAGATTTTATCTTCAAATACAAGAACTTTTCGTGGTTTTGGTGGTTTTCAGCAAATGAACATATTTCAGCGAGCTGGAAGTTTTTTCTTTAATAGCGTAAGATTTTATCTTAAAATACAAGAACTTTTCGTGGTTCTTGTCAATTTTTGTTGGTTTTCATCTAATGAACTTATTTCAGTCAGCTGGATCTTTCTTCTTCAAATCAAAATGATTTTATCTTCAAATACAAGAACTTTTCGTGGTTATGTTGGTTTTCAGCAAATGAACAGATTTCAGCGAGCAAGAAGTTTTTTCTTTAATAGCGTAAGATTTTATCTTAAAATACAAGAACTTTTCGTGGTTCTTGTCAATTTTTGTTGGTTTTCATCTAATGAACTTGTTTCAGTCAGCTAGATCTTTCTTCTTCAAAGCAAAAAGATTTTATCTTCAAAAATCAAGAACTTTTCGTGGTTTTGATGGTTTTCAGCAAATGAACATATTTCAGCGAGCTGGAAGTTTTTTCCTTAATAGCGTCAGATTTTATCTTAAAATACAAGAAGTTTTCGTGGTTCTTGTCAATTATTGTTGGTTTTCATCTAATGAACTTATTTCAGTCAGCTAGATCTTTCTTCTTCAAAGCAAAAAGATTTTATCTTCAAATACAAGAACTTTTCGTGGTTTTGTTGGTTTTCAGCAAATGAACAGATTTCAGCGAGCAAGAAGTTTTTTCATTAATAGCGTAAGATTTTATCTTAAAATACAAGAACTTTTCGTGGTTCTTGTCAACTTTTGTTGGTTTTCATCTAATCAACTTATTTCAGTCAGCTAGATCTTTCTTCTTCAAAGCAAAAAGATTTTATCTTCAAATACAAGAACTTTTCGTGGTTTTGATGGTTTTCAGCAAATGAACATATTTCAGCGAGCTGGAAGTTTTTTCCTTAACAGAGTAAGATTTTATCTTAAAATACAAGAAGTTTTCGTGGTTCTTGTCAATTATTGTTGGTTTTCATCTAATGAACTTATTTCAGTCAGCTAGATCTTTCTTCTTCAAAGCAAAAAGATTTTATCTTCAAATACAAGAACTTTTCGTGGTTTTGTTGGTTTTCAGCAAATGAACAGATTTCAGCGAGCAAGAAGTTTTTTCATTAATAGCGTAAGATTTTATCTTAAAATACAAGAACTTTTCGTGGTTCTTGTCAACTTTTGTTGGTTTTCATCTAATCAACTTATTTCAGTCAGCTAGATCTTTCTTCTTCAAAGCAAAAAGATTTTATCTTCAAATACAAGAACTTTTCGTGGTTTTGATGGTTTTCAGCAAATGAACATATTTCAGCGAGCTGGAAATTTTTTCCTTAACAGAGTAAGATTTTATCTTAAAATACAAGAACTTTTCGTGGTTCTTGACAATTTGTGTTGGTTTTCATCTAATGAACTTATTTCAGTCAGCCAGATCTTTCTTCTTCAAAGCAAAAAGATTTTATCTTCAAATACAAGAACTTTTCGTGGTTTTGTTGGTTTTCAGCAAATGAACATATTTCAGCGAGCTGGAAGTTTTTTCCTTGATAGAGTAAGATATTATCTTAAAATACAAGAAGTTTTCGTGGTTCTTGTCAATTTTTGTTGGTTTTCATCTGATGAACTTATGTCAGTCAGCTGGATCTTTCTTCTTCAAAGCAAAAAGATTTTATCTTCAAATACAAGAACTTTTCGTGGTTTTGTTGGTTTTCAGCAAATGAGCAGATTTCAGCGAGCAAGAAGTTTTTTCTTTAATAGCGTAAGATTTTATCTTAAAATACAAGAACTTTTCGTGGTTCTTGTCAATTTTTGTTGGTTTTCATCTAATCAACTTATTTCAGTCAGCTAGATCATTCTTCTTCAAAGCAAAAAGATTTTATCTTCAAATACAAGAACTTTTCGTGGTTTTGTTGGTTTTCAGCAAATGAACATATTTCAGCGAGCTGGGAGTTTTTTCCTTAATAGCGTAAGATTTTATCTTAAAATACAAGAACTTTTCGTGGTTCTTGTCAATTTTTGTTGGTTTTCATCTAATGAAGTTATTTCAGTCAGCTAGATCTTTCTTCTTCAAAGCAAAAAGATTTTATCTTCAAATACAAGAACTTTTCGTGGTTTTGATGGTTTTCAGCAAATGAACATATTTCAGCGAGCTGGAAGTTTTTTCCTTCATCGCGTAAGATTTTATCTTAAAAAACAAGAACTTTTTGTGGTTCTTGTCAATTTTTGTTGGTTTTCATCGAATGAACTTATTTCAGTCAGCTGGATCTTTCTTCTTCAAAGCAAAAAGATTTTATCTTCAAATACAAGAACTTTTTGTGGTTTTGATGTTTTTCAGCAAATGAACGTATTTCAGTGAGCTGGAAGTTTTTTCCTTAATCGAGTAAGATTTTATCTTAAAATACAAGAACTTTTCGTGGTTCTTGTCAATTTTTGTTGGTTTTCATCTAATGAACTTATTTCAGTCAGCTGGATCTTTCTTCTTCAAAGTAAAAAGATTTTACCTTCAAATACAAGAACTTTTCGTGGTTTTGTTGGTTTTCAGCAAATGAACAGATTTCAGCGAGCAATAAGTTTTTTCTTTAATAGCGTCAGATTTTATCTTAAAATACAAGAGCTTTTCGTGGTTCTTGACAATTTGTGTTGGTTTTCATCTAATGAACTTATTTCAGTCAGCTAGATCTTTCTTCTTCAAAGCAAAAAGATTTTATCTTCAAATACAAGAACTTTTCGTGGTTTTGATGGTTTTCAGCAAATGAACATATTTCACCAAGCTGGAAGTTTTTTCCTTAACAGCGTAAGATTTTATCTTAAACTACAAGAACTTTTCGTGGTTCTTGACAATTTGTGTTGGTTTT
Organism: Heptranchias perlo; assembly: GCF_035084215.1. Classification (NCBI taxonomy): domain Eukaryota; kingdom Metazoa; phylum Chordata; class Chondrichthyes; order Hexanchiformes; family Hexanchidae; genus Heptranchias; species Heptranchias perlo. The sequence goes on from NW_027138300.1 coordinate 1,327,873, forward strand.
CATCTAATCAACTTATTTCAGTCAGCTATATCTTTCTTCTTCAAAGCAAAAAGATTTTATCTTCAAATACAAGAACTTTTCGTGGTTTTGATGGTTTTCAGCAAATGAACATATTTCAGCGAGCTGGAAGTTTTTTAACTTAATAGCGTAAGATTTTATCTTAAAATACAAGAACTTTTCGTGTTTCTTGTCAATTTTTGTTCGTTTTCATCTAATGAACTTATTTCAGTCAGCTGGATCTTTCTTCTTCAAAGCAAAAAGATTTTATCTTAAAATACAAGAACTTTTCGTGGTTCTTGTCAATTTTTGTTGGTTTTCATCTAATGAACTTATTTAAGTCGGCTGGATCTTTCTTCTTCAAAGCAAAAAGATTTTATCTTCAAATACAAGAACTTTTCGTGTTTTTGTTGTTTTTCAGCAAATGAACATATTTCAGCGAGCTGGGAGTTTTTTCTTTAATAGCGTAAGATTTTATCTTAAACTACAAGAACTTTTCGTGTTTCTTGTCAATTTTTGTTGGTTTTCATCTAATCAACTTATTTCAGTCAGCTAGATCTTTCTTCTTCAAAGCAAAAAGATTTTATCTTCAAATACAAGAACTTTTCGTGGTTTTGGTGGTTTTCAGCAAATGAACATATTTCAGCGAGCTGGAAGTTTTTTCTTTAATAGCGTAAGATTTTATCTTAAAATACAAGAACTTTTCGTGGTTCTTGTCAATTTTTGTTGGTTTTCATCTAATGAAGTTATTTCAGTCAGCTGGATCTTTCTTCTTCGAAGCAAAAAGATTTTATCTTCAAATACAAGAACTTTTCGTGGTTTTGTTCGTTTTCAGCAAATGAACATATTTCAGCGAGCTGGGAGTTTTTTCCTTAATAGCGTAAGATTTTATCTTAAAATACAAGAACTTTTCGTGGTTCTTGTCAATTTTTGTTCGTTTTCATCTAATGAACTTATTTCAGTCAGCTAGATCTTTCTTCTTCAAAGCAAAATGATTTTATCTTCAAATACAAGAACTTTTCGTGGTTATGTTGGTTTTCAGCAAATGAACAGATTTCAGCGAGCAAGAAGTTTTTTCTTTAATAGCGTAAGATTTTATCTTAAAATACAAGAACTTTTCGTGGTTCTTGTCAATTTTTGTTGGTTTTCATCTAATAAACTTGTTTCAGTCAGCTAGATCTTTCTTCTTCAAAGCAAAAAGATTTTATCTTCAAATACAAGAACTTTTCGTGGTTTCGATGGTTTTCAGCAAATGAACATATTTCAGCGAGCTGGAAGTTTTTTCCTTAATAGCGTAAGATTTTATCTTAAAATACAAGAAGTTTTCGTGGTTCTTGTCAATTATTGTTGGTTTTCATCTCATGAACTTATTTCAGTCAGCTAGATCTTTCTTCTTCAAAGCAAAAAGATTTTATCTTCAAATACAAGAACTTTTCGTGGTTTTGTTGGTTTTCAGCAAATGAACAGATTTCAGCGAGCAAGAAGTTTTTTCATTAATAGCGTAAGATTTTATCTTAAAACACAAGAACTTTTCGTGGTTCTTGTCAACTTTTGTTGGTTTTCATCTAATCAACTTATTTCAGTCAGCTAGATCTTTCTTCTTCAAAGCAAAAAGATTTTATCTTCAAATACAAGAACTTTTCGTGGTTTTGATGGTTTTCAGCAAATGAACATATTTCAGCGAGCTGGAAATTTTTTCCTTAACAGCGTAAGATTTTATCTTAAAATACAAGAACTTTTCGTGGTTCTTGACAATTTGTGTTGGTTTTCATCTAATGAACTTATTTCAGTCAGCTCGATCTTTCTTCTTCAAAGCAAAAAGATTTTATCTTCAAATACAAGAACTTTTCGTGGTTTTGATGGTTTTCAGCAAATGAACATATTTCAGCGAGCTGGAAGTTTTTTCCTTAATAGAGTAAGATATTATCTTAAAATACAAGAACTTTTCGTGGTTCTTGTCAATTTTTGTTGGTTTTCATCTAATCAACTTATTTCAGTCAGCTAGATCATTCTTCTTCAAAGCAAAAAGATTTTATCTTCAAATACAAGAACTTTTCGTGGTTTTGTTGGTTTTCAGCAAATGAACATATTTCAGCGAGCTGGGAGTTTTTTCTTTAATAGCGCAAGATTTTATCTTAAAATACCAGAACTTTTCGTGGTTCTTGTCAATTTTTGTTGGTTTTCATCGAATGAAGTTATTTCAGTCAGCTGGATCTTTCTTCTTCAAAGCAAAAAGATTTTATCTTCAAATACAAGAACTTTTCGTGGTTTTGATGGTTTTCAGCAAATGAACATATTTCAGCGAGCTGGAAGTTTTTTCCTTCATCGCGTAAGATTTTATCTTAAAAAACAAGAACTTTTTGTGGTTCTTGTCAATTTTTGTTGGTTTTCATCGAATGAACTTATTTCAGTCAGCTGGATCTTTCTTCTTCAAAGCAAAAAGATTTTATCTTCAAATACAAGAACTTTTTGTGGTTTTGATGGTTTTCAGCAAATGAACGTATTTCAGCGAGCTGGAAGTTTTTTCCTTAATCGAGTAAGATTTTATCTTAAAATACAAGAACTTTTCGTGGTTCTTGTCAATTTTTGTTGGTTTTCATCTAATGAACTTATTTCAGTCAGCTGGATCTTTCTTCTTCAAAGTAAAAAGATTTTACCTTCAAATACAAGAACTTTTCGTGGTTGTGTTGGTTTTCAGCAAATGAACATATTTCAGCGAGTTGGGAGTTTTTTCCTTAATAGCGTAAGATTTTATCTTAAAATACAAGAACTTTTCGTGGTTCTTGACAATTTGTGTTGGTTTTCATCTAATGAACTTATTTCAGTCAGCTGGATCTTTCTTCTTCAAAGCAAAAAGATTTTATCTTCAAATACAAGAACTTTTCGTGGTTTTGATGGTTTTCAGCAAATGAACATATTTCAGGGAGCTGGAAGTTTTTTCCTTAATAGAGTAAGATATTTTCTTAAAATACAAGAAGTTTTCGTGGTTCTTGTCAATTTTTGTTAGTTTTCCTCTAATGAACTTATGTCAGTCAGCTAGATCTTTCTTCTTCAAAGCAAAAAGATTTTATCTTCAAATACAAGAACTTTTCGTGGTTTTGTTGGTTTTCAGCAAATGAACAGATTTCAGCGAGCAAGAATTTTTTTCTTTAATAGCGTCAGATTTTATCTTAAAATACAAGAACTTTTCGTGGTTCTTGTCAATTTTTGTTGGTTTTCATCTTATCAACTTATTTCAGTCAGCTGGATCATTCTTCTTCAAAGCAAAAAGATTTTATCTTCAAATACAAGAACTTTTCGTGTTTTTGTTGTTTTTCAGCAAATGAACATATTTCAGCGAGCTGGGAGTTTTTTCTTTAATAGCGTAAGATTTTATCTTAAAATACAAGAACTTTTCGTGGTTCTTGACAATTTGTGTTGGTTTTCATCTAATGAACTTATTTCAGTCAGCTGGATCTTTCTTCTTCAAAGCAAAAAGATTTTATCTTCAAATACAAGAACTTTTCGTGGTTTTGATGGTTTTCAGCAAATGAACATATTTCAGGGAGCTGGAAGTTTTTTCCTTAATAGAGTAAGATATTTTCTTAAAATACAAGAAGTTTTCGTGGTTCTTGTCAATTTTTGTTAGTTTTCCTCTAATGAACTTATGTCAGTCAGCTAGATCTTTCTTCTTCAAAGCAAAAAGATTTTATCTTCAAATACAAGAACTTTTCGTGGTTTTGTTGGTTTTCAGCAAATGAACAGATTTCAGCGAGCAAGAAGTTTTTTCTTTAATAGCGTCAGATTTTATCTTAAAATACAAGAACTTTTCGTGGTTCTTGTCAATTTTTGTTGGTTTTCATCTTATCAACTTATTTCAGTCAGCTGGATCATTCTTCTTCAAAGCAAAAAGATTTTATCTTCAAATACAAGAACTTTTCGTGTTTTTGTTGTTTTTCAGCAAATGAACATATTTCAGCGAGCTGGGAGTTTTTTCTTTAATAGCGTAAGATTTTATCTTAAACTACAAGAACTTTTCGTGTTTCTTGTCAATTTTTGTTGGTTTTCATCTAATGAAGTTATTTCAGTCAGCTAGATCTTTCTTCTTCAAAGCAAAAAGATTTTATCTTCAAATACAAGAACTTTTCGTGGTTTTGATGGTTTTCAGCAAATGAACATATTTCAGCGAGCTGGAAGTTTTTTCCTTCATCGCGTAAGATTTTATCTTAAAATACAAGAACTTTTCGTGGTTCTTGTCAATTTTTGTTGGTTTTCATCTAATGAACTTATTTAAGTCGGCTAGATCTTTCTTCTTCAAAGCAAAAAGATTTTATCTTCAAATACAAGAACTTTTCGTGTTTTTGTTGTTTTTCAGCAAATGAACATATTTCAGCGAGCTGGGAGTTTTTTCTTTAATAGCGTAAGATTTTATCTTAAACTACAAGAACTTTTCGTGTTTCTTGTCAATTTTTGTTGGTTTTCATCTAATCAACTTATTTCAGTCAGCTAGATCTTTCTTCTTCAAAGCAAAAAGATTTTATCTTCAAATACAAGAACTTTTCGTGGTTTTGGTGGTTTTCAGCAAATGAACATATTTCAGCGAGCTGGAAGTTTTTTCTTTAATAGCGTAAGATTTTATCTTAAAATACAAGAACTTTTCGTGGTTCTTGTCAATTTTTGTTGGTTTTCATCTAATGAAGTTATTTCAGTCAGCTGGATCTTTCTTCTTCGAAGCAAAAAGATTTTATCTTCAAATACAAGAACTTTTCGTGGTTTTGTTCGTTTTCAGCAAATGAACATATTTCAGCGAGCTGGGAGTTTTTTCCTTAATAGCGTAAGATTTTATCTTAAAATACAAGAACTTTTCGTGGTTCTTGTCAATTTTTGTTCGTTTTCATCTAATGAACTTATTTCAGTCAGCTAGATCTTTCTTCTTCAAAGCAAAATGATTTTATCTTCAAATACAAGAACTTTTCGTGGTTATGTTGGTTTTCAGCAAATGAACAGATTTCAGCGAGCAAGAAGTTTTTTCTTTAATAGCGTAAGATTTTATCTTAAAATACAAGAACTTTTCGTGGTTCTTGTCAATTTTTGTTGGTTTTCATCTAATGAACTTGTTTCAGTCAGCTAGATCTTTCTTCTTCAAAGCAAAAAGATTTTATCTTCAAATACAAGAACTTTTCGTGGTTTCGATGGTTTTCAGCAAATGAACATATTTCAGCGAGCTGGAAGTTTTTTCCTTAATAGCGTAAGATTTTATCTTAAAATACAAGAAGTTTTCGTGGTTCTTGTCAATTATTGTTGGTTTTCATCTCATGAACTTATTTCAGTCAGCTAGATCTTTCTTCTTCAAAGCAAAAAGATTTTATCTTCAAATACAAGAACTTTTCGTGGTTTTGTTGGTTTTCAGCAAATGAACAGATTTCAGCGAGCAAGAAGTTTTTTCATTAATAGCGTAAGATTTTATCTTAAAACACAAGAACTTTTCGTGGTTCTTGTCAACTTTTGTTGGTTTTCATCTGATCAACTTATTTCAGTCAGCTAGATCTTTCTTCTTCAAAGCAAAAAGATTTTATCTTCAAATACAAGAACTTTTCGTGGTTTTGATGGTTTTCAGCAAATGAACATATTTCAGCGAGCTGGAAATTTTTTCCTTAACAGCGTAAGATTTTATCTTAAAATACAAGAACTTTTCGTGGTTCTTGACAATTTGTGTTGGTTTTCATCTAATGAACTTATTTCAGTCAGCTCGATCTTTCTTCTTCAAAGCAAAAAGATTTTATCTTCAAATACAAGAACTTTTCGTGGTTTTGATGGTTTTCAGCAAATGAACATATTTCAGCGAGCTGGAAGTTTTTTCCTTAATAGAGTAAGATATTATCTTAAAATACAAGAACTTTTCGTGGTTCTTGTCAATTTTTGTTGGTTTTCATCTAATCAACTTATTTCAGTCAGCTAGATCATTCTTCTTCAAAGCAAAAAGATTTTATCTTCAAATACAAGAACTTTTCGTGGTTTTGTTGGTTTTCAGCAAATGAACATATTTCAGCGAGCTGGGAGTTTTTTCTTTAATAGCGCAAGATTTTATCTTAAAATACCAGAACTTTTCGTGGTTCTTGTCAATTTTTGTTGGTTTTCATCGAATGAAGTTATTTCAGTCAGCTGGATCTTTCTTCTTCAAAGCAAAAAGAATTTATCTTCAAATACAAGAACTTTTCGTGGTTTTGATGGTTTTCAGCAAATGAACATATTTCAGCGAGCTGGAAGTTTTTTCCTTCATCGCGTAAGATTTTATCTTAAAAAACAAGAACTTTTTGTGGTTCTTGTCAATTTTTGTTGGTTTTCATCGAATGAACTTATTTCAGTCAGCTGGATCTTTCTTCTTCAAAGTAAAAAGATTTTACCTTCAAATACAAGAACTTTTCGTGGTTGTGTTGGTTTTCAGCAAATGAACATATTTCAGCGAGTTGGGAGTTTTTTCCTTAATAGCGTAAGATTTTATCTTAAAATACAAGAACTTTTCGTGGTTCTTGACAATTTGTGTTGGTTTTCATCTAATGAACTTATTTCAGTCAGCTGGATCTTTCTTCTTCAAAGCAAAAAGATTTTATCTTCAAATACAAGAACTTTTCGTGGTTTTGATGGTTTTCAGCAAATGAACATATTTCAGGGAGCTGGAAGTTTTTTCCTTAATAGAGTAAGATATTTTCTTAAAATACAAGAAGTTTTCGTGGTTCTTGTCAATTTTTGTTAGTTTTCCTCTAATGAACTTATGTCAGTCAGCTAGATCTTTCTTCTTCAAAGCAAAAAGATTTTATCTTCAAATACAAGAACTTTTCGTGGTTTTGTTGGTTTTCAGCAAATGAACAGATTTCAGCGAGCAAGAAGTTTTTTCTTTAATAGCGTCAGATTTTATCTTAAAATACAAGAACTTTCGTGGTTCTTGTCAATTTTTGTTGGTTTTCATCTTATCAACTTATTTCAGTCAGCTGGATCATTCTTCTTCAAAGCAAAAAGATTTTATCTTCAAATACAAGAACTTTTCGTGTTTTTGTTGTTTTTCAGCAAATGAACATATTTCAGCGAGCTGGGAGTTTTTTCTTTAATAGCGTAAGATTTTATCTTAAAATACAAGAACTTTTCGTGGTTCTTGACAATTTGTGTTGGTTTTCATCTAATGAACTTATTTCAGTCAGCTGGATCTTTCTTCTTCAAAGCAAAAAGATTTTATCTTCAAATACAAGAACTTTTCGTGGTTTTGATGGTTTTCAGCAAATGAACATATTTCAGGGAGCTGGAAGTTTTTTCCTTAATAGAGTAAGATATTTTCTTAAAATACAAGAAGTTTTCGTGGTTCTTGTCAATTTTTGTTAGTTTTCCTCTAATGAACTTATGTCAGTCAGCTAGATCTTTCTTCTTCAAAGCAAAAAGATTTTATCTTCAAATACAAGAACTTTTCGTGGTTTTGTTGGTTTTCAGCAAATGAACAGATTTCAGCGAGCAAGAAGTTTTTTCTTTAATAGCGTCAGATTTTATCTTAAAATACAAGAACTTTTCGTGGTTCTTGTCAATTTTTGTTGGTTTTCATCTTATCAACTTATTTCAGTCAGCTGGATCATTCTTCTTCAAAGCAAAAAGATTTTATCTTCAAATACAAGAACTTTTCGTGTTTTTGTTGTTTTTCAGCAAATGAACATATTTCAGCGAGCTGGGAGTTTTTTCTTTAATAGCGTAAGATTTTATCTTAAACTACAAGAACTTTTCGTGTTTCTTGTCAATTTTTGTTGGTTTTCATCTAATGAAGTTATTTCAGTCAGCTAGATCTTTCTTCTTCAAAGCAAAAAGATTTTATCTTCAAATACAAGAACTTTTCGTGGTTTTGATGGTTTTCAGCAAATGAACATATTTCAGCGAGCTGGAAGTTTTTTCCTTCATCGCGTAAGATTTTATCTTAAAATACAAGAACTTTTCGTGGTTCTTGACAATTTGTGTTGGTTTTCATCTAATGAACTTATTTCAGTCAGCTAGATCTTTCTTCTTCAAAGCAAAAAGATTTTATCTTCAAATACAAGAACTTTTCGTGGTTTTGATGGTTTTCAGCAAATGAACATATTTCAGCGAGCTGGAAGTTTTTTCCTTAATAGAGTAAGATATTATCTTAAAATACAAGAAGTTTTCGTGGTTCTTGTCAATTTTTGTTGGTTTTCATCTAATGAAGTTATTTCAGTCAGCTAGATCTTTCTTCTTCAAAGCAAAAAGATTTTATCTTCAAATACAAGAACTTTTCGTGGTTTTGATGGTTTTCAGCAAATGAACATATTTCAGCGAGCTGGAAGTTTTTTCCTTCATCGCGTAAGATTTTATCTTAAAATACAAGAACTTTTCGTGGTTCTTGTCAATTTTTGTTGGTTTTCATCTCATGAACTTGTTTCAGTCAGCTAGATCTTTCTTCTTCAAAGCAAAAAGATTTTATCTTCAAATACAAGAACTTTTCGTGGTTTTGATGGTTTTCAGCAAATGAACATATTTCAGCGAGCTGGAAGTTTTTTCCTTAATAGCGTAAGATTTTATCTTAAAATACAAGAAGTTTTCGTGGTTCTTGTCAATTATTGTTGGTTTTCATCTAATGAACTTATTTCAGTCAGCTAGATCTTTATTCTTCAAAGCAAAATGATTTTATCTTCAAATAGAAGAACTTGTCGTGGTTATGTTGGTTTTCAGCAAATGAACAGATTTCAGCGAGCAAGAAGTTTTTTCTTTAATAGCGTAAGATTTTATCTTAAAATACAAGAACCTTTCGTGGTTCTTGTCAATTTTTGTTGGTTTTCATCTAATGAACTTGTTTCAGTCAGCAAGATCTTTCTTCTTCAAAGCAAAAAGATTTTATCTTCAAATACAAGAACTTTTCGTGGTTTTGATGGTTTTCAGCAAATGAACATATTTCAGCGAGCTGGAAGTTTTTTCCTTAATAGCGTAAGATTTTATCTTAAAATACAAGAAGTTTTCGTGGTTCTTGTCAATTATTGTTGGTTTTCATCTAATGAACTCATTTCAGTCAGCTAGATCTTTCTTCTTCAAAGCAAAAAGATTTTATCTTCAAATACAAGAACTTTTCGTGGTTCTGTTGGTTTTCAGCAAATGAACAGATTTCAGCGAGCAAGAAGTTTTTTCATTGATAGCGTAAGATTTTATCTTAAAACACAAGAACTTTTCGTGGTTCTTGTCAACTTTTGTTGGTTTTCATCTAATCAACTTATTTCAGTCAGCTAGATCTTTCTTCTTCAAAGCAAAAAGATTTTATCTTCAAATACAAGAACTTTTCGTGGTTTTGATGGTTTTCAGCAAATGAACATATTTCAGCGAGCTGGAAGTTTTTTCCTTCATCGCGTAAGATTTTATCTTAAAAAACAAGAACTTTTTGTGGTTCTTGTCAATTTTTGTTGGTTTTCATCTAATGAACTTATTTCAGTCAGCTGGATCTTTCTTCTTCAAAGCAAAAAGATTTTATCTTCAAATACAAGAACTTTTTGTGGTTTTGATGGTTTTCAGCAAATGAACGTATTTCAGCGAGCTGGAAGTTTTTTCCTTAATCGAGTCAGATTTTATCTTAAAATACAAGAACTTTTCGTGGTTCTTGTCAATTTTTGTTGGTATTCATCTAATGAACTTATTTCAGTCAGCTGGATCTTTCTTCTTCAAAGTAAAAAGATTTTACCTTCAAATACAAGAACTTTTCGTGGTTTTGTTGGTTTTCAGCAAATGAACATATTTCAGCGAGTTGGGAGTTTTTTCCTTAATAGCGTAAGATTTTATCTTAAAATACAAGAACTTTTCGTGGTTATTGACAATTTGTGTTGGTTTTCATCTAATGAACTTATTTCAGTCAGCTTGATCTTTCTTCTTCAAAGCAAAAAGATTTTATCTTCAAATACAAGAACTTTTCGTGGTTTTGATGGTTTTCAGCAAATGAACATATTTCAGGGAGCTGGAAGTTTTTTCCTTAATAGAGTAAGATATTATCTTAAAATACAAGAAGTTTTCGTGGTTCCTGTCAATTTTTGTTGGTTTTCATTTGATGAACTTATGTCAGTCAGCCAGATCTTTCTTCTTCAAAGCAAAAAGATTTTATCTTCAAATACAAGAACTTTTCGTGGTTTTGTTGGTTTTCAGCAAATGAACAGATTTCAGCGAGCAAGAAGTTTTTTCTTTAATAGCGTCAGATTTTATCTTAAAATACAAGAACTTTTCGTGGTTCTTGTCAATTTTTGTTGGTTTTCATCTAATGAAGTTATTTCAGTCAGCTAGATCTTTCTTCTTCAAAGCAAAAAGATTTTATCTTCAAATACAAGAACTTTTCGTGGTTTTGATGGTTTTCAGCAAATGAACATATTTCAGCGAGCTGGAAGTTTTTTCCTTCATTGCGTAAGATTTTATCTTAAAATACAAGAACTTTTCGTGGTTCTTGACAATTTGTGTTGGTTTTCATCTAATGAACTTATTTCAGTCAGCTAGATCTTTCTTCTTCAAAGCAAAAAGATTTTATCTTCAAATACAAGAACTTTTCGTGGTTTTGATGGTTTTCAGCAAATGAACATATTTCAGCGAGCTGGAAGTTTTTTCCTTAATAGAGTAAGATATTATCTTAAAATACAAGAAGTTTTCGTGGTTCTTGTCAATTATTGTTGGTTTTCATCCAATGAACTTATTTCAGTCAGCTAGATCTTTCTTCTTCAAAGCAAAAAGATTTTATCTTCAAATACAAGAACTTTTCGTGGTTTTGTTGGTTTTCAGCAAATGAACAGATTTCAGCGAGCAAGAAGTTTTTTCTTTAATAGCGTCAGATTTTATCTTAAAATACAAGAACTTTTCGTGGTTCTTGTCAATTTTTGTTGGTTTTCATCTGATCAACTTATTTCAGTCAGCTAGATCATTCTTCTTCAAAGCAAAAAGATTTTATCTTCAAATACAAGAACTTTTCGTGGTTCTGTTGGTTTTCAGCAAATGAACATATTTCAGCGAGCTGGGAGTTTTTTCTTTAATAGCGTAAGATTTTATCTTAAAATACAAGAACTTTTCGTGGTTCTTGTCAATTTTTGTTGGTTTTCATCTAATGAAGTTATTTCAGTCAGCAAGATCTTTCTTCTTCAAAGCAAAAAGATTTTATCTTCAAATACAAGAACTTTTCGTGGTTTTGATGGTTTTCAGCAAATGAACATATTTCAGCGAGCTGGAAGTTTTTTCTTTAATAGCGTCAGATTTTATCTTAAAATACAAGAACTTTTCGTGGTTCTTGTCAATTTTTGTTGGTTTTCATCTAATCAACTTATTTCAGTCAGCTAGATCATTCTTCTTCAAAGCAAAAAGATTTTATCTTCAAATACAAGAACTTTTCGTGGTTTTGTTGGTTTCCAGCAAATTAACATATTTCAGCGAGCTGGGAGTTTTTTCTTTAATAGCGTAAGATTTTATCTTAAAATACAAGAACTTTTCGTGGTTCTTGACAATTTGTGTTGGTTTTCATCTAATGAAGTTATTTCAGTCAGCTCGATCTTTCTTCTTCAAAGCAAAAAGATTTTATCTTCAAATACAAGAACTTTTCGTGGTTTTGATGGTTTTCAGCAAATGAACATATTTCAGCGAGCTGGAAGTTTTTTCCTTAATAGAGTAAGATATTATCTTAAAATACAAGAAGTTTTCGTGGTTCTTGTCAATTATTGTTGGTTTTCATCTAATGAACTTATTTCAGTCAGCTAGATCTTTCTTCTTCAAAGCAAAAAGATTTTATCTTCAAATACAAGAACTTTTCGTGGTTTTGTTGGTTTTCAGCAAATGAACAGATTTCAGCGAGCAAGAAGTTTTTTCTTTAATAGCGTCAGATTTTATCTTAAAATACAAGAACTTTTCGTGGTTCTTGTCAATTTTTGTTGGTTTTCATCTAATCAACTTATTTCAGTCAGCTAGATCATTCTTCTTCAAAGCAAAAAGATTTTATCTTCAAATACAAGAACTTTTCGTGGTTTTGTTGGTTTCCAGCAAATTAACATATTTCAGCGAGCTGGGAGTTTTTTCTTTAATAGCGTAAGATTTTATCTTAAAATACAAGAACTTTTCGTGGTTCTTGTCAATTTTTGTTGGTTTTCATCTAATGAAGTTATTTCAGTCAGCTAGATCTTTCTTCTTCAAAGCAAAAAGATTTTATCTTCAAATACAAGAACTTTTCGTGGTTTTGATGGTTTTCAGCAAATGAACATATTTCAGCGAGCTGGAAGTTTTTTCCTTCATTGCGTAAGATTTTATCTTAAAATACAAGAACTTTTCGTGGTTCTTGACAATTTGTGTTGGTTTTCATCTAATGAAGTTATTTCAGTCAGCTAGATCTTTCTTCTTCAAAGCAAAAAGATTTTATCTTCAAATACAAGAACTTTTCGTGGTTTTGATGGTTTTCAGCAAATGAACATATTTCAGCGAGCTGGAAGTTTTTTCCTTAATAGAGTAAGATATTATCTTAAAATACAAGAAGTTTTCGTGGTTCTTGTCAATTATTGTTGGTTTTCATCTAATGAACTTATTTCAGTCAGCTAGATCTTTCTTCTTCAAAGCAAAAAGATTTTATCTTCAAATACATGAACTTTTCGTGGTTTTGTTGGTTTTCAGCAAATGAACAGATTTCAGCGAGCAAGAAGTTTTTTCTTTAATAGCGTCAGATTTTATCTTAAAATACAAGAACTTTTCGTGGTTCTTGTCAATTTTTGTTGGTTTTCATCTGATCAACTTATTTCAGTCAGCTAGATCATTCTTCTTCAAAGCAAAAAGATTTTATCTTCAAATACAAGAACTTTTCGTGGTTTTGATGGTTTTAAGCAAATGAACATATTTCAGCGAGCTGGAAGTTTTTTTCCTTCAACGCGTAAGATTTTATCTTAAAATACAAGAACTTTTCGTGGTTCTTGACAATTTGTGTTGGTTTTCATCTGATGAACTTATTTCAGTCAGCTAGATCTTTCTTCTTCAAAGCAAAAAGATTTTATCTTCAAATACAAGAACTTTTCGTGGTTTTGATGGTTTTCAGCAAATGAACATATTTCAGCGAGCTGGAAGTTTTTTCCTTAATAGAGCAAGATATTATCTTAAAATACAAGAAGCTTTCGTGGTTCTTGTCAATTATTGTTGGTTTTCATCTAATGAACTTATTTCAGTCAGCTAGATCTTTCTTCTTCAAAGCAAAAAGATTTTATCTTCAAATACAAGAACTTTTCGTGGTTTTGTTGGTTTTCAGCAAATGAACATATTTCAGCGAGCTGGGAGTTTTTTCTTTAATAGCGTAAGATTTTATCTTAAAATACAAGAACTTTTCGTGGTTCTTGTCAATTTTTGTTGGTTTTCATCTGATGAAGTTATTTCAGTCAGCGAGATCTTTCTTCTTCAAAGCAAAAAGATTTTATCTTCAAATACAAGAAATTTTCGTGGTTTTGTTGGTTTTCAGCAAATGAACATATTTAAGCGAGCTGGGAGTTTTTTCTTTAATAGCGCAAGATTTTATCTTAAAATACAAGAACTTTTCGTGGTTCTTGTCAATTTTTGTTGGTTTTCATCTCATGAAGTTATTTCAGTCAGCTAGATCTTTCTTCTTCAAAGCAAAAAGATTTTATCTTCAAATACAAGAACTTTTCGTGGTTTTGATGGTTTTCACAAATGAACATATTTCAGCGAGCTGGAAGTTTTTTCCTTCATCGCGTAAGATTTTATCTTAAAAAACAAGAACTTTTTGTGGTTCTTGTCAATTTTTGTTGGTTTTCATCTAATGAACTTATTTCAGTCAGCTGGATCTTTCTTCTTCAAAGCAAAAAGATTTTATCTTCAAATACAAGAACTTTTTGTGGTTTTGATGGTTTTCAGCAAATGAACGTATTTCAGCGAGCTGGAAGTTTTTTCCTTAATCGAGTAAGATTTTATCTTAAAATACAAGAACTTTTCGTGGTTCTTGTCAATTTTTGTTGGTATTCATCTAATGAACTTATTTCAGTCAGCTGGATCTTTCTTCTTCAAAGTAAAAAGATTTTACCTTCAAATACAAGAACTTTTCGTGGTTTTGTTGGTTTTCAGCAAATGAACATATTTCAGCGAGTTGGGAGTTTTTTCCTTAATAGCGTAAGATTTTATCTTAAAATACAAGAACTTTTCGTGGTTCTTGACAATTTGTGTTGGTTTTCATCTAATGAACTTATTTCAGTCAGCTTGATCTTTCTTCTTCAAAGCAAAAAGATTTTATCTTCAAATACAAGATTTCAGTCAGCTGGATCTTTCTTCTTCAAAGCAAAAAGATTTTATCTTAAAATACAAGAACTTTTCGTGGTTCTTGTCAATTTTTGTTGGTTTTCATCTAATGAACTTATTTCAGTCGGCCAGATCTTTCTTCTTCAAAGCAAAAAGATTTTATCTTCAAATACAAGAACTTTTCGTGTTTTTGTTGGTTTTCAGCAAATGAACATATTTCAGCGAGCTGGGAGTTTTTTCTTTAATAGCGTAAGATTTTATCTTAAACTACAAGAACTTTTCGTGTTTCTTGTCAATTTTTGTTGGTTTTCATCTAATCAACTTATTTCAGTCAGCTAGATCTTTCTTCTTCAAAGCAAAAAGATTTTATCTTCAAATACAAGAACTTTTCGTGGTTTTGGTGGTTTTCAGCAAATGAACATATTTCAGCGAGCTGGAAGTTTTTTCCTTAATAGCGTAAGATTTTATCTTAAAAGACAAGAACTTTTCGTGGTTCTTGTCAATTTTTGTTGGTTTTCATCTGATGAACTTATTTCAGTCAGCTCGATCTTTCTTCTTCAAAGCAAAAAGATTTTATCTTCAAATACAAGAACTTTTCGTGGTTTTGTTGGTTTTCAGCAAATGAACAGATTTCAGCGAGCAAGAAGTTTTTTCTTTAATAGCGTAAGATTTTATCTTAAAATGCAAGAACTTTTCGTGGTTCTTGTCAATTTTTGTTGGTTTTCATCTGATGAACTTATTTCAGTCAGCTGGATCTTTCTTCTTCAAAGCAAAAAGATTTTATCTTCAAATACAAGAACTTTTCGTGGTTTTGTTGGTTTTCAGCAAATGAACATATTTCAGCGAGCTGGGAGTTTTTTCCTTCATCGCGTAAGATTTTATCTTAAAAAACAAGAACTTTTTGTGGTTCTTGTCAATTTTTGTTGGTTTTCATCTAATGAACTTATTTCAGTCAGCTGGATCTTTCTTCTTCAAAGCAAAAAGATTTTATCTTCAAATACAAGAACTTTTTGTGGTTTTGATGGTTTTCAGCAAATGAACGTATTTCAGCGAGCTGGAAGTTTTTTCCTTAATCGAGTCAGATTTTATCTTAAAATACAAGAACTTTTCGTGGTTCTTGTCAATTTTTGTTGGTATTCATCTAATGAACTTATTTCAGTCAGCTGGATCTTTCTTCTTCAAAGTAAAAAGATTTTACCTTCAAATACAAGAACTTTTCGTGGTTTTGTTGGTTTTCAGCAAATGAACATATTTCAGCGAGTTGGGAGTTTTTTCCTTAATAGCGTAAGATTTTATCTTAAAATAGAAGAACTTTTCGTGGTTATTGACAATTTGTGTTGGTTTTCATCTAATGAACTTATTTCAGTCAGCTTGATCTTTCTTCTTCAAAGCAAAAAGATTTTATCTTCAAATACAAGAACTTTTCGTCGTTTTGATGGTTTTCAGCAAATGAACATATTTCAGGGAGCTGGAAGTTTTTTCCTTAATAGAGTAAGATATTATCTTAAAATACAAGAAGTTTTCGTGGTTCTTGTCAATTTTTGTTGGTTTTCATTTGATGAACTTATGTCAGTCAGCTGGATCTTTCTTCTTCAAAGCAAAAAGATTTTATCTTCAAATACAAGAACTTTTTGTGGTTTTGATGGTTTTCAGCAAATGAACGTATTTCAGCGAGCTGGAAGTTTTTTCCTTAATCGAGTCAGATTTTATCTTAAAATACAAGAACTTTTCGTGGTTCTTGTCAATTTTTGTTGGTATTCATCTAATGAACTTATTTCAGTCAGCTGGATCTTTCTTCTTCAAAGTAAAAAGATTGTACCTTCAAATACAAGAACTTTTCGTGGTTTTGTTGGTTTTCAGCAAATGAACATATTTCAGCGAGTTGGGAGTTTTTTCCTTAATAGCGTAAGATTTTATCTTAAAATACAAGAACTTTTCGTGGTTATTGACAATTTGTGTTGGTTTTCATCTAATGAACTTATTTCAGTCAGCTTGATCTTTCTTCTTCAAAGCAAAAAGATTTTATCTTCAAATACAAGAACTTTTCGTGGTTTTGATGGTTTTCAGCAAATGAACATATTTCAGGGAGCTGGAAGTTTTTTCCTTAATAGAGTAAGATATTATCTTAAAATACAAGAAGTTTTCGTGGTTCTTGTCAATTTTTGTTGGTTTTCATTTGATGAACTTATGTCAGTCAGCCAGATCTTTCTTCTTCAAAGCAAAAAGATTTTATCTTCAAATACAAGAACTTTTCGTGGTTTTGTTGGTTTTCAGCAAATGAACAGATTTCAGCGAGCAAGAAGTTTTTTCTTTAATAGCGTCAGATTTTATCTTAAAATACATGAATTTTTCGTGGTACTTGTCAATTTTTGTTGGTTTTCATCTAATCAACTTATTTCAGTCAGCTAGATCATTCTTCTTCAAAGCAAAAAGATTTTATCTTCAAATACAAGAACTTTTCGTGGTTTTGTTGGTTTTCAGCAAATGAACATATTTCAGCGAGCTGGAAGTTTTTTCCTTCATTGCGTAAGATTTTATCTTAAAATACAAGAACTTTTCGTGGTTCTTGACAATTTGTGTTGGTTTTCATCTAATGAACTTATTTCAGTCAGCTAGATCTTTCTTCTTCAAAGCAAAAAGATTTTATCTTCAAACACAAGAACTTTTCGTGGTTTTGATGGTTTTCAGCAAATGAACATATTTCAGCGAGCTGGAAGTTTTTTCCTTAATAGAGTAAGATATTATCTTAAAATACAAGAAGTTTTCGTGGTTCTTGTCAATTATTGTTGGTTTTCATCCAATGAACTTATTTCAGTCAGCTAGATCTTTCTTCTTCAAAGCAAAAAGATTTTATCTTCAAATACAAGAACTTTTCGTGGTTTTGTTGGTTTTCAGCAAATGAACAGATTTCAGCGAGCAAGAAGTTTTTTCTTTAATAGCGTCAGATTTTATCTTAAAATACAAGAACTTTTCGTGGTTCTTGTCAATTTTTGTTGGTTTTCATCTGATCAACTTATTTCAGTCAGCTAGATCATTCTTCTTCAAAGCAAAAAGATTTTATCTTCAAATACAAGAACTTTTCGTGGTTCTGTTGGTTTTCAGCAAATGAACATATTTCAGCGAGCTGGGAGTTTTTTCTTTAATAGCGTAAGATTTTATCTTAAAATACAAGAACTTTTCGTGGTTCTTGTCAATTTTTGTTGGTTTTCATCTAATGAAGTTATTTCAGTCAGCAAGATCTTTCTTCTTCAAAGCAAAAAGATTTTATCTTCAAATACAAGAACTTTTCGTGGTTTTGATGGTTTTCAGCAAATGAACATATTTCAGCGAGCTGGAAGTTTTTTCTTTAATAGCGTCAGATTTTATCTTAAAATACAAGAACTTTTCGTGGTTCTTGTCAATTTTTGTTGGTTTTCATCTAATCAACTTATTTCAGTCAGCTAGATCATTCTTCTTCAAAGCAAAAAGATTTTATCTTCAAATACAAGAACTTTTCGTGGTTTTGTTGGTTTCCAGCAAATTAACATATTTCAGCGAGCTGGGAGTTTTTTCTTTAATAGCGTAAGATTTTATCTTAAAATACAAGAACTTTTCGTGGTTCTTGTCAATTTTTGTTGGTTTTCATCTAATGAAGTTATTTCAGTCAGCTAGATCTTTCTTCTTCAAAGCAAAAAGATTTTATCTTCAAATACAAGAACTTTTCGTGGTTTTGATGGTTTTCAGCAAATGAACATATTTCAGCGAGCTGGAAGTTTTTTCCTTCATTGCGTAAAATTTTATCTTAAAATACAAGAACTTTTCGTGGTTCTTGACAATTTGTGTTGGTTTTCATCTAATGAACTTATTTCAGTCAGCTGGATCTTTCTTCTTCAAAGTAAAAAGATTTTACCTTCAAATACAAGAACTTTTCGTGGTTTTGTTGGTTTTCAGCAAATGAACATATTTCAGCGAGTTGGGAGTTTTTTCCTTAATAGCGTAAGATTTTATCTTAAAATACAAGAACTTTTCGTGGTTATTGACAATTTGTGTTGGTTTTCATCTAATGAACTTATTTCAGTCAGCTTGATCTTTCTTCTTCAAAGCAAAAAGATTTTATCTTCAAATACAAGAACTTTTCGTGGTTTTGATGGTTTTCAGCAAATGAACATATTTCAGGGAGCTGGAAGTTTTTTCCTTAATAGAGTAAGATATTATCTTAAAATACAAGAAGTTTTCGTGGTTCTTGTCAATTTTTGTTGGTTTTCATTTGATGAACTTATGTCAGTCAGCTGGATCTTTCTTCTTCAAAGCAAAAAGATTTTATCTTCAAATACAAGAACTTTTTGTGGTTTTGATGGTTTTCAGCAAATGAACGTATTTCAGCGAGCTGGAAGTTTTTTCCTTAATCGAGTCAGATTTTATCTTAAAATACAAGAACTTTTCGTGGTTCTTGTCAATTTTTGTTGGTATTCATCTAATGAACTTATTTCAGTCAGCTGGATCTTTCTTCTTCAAAGTAAAAAGATTTTACCTTCAAATACAAGAACTTTTCGTGGTTTTGTTGGTTTTCAGCAAATGAACATATTTCAGCGAGTTGGGAGTTTTTTCCTTAATAGCGTAAGATTTTATCTTAAAATACAAGAACTTTTCGTGGTTATTGACAATTTGTGTTGGTTTTCATCTAATGAACTTATTTCAGTCAGCTTGATCTTTCTTCTTCAAAGCAAAAAGATTTTATCTTCAAATACAAGAACTTTTCGTGGTTTTGATGGTTTTCAGCAAATGAACATATTTCAGGGAGCTGGAAGTTTTTTCCTTAATAGAGTAAGATATTATCTTAAAATACAAGAAGTTTTCGTGGTTCTTGTCAATTTTTGTTGGTTTTCATTTGATGAACTTATGTCAGTCAGCCAGATCTTTCTTCTTCAAAGCAAAAAGATTTTATCTTCAAATACAAGAACTTTTCGTGGTTTTGATGGTTTTCAGCAAATGAACATATTTCAGCGAGCTGGAAGTTTTTTCCTTCATTGCGTAAGATTTTATCTTAAAATACAAGAACTTTTCGTGGTTCTTGACAATTTGTGTTGGTTTTCATCTAATGAACTTATTTCAGTCAGCTAGATCATTCTTCTTCAAAGCAAAAAGATTTTATCTTCAAATACAAGAACTTTTCGTGGTTTTGATGGTTTTCAGCAAATGAACATATTTCAGCGAGCTGGAAGTTTTTTCCTTAATAGAGTAAGATATTATCTTAAAATACAAGAAGTTTTCGTG
Source organism: Heptranchias perlo (assembly GCF_035084215.1). Lineage (NCBI taxonomy): Eukaryota > Metazoa > Chordata > Chondrichthyes > Hexanchiformes > Hexanchidae > Heptranchias > Heptranchias perlo. The sequence goes on from NW_027138300.1 coordinate 1,347,376, forward strand.
GTTCTTGTCAATTATTGTTGGTTTTCATCCAATGAACTTATTTCAGTCAGCTAGATCTTTCTTCTTCAAAGCAAAAAGATTTTATCTTCAAATACAAGAACTTTTCGTGGTTTTGTTGGTTTTCAGCAAATGAACAGATTTCAGCGAGCAAGAAGTTTTTTCTTTAATAGCGTCAGATTTTATCTTAAAATACAAGAACTTTTCGTGGTTCTTGTCAATTTTTGTTGGTTTTCATCTGATCAACTTATTTCAGTCAGCTAGATCATTCTTCTTCAAAGCAAAAAGATTTTATCTTCAAATACAAGAACTTTTCGTGGTTCTGTTGGTTTTCAGCAAATGAACATATTTCAGCGAGCTGGGAGTTTTTTCTTTAATAGCGTAAGATTTTATCTTAAAATACAAGAACTTTTCGTGGTTCTTGTCAATTTTTGTTGGTTTTCATCTAATGAAGTTATTTCAGTCAGCAAGATCTTTCTTCTTCAAAGCAAAAAGATTTTATCTTCAAATACAAGAACTTTTCGTGGTTTTGATGGTTTTCAGCAAATGAACATATTTCAGCGAGCTGGAAGTTTTTTCTTTAATAGCGTCAGATTTTATCTTAAAATACAAGAACTTTTCGTGGTTCTTGTCAATTTTTGTTGGTTTTCATCTAATCAACTTATTTCAGTCAGCTAGATCATTCTTCTTCAAAGCAAAAAGATTTTATCTTCAAATACAAGAACTTTTCGTGGTTTTGTTGGTTTCCAGCAAATTAACATATTTCAGCGAGCTGGGAGTTTTTTCTTTAATAGCGTAAGATTTTATCTTAAAATACAAGAACTTTTCGTGGTTCTTGTCAATTTTTGTTGGTTTTCATCTAATGAAGTTATTTCAGTCAGCTAGATCTTTCTTCTTCAAAGCAAAAAGATTTTATCTTCAAATACAAGAACTTTTCGTGGTTTTGATGGTTTTCAGCAAATGAACATATTTCAGCGAGCTGGAAGTTTTTTCCTTCATTGCGTAAGATTTTATCTTAAAATACAAGAACTTTTCGTGGTTCTTGACAATTTGTGTTGGTTTTCATCTAATGAACTTATTTCAGTCAGCTAGATCTTTCTTCTTCAAAGCAAAAAGATTTTATCTTCAAATACAAGAACTTTTCGTGGTTTTGATGGTTTTCAGCAAATGAACATATTTCAGCGAGCTGGAAGTTTTTTCCTTAATAGAGTAAGATATTATCTTAAAATACAAGAAGTTTTCGTGGTTCTTGTCAATTATTGTTGGTTTTCATCTAATGAACTTATTTCAGTCAGCTAGATCTTTCTTCTTCAAAGCAAAAAGATTTTATCTTCAAATACAAGAACTTTTCGTGGTTTTGTTGGTTTTCAGCAAATGAACAGATTTCAGCGAGCAAGAAGTTTTTTCTTTAATAGCGTCAGATTTTATCTTAAAATACAAGAACTTTTCGTGGTTCTTGTCAATTTTTGTTGGTTTTCATCTGATCAACTTATTTCAGTCAGCTAGATCATTCTTCTTCAAAGCAAAAAGATTTTATCTTCAAATACAATAACTTTTCGTGGTTTTGTTGGTTTTCAGCAAATGAACATATTTCAGCGAGCTGGGAGTTTTTTCTTTAATAGCGTAAGATTTTATCTTAAAATACAAGAACTTTTCGTGGTTCTTGTCAATTTTTGTTGGTTTTCATCTAATGAAGTTATTTCAGTCAGCAAGATCTTTCTTCTTCAAAGCAAAAAGATTTTATCTTCAAATACAAGAACTTTTCGTGGTTTTGATGGTTTCAAGCAAATGAACATATTTCAGCGAGCTGGAAGTTTTTTCCTTCAACGCGTAAGATTTTATCTTAAAATACAAGAACTTTTCGTGGTTCTTGACAATTTGTGTTGGTTTTCATCTGATGAACTTATTTCAGTCAGCTAGATCTTTCTTCTTCAAAGCAAAAAGATTTTATCTTCAAATACAAGAACTTTTCGTGGTTTTGATGGTTTTCAGCAAATGAACATATTTCAGCGAGCTGGAAGTTTTTTCCTTAATAGAGCAAGATATTATCTTAAAATACAAGAAGCTTTCGTGGTTCTTGTCAATTATTGTTGGTTTTCATCTAATGAACTTATTTCAGTCAGCTAGATCTTTCTTCTTCAAAGCAAAAAGATTTTATCTTCAAATACAAGAACTTTTCGTGGTTTTGTTGGTTTTCAGCAAATGAACATATTTCAGCGAGCTGGGAGTTTTTTCTTTAATAGCGTAAGATTTTATCTTAAAATACAAGAACTTTTCGTGGTTCTTGTCAATTTTTGTTGGTTTTCATCTAATGAAGTTATTTCAGTCAGCGAGATCTTTCTTCTTCAAAGCAAAAAGATTTTATCTTCAAATACAAGAACTTTTCGTGGTTTTGTTGGTTTTCAGCAAATGAACATATTTAAGCGAGCTGGGAGTTTTTTCTTTAATAGCGCAAGATTTTATCTTAAAATACAAGAACTTTTCGTGGTTCTTGTCAATTTTTGTTGGTTTTCATCTCATGAAGTTATTTCAGTCAGCTAGATCTTTCTTCTTCAAAGCAAAAAGATTTTATCTTCAAATACAAGAACTTTTCGTGGTTTTGATGGTTTTCACAAATGAACATATTTCAGCGAGCTGGAAGTTTTTTCCTTCATCGCATAAGATTTTATCTTAAAAAACAAGAACTTTTTGTGGTTCTTGTCAATTTTTGTTGGTTTTCATCTAATGAACTTATTTCAGTCAGCTGGATCTTTCTTCTTCAAAGCAAAAAGATTTTATCTTCAAATACAAGAACTTTTTGTGGTTTTGATGGTTTTCAGCAAATGAACGTATTTCAGCGAGCTGGAAGTTTTTTCCTTCATCGAGTAAGATTTTATCTTAAAATACAAGAACTTTTCGTGGTTCTTGTCAATTTTTGTTGGTATTCATCTAATGAACTTATTTCAGTCAGCTGGATCTTTCTTCTTCAAAGTAAAAAGATTTTACCTTCAAATACAAGAACTTTTCGTGGTTTTGTTGGTTTTTAGCAAATGAACATATTTCAGCGAGTTGGGAGTTTTTTCCTTAATAGCGTAAGATTTTATCTTAAAATACAAGAACTTTTCGTGGTTCTTGACAATTTGTGTTGGTTTTCATCTAATGAACTTATTTCAGTCAGCTTGATCTTTCTTCTTCAAAGCAAAAAGATTTTATCTTCAAATACAAGATTTCAGTCAGCTGGATCTTTCTTCTTCAAAGCAAAAAGATTTTATCTTAAAATACAAGAACTTTTCGTGGTTCTTGTCAATTTTTGTTGGTTTTCATCTAATGAACTTATTTCAGTCGGCTAGATCTTTCTTCTTCAAAGCAAAAAGATTTTATCTTCAAATACAAGAACTTTTCGTGTTTTTGTTGGTTTTCAGCAAATGAACATATTTCAGCGAGCTGGGAGTTTTTTCTTTAATAGCGTAAGATTTTATCTTAAACTACAAGAACTTTTCGTGGTTCTTGACAATTTGTGTTGGTTTTCATCTAATGAACTTATTTCAGTCAGCTTGATCTTTCTTCTTCAAAGCAAAAAGATTTTATCTTCAAATACAAGATTTCAGTCAGCTGGATCTTTCTTCTTCAAAGCAAAAAGATTTTATCTTAAAATACAAGAACTTTTCGTGGTTCTTGTCAATTTTTGTTGGTTTTCATCTAATCAACTTATTTCAGTCAGCTAGATCTTTCTTCTTCAAAGCAAAAAGATTTTATCTTCAAATACAAGAACTTTTCGTGGTTTTGGTGGTTTTCAGCAAATGAACATATTTCAGCGAGCTGGAAGTTTTTTCTTTAATAGCGTAAGATTTTATCTTAAAATGCAAGAACTTTTCGTGGTTCTTGTCAATTTTTGTTGGTTTTCATCTGATGAACTTATTTCAGTCAGCTGGATCTTTCTTCTTCAAAGCAAAAAGATCTTATCTTCAAATACAAGAACTTTTCGTGGTTTTGTTGGTTTTCAGCAAATGAACATATTTCAGCGAGCTGGGAGTTTTTTCTTTAATAGCGTAAGATTTTATCTTAAAATACAAGAACTTTTCGTGGTTCTTGTCAATTTTTGTTGGTTTTCATCTAATGAAGTTATTTCAGTCAGCAAGATCTTTCTTCTTCAAAGCAAAAAGATTTTATCTTCAAATACAAGAACTTTTCGTGGTTTTGATGGTTTTAAGCAAATGAACATATTTCAGCGAGCTGGAAGTTTTTTCCTTCAACGCGTAAGATTTTATCTTAAAATACAAGAACTTTTCGTGGTTCTTGACAATTTGTGTTGGTTTTCATCTGATGAACTTATTTCAGTCAGCTAGATCTTTCTTCTTCAAAGCAAAAAGATTTTATCTTCAAATACAAGAACTTTTCGTGGTTTTGATGGTTTTCAGCAAATGAACATATTTCAGCGAGCTGGAAGTTTTTTCCTTAATAGAGCAAGATATTATCTTAAAATACAAGAAGCTTTCGTGGTTCTTGTCAATTATTGTTGGTTTTCATCTAATGAACTTATTTCAGTCAGCTGGATCTTTCTTCTTCAAAGCAAAAAGATTTTATCTTCAAATACAAGAACTTTTCGTGGTTTTGTTGGTTTTCAGCAAATGAACATATTTCAGCGAGCTGGGAGTTTTTTCTTTAATAGCGTAAGATTTTATCTTAAAATACAAGAACTTTTCGTGGTTCTTGTCAATTTTTGTTGGTTTTCATCTAATGAAGTTATTTCAGTCAGCGAGATCTTTCTTCTTCAAAGCAAAAAGATTTTATCTTCAAATACAAGAACTTTTCCTGGTTTTGTTGGTTTTCAGCAAATGAACATATTTAAGCGAGCTGGGAGTTTTTTCTTTAATAGCGCAAGATTTTATCTTAAAATACAAGAACTTTTCGTGGTTCTTGTCAATTTTTGTTGGTTTTCATCTCATGAAGTTATTTCAGTCAGCTAGATCTTTCTTCTTCAAAGCAAAAAGATTTTATCTTCAAATACAAGAACTTTTCGTGGTTTTGATGGTTTTCACAAATGAACATATTTCAGCGAGCTGGAAGTTTTTTCCTTCATCGCGTAAGATTTTATGTTAAAAAACAAGAACTTTTTGTGGTTCTTGTCAATTTTTGTTGGTTTTCATCTAATGAACTTATTTCAGTCAGCTGGATCTTTCTTCTTCAAAGCAAAAAGATTTTATCTTCAAATACAAGAACTTTTTGTGGTTTTGATGGTTTTCAGCAAATGAACGTATTTCAGCGAGCTGGAAGTTTTTTCCTTAATCGAGTAAGATTTTATCTTAAAATACAAGAACTTTTCGTGGTTCTTGTCAATTTTTGTTGGTATTCATCTAATGAACTTATTTCAGTCAGCTGGATCTTTCTTCTTCAAAGTAAAAAGATTTTACCTTCAAATACAAGAACTTTTCGTGGTTTTGTTGGTTTTCAGCAAATGAACATATTTCAGCGAGTTGGGAGTTTTTTCCTTAATAGCGTAAGATTTTATCTTAAAATACAAGAACTTTTCGTGGTTCTTGACAATTTGTGTTGGTTGTCATCTAATGAACTTATTTCAGTCAGCTTGATCTTTCTTCTTCAAAGCAAAAAGATTTTATCTTCAAATACAAGATTTCAGTCAGCTGGATCTTTCTTCTTCAAAGCAAAAAGATTTTATCTTAAAATGCAAGAACTTTTCGTGGTTCTTGTCAATTTTTGTTGGTTTTCATCTGATGAACTGATTTCAGTCAGCTGGATCTTTCTTCTTCAAAGCAAAAAGATTTTATCTTCAAATACAAGAACTTTTCGTGGTTTTGGTGGTTTTCAGCAAATGAACATATTTCAGCGAGCTGGAAGTTTTTTTCCTTAATAGCGTAAGATTTTATCTTAAAATACAAGAACTTTTCGTGGTTCTTGTCAATTTTTGTTGGTTTTCATCTAATGAACTTATTTCAGTCAGCTAGATCTTTCTTCTTCAAAGCAAAAAGATTTTATCTTCAAATACAAGAACTTTTCGTGGTTTTGATGGTTTTCAGCAAATGAACATATTTCAGCGAGCTGGAAGTTTTTTCCTTAATAGCGTAAGATTTTATCTTAAAATACAAGAACTTTTCGTGATTCTTGACAATTTGTGTTGGTTTTCATCTGATGAACTTATTTCAGTCAGCAAGATCTTTCTTCTTCAAAGCAAAAAGATTTTATCTTCAAATACAAGAACTTTTCGTGGTTTTGAAGGTTTTCAGCAAATGAACATATTTCAGCGAGCTGGGAGCTTTTTCCTTAATAGCGTAAGATTTTATCTTAAAATACAAGAAAGTTTCGTGTTTCTTGTCAATTTTTGTTCGTTTTCATCTAATGAACTTATTTCAGTCAGCTAGATCTTTCTTCTTCAAAGCAAAAAGATTTTATCTTCAAATGCAAGAACTTTTCGTGGTTCTTGTCAATTTTTGTTGGTTTTCATCTAATGAACTTGTTTCAGTCAGCTGGATCTTTCTTCTTCAAAGCAAAAAGATTTTAACTTCAAATGCAAGAACTTTTCGTGGTTTTGATGGTTTTCAGCAAATGAACATATTTCAGCGAGCTGGAAGTTTTTTCCTAAATAGCGTAAGATTTTATCTTAAAATACAAGAACTTTTCGTGGTTCTTGACAATTTGTGTTGGTTTTCATCTAATGAACTTATTTCAGTCAGCTAGATCTTTCTTCTTCAAAGCAAAAAGATTTTATCTTCAAATACAAGAACTTTTCGTGGTTTTGATGGTTTTCAGCAAATGAACATATTTCAGCGAGCTGGAAGTTTTTTCCTTAATAGCGTAAGATTTTATCTTAAAATACAAGAACTTTTCGTGATTCTTGACAATTTGTGTTGGTTTTCATCTGATGAACTTATTTCAGTCAGCAAGATCTTTCTTCTTCAAAGCAAAAAGATTTTATCTTCAAATACAAGAACTTTTCGTGGTTTTGAAGGTTTTCAGCAAATGAACATATTTCAGCGAGCTGGAAGTTTTTTCCTTAATAGAGTAAGATTTTATCTTAAAATACAAGAACTTTTCGTGGTTCTTGTCAATTTGTGTTGGTTTTCATCTAATGAACTTATTTCAGTCAGCTAGATCTTTCTTCTTCAAAGCAAAAAGATTTTATCTTCAAATACATGAACTTTTCGTGGTTTTGATGGTTTTCAGCAAATGAACGTATTTCAGCGAGCTGGAAGTTTTTTCCTTAATAGAGTAAGATATTATCTTAAAATACAAGAAGTTTTCGTGGTTCTTGTCAATTTTTGTTGGTTTTCATCTAATGAACTTATTTCAGTCAGCTAGATCTTTCTTCTTCAAAGCAAAAAGATTTTATCTTCAAATACAAGAACTTTTCGTGGTTTTGATGGTTTTCAGCAAATGAACATATTTCAGCGAGCCAGAAGGTTTTTCTTTCATAGCGTAAGATATTATCTTAAAATACAAGAAGTTTTCGTGGTTCTTGTCAATTTTTGTTGGTTTTCATCTGATGAACTTGTTTCAGTCAACTCGATCTTCCTTCTTCAAAGCAATAAGATTTTATCTTCAAATAAAAGAACTTTTCATGGTTTTGTTGGTTTTCAGCAAATGAACATATTTCAGCGAGCTAGGAGTTTTTTGTTTAATAGCGTAAGATTTTATCTTAAAATACAAGAACTTTTCGTGTTTCTTGTCAATTTTTGTTGGTTTTCATCTAATCAACATATTTCAGTCAGCTCGATCTTTCTTCTTCAAAGCAAAAAGATTTTATCTTCAAATACAAGAACCTTTCGTGGTTTCGTTGGTTTTCAGCAAATGAACATATTTCAGCGAGCTGGAAGTTTTTTCTTTAATAGCGTAAGATTTTATCTTAAAATACAAGAACTTTTCGTGGTTCTTGTCAATTTTTGTTGGTTTTCATCTAATGAAGTTATTTCAGTCAGCTAGATCTTTCTTCTTCAAAGCAAAAAGATTTTATCTTCAAATACAAGAACTTTTCGTGGTTTTGATGGTTTTCAGCAAATGAACATATATCAACGAGCTGGAAGTTTTTTCCATAATAGCGTAAGATTTTATCTTAAAATACAAGAACTTTTCGTGGTTCTTGTCAATGTTTGTTGGTTTTCATCTAATGAACTTATTTCAGTCAGCTCGATCTTTCTTCTTCAAAGCAAAAAGATTTTATCTTCAAATACAAGAACTTTTCGTGGTTTTGATGGTTTTCAGCAAATGAACATATATCAGCGAGCTGGGAGTTTTTTCCTTAATAGCGTAAGATTTTATCTTAAAATACAAGAACTTTTCGTGGTTCTTGTCAATTTTTGTTGGTTTTCATCTAATGAACTTATTTCAGTCAGCTGGATCTTTCTTCTTCAAAGCAAAAAGATTTTATCTTAAAATACAAGAACTTTTCGTGGTTCTTGTCAATTTTTGTTGGTTTTCATCTGATGAACTTATTTCAGTCAGCTGGATCTTTCTTCTTCAAAGCAAAAAGATTTTATCTTCAAATACAAGAACTTTTCGTGGTTTTGGTGGTTTTCAGCAAATGAACATATTTCAGCGAGCTGGAAGTTTTTTCCTTAATAGCGTAAGATTTTATCTTAAAATACAAGAACTTTTCGTGGTTCTTGTCAATTTTTGTTGGTTTTCATCCAATGAACTTATTTCAGTCAGCTGGATCTTTCTTCTTCAAAGCAAAAAGATTTTATCTTCAAATGCAAGAACTTTTCGTGGTTTTGTTGGTTTTCAGCAAATGAACAGATTTCAGCAAGCAAGAAGTTTTTTCTTTAATAGCGTAAGATTTTATCTTAAAATACAAGAACTTTTCGTGGTTCTTGTCAATTTTTGTTCGTTTTCATCTAATGAACTTATTTCAGTCAGCTGGATCTTTCTTCTTCAAAGCAAAAAGATTTTATCTTAAAATACAAGAACTTTTCGTGGTTCTTGTCAATTTTTGTTGGTTTTCATCGAATGAACTTATTTCAGTCGGCTAGATCTTTCTTCTTCAAAGCAAAAAGATTTTATCTTCAAATACAAGAACCTTTCGTTGTTTTGTTGGTTTTCAGCAAATGAACATATTTCAGCGAGCTGGGAGATTTTTCCTTAATAGCGTATGATTCTATCTTAAAATACAAGAACTTTTCGTGGTTCTTGTCAATTTTTGTTGGTTTTCATCTAATGAACTTATTTCAGTCAGCTCGATCTTTCTTCTTCAAAGCAAAAAGATTTTATCTTCAAATACAAGAACTTTTCGTGGTTTTGTTGGTTTTCAGCAAATGAACAGATTTCAGCGAGCAAGAAGTTTTTTCTTTAATAGCGTAAGATTTTATCTTAAAATACAAGAACTTTTCGTGGTTCTTGTCAATTTTTGTTGGTTTTCATCTGATGAACTTATTTCAGTCAGCTGGATCTTTCTTCTTCAAAGCAAAAAGATTTTATCTTAAAATACAAGAACTTTTCGTGGTTCTTGTCAATTTTTGTTGGTTTTCATCTGATGAACTTATTTCAGTCAGCTGGATCTTTCTTCTTCAAAGCAAAAAGATTTTATCTTCAAATACAAGAACTTTTCGTGGTTTTGGTGGTTTTCAGCAAATGAACATATTTCAGCGAGCTGGAAGTTTTTTCCTTAATAGCATAAGATTTTATCTTAAAATACAAGAACTTTTCGTGGTTCTTGTCAATTTTTGTTGGTTTTCATCCAATGAACTTATTTCAGTCAGCTGGATCTTTCTTCTTCAAAGCAAAAAGATTTTATCTTCAAATGCAAGAACTTTTCGTGGTTTTGTTGGTTTTCAGCAAATGAACAGATTTCAGCAAGCAAGAAGTTTTTTCTTTAATAGCGTAAGATTTTATCTTAAAATACAAGAACTTTTCGTGGTTCTTGTCAATTTTTGTTCGTTTTCATCGAATGAACTTATTTCAGTCAGCTGGATCTTTCTTCTTCAAAGCAAAAAGATTTTATCTTAAAATACAAGAACTTTTCGTGGTTCTTGTCAATTTTTGTTGGTTTTCATCGAATGAACTTATTTCAGTCGGCTAGATCTTTCTTCTTCAAAGCAAAAAGATTTTATCTTCAAATACAAGAACCTTTCGTGGTTTTGTTGGTTTTCAGCAAATGAACATATTTCAGCGAGCTGGGAGATTTTTCCTTAATAGCGTAAGATTCTATCTTAAAATACAAGAACTTTTCGTGGTTCTTGTCAATTTTTGTTGGTTTTCATCTAATGAACTTATTTCAGTCAGCTCGATCTTTCTTCTTCAAAGCAAAAAGATTTTATCTTCAAATACAAGAACTTTTCGTGGTTTTGTTGGTTTTCAGCAAATGAACATATTTCAGCGAGCTGGAAGTTTTTTCCTTAATAGCGTAAGATTTTATCTTAAAATACAAGAACTTTTCGTGGTTCTTGACAATTTGTGTTGGTTTTCATCCAATGAACTTATTTCAGTCAGCTAGATCTTTCTTCTTCAAAGCAAAAAGATTTTATCTTCAAATACAAGAACTTTTTGTGGTTTTGATGGTTTTCAGCAAATGAACATATTTCAGCGAGCTCGAAGTTTATTCCTTAATAGAGTAAGATTTTATCTTAAAATACAAGAACTTTTCGTGGTTCTTGTCAATTTTTGTTCGTTTTCATCTAATGAACTTATTTCAGTCAGCTCGATCTTTCTTCTTCAAAGCAAAAAGATTTTATCTTCAAATACAAGAACTTTTCGTGGTTTTGGTGGTTTTCAGCAAATGAACATATTTCAGCGAGCAGGAAGTTTTTTCCTTAATAGCGTAAGATTTTATCTTAAAATACAAGAACTTTTCGTGGTTTTGTTGGTTTTCAGCAAATGAACATATTTCAGCGAGCTGGGAGTTTTTTCCTTAATAGCGTAAGATTTTATCTTAAAATACAAGAACTTTTCGTGGTTCTTGTCAATTTTTGTTCGTTTTCATCTAATGAACTTATTTCAGTCAGCTGGATGTTTCTTCTTCAAAGCAAAAAGATTTTATCTTCAAATACAAGAACTTTTTGTGGTTTTGATGGTTTTCAGCAAATGAACATATTTCAGCGAGCTGGAAGTTTATTCCTTAATAGAGTAAGATTTTATCTTAAAATACAAGAACTTTTCGTGGTTCTTGTCAATTTTTGTTCGTTTTCATCTAATGAACTTATTTCAGTCAGCTCGATCTTTCTTCTTCAAAGCAAAAAGATTTTATCTTCAAATACAAGAACTTTTCGTGGTTTTGGTGGTTTTCAGCAAATGAACATATTTCAGCGAGCTGGAAGTTTTTTCCTTAATAGCGTAAGATTTTATCTTCAAATACAAGAACTTTTCGTGGTTTTGTTGGTTTTCAGCAAATGAACATATTTCAGCGAGCTGGGAGTTTTTTCCTAAATAGCGTAAGATTTTATCTTAAAATACAAGAACTTTTCGTGGTTCTTGTCAATTTTTGTTCGTTTTCATCTAATGAACTTGTTTCAGTCAGCTGGATGTTTCTTCTTCAAAGCAAAAAGATTTTATCTTCAAATACAAGAACTTTTCGTGGTTTTGTTGGTTTTCAGCAAATGAACATATTTCAGCGAGCTGGAAGTTTTTTCCTTAATAGAGTAAGATATTATCTTAAAATACAAGAAGTTTTCGTGGTTCTTGTCAATTTTTGTTCGTTTTCATCAAATGAACTTATATCAGTCAGCAAGATCTTTCTTCTTCAAAGCAAAAAGATTTTATCTTAAAATACAAGAACTTTTCGTGGTTTTGTTGGTTTTCAGCAAATGAACAGATTTCAGTGAGCAACAAGTTTTTTCTTTAATAGCGTAAGATTTTATCTTAAAATACAAGAACTTTTCGTGGTTTCTGGTCAATTTTTGTTGGTTTTCATCTCATGAACTGATTTCAGTCAGCTAGATCATTCCTCTTCAAAGCAAAAAGATTTAATCTTCAAATACAAGAACTTTTCGTGGTTTTGTTGGTTTTCAGCAAATGAACATATTTCAGCGAGCTGGGAGTTTTTTCTTTAATAGCGTAAGATTTTATCTTAAAATACAAGAACTTTTCGTGGTTCTTGTCAATTTTTGTTGGTTTTCATCTAATGAAGTTATTTCAGTCAGCTAGATCTTTCTTCTTCAAAGCAAAAAGAAGAACTTTTCGTGGTTTTGATGGTTTTCAGCAAATGAACATATTTCAGCGAGCTGGAAGTTTTTTCCTTAATAGCGTAAGATTTTATCTTAAAATACAAGAACTTTTCGTGGTTCTTGTCAATTTTTGTTGGTTTTCATCTAATGAACTTATTTCAGTCAGCTAGATCTTTCTTCTTCAAAGCAAAAAGATTTTATCTTCAAATACAAGAACTTTTCGTGGTTTTGTTGGTTTTCAGCAAATGAACATATTTCAGCGAGCTGGGAGTTTTTTCTTTAATAGCGTAAGATTTTATCTTAAAATACAAGAACTTTTCGTGGTTCTTCTCAATTTTTGTTGGTTTTCATCTGATGAACTTATTTCAGTCAGCTGGATCTTTCTTCTTCAAAGAAAAAAGATTTTATCTTAAAATACAAGAACTTTTCGTGGTTCTTGTCAATTTTTGTTGGTTTTCATCTGATGAACTTATTTCAGTCAGCTGGATCTTTCTTCTTCAAAGCAAAAAGATTTTATCTTCAAAGACAAGAACTTTTCGTGGTTTTGGTGGTTTTCAGCAAATGAACATATTTCAGCGAGCTGGAAGTTTTTTCCTTAATAGCGTAAGATTTTATCTTAAAATACAAGAACTTTTCGTGGTTCTTGTCAATTTTTGTTGGTTTTCATCTGATGAACTTATTTCAGTCAGCTGGATCTTTCTTCTTCAAAGCAAAAAGATTTTATCTTAAAATACAAGAACTTTTCGTGGTTCTTGTCAATTTTTGTTGGTTTTCATCTAATGAACTTATTTCGGTCGGCTAGATCTTTCTTCTTCAAAGCAAAAAGATTTTATCTTCAAATACAAGAACCTTTCGTGGTTTTGTTGGTTTTCAGCAAATGAACATATTTCAGCGAGCTGGGAGTTTTTTCTTTAATAGCGTAAGATTTTATCTTAAACTACAAGAACTTTTCGTGTTTCTTGTCAATTTTTGTTGGTTTTCATCTCATCATCTTAGTTCAGTCAGCTAGATCTTTCTTCTTCAAAGCAAAAAGATTTTATCTTCAAATACAAGAACTTTTTGTGGTCTTGGTGGTTTTCAGCAAATGAACATATTTCAGCGAGCTGGAAGTTTTTTCCTTAATAGCGTAAGATTTTATCTTAAAATACAAGAACTTTTCGTGGTTCTTGTCAATTTTTGTTCGTTTTCATCTAATGAACTTATTTCAGTCAGCTCGATCTTTCTTCTTCAAAGCAAAAAGATTTTATCTTCAAATACAAGAACTTTTCGTGGTTTTGTTGGTTTTCAGCAAATGAACAGATTTCAGCGAGCAAGAAGTTTTTTCTTTAATAGCGTAAGATTTTATCTTAAAATACAAGAACTTTTCGTGGTTCTTGTCCATTTTTGTTGGTTTTCATCTGATGAACTTATTTCAGTCAGCTGGATCTTTCTTCTTCAAAGCAAAAAGATTTTATCTTCAAATACAAGAACTTTTCGTGGTTTTGGTGGTTTTCAGCAAATGAACATATTTCAGCGAGCTGGAAGTTTTTTCCTTAATAGCGTAAGATTTTATCTTAAAATACAAGAACTTTTCGTGGTTCTTGTCAATTTTTGTTGGTTTTCATCTAATGAACTTATTTCAGTCAGCTGGATCTTTCTTCTTCAAAGCAAAAAGATTTTATCTTCAAATACAAGAACTTTTCGTGGTTTTGTTGGTTTTCAGCAAATGAACATATTTCAGCGAGCTGGGAGTTTTTTCCTTAATAGCGTAAGATTTTATCTTAAAATACAAGAACTTTTCGTGGTTCTTGTCAATTTTTGTTCGTTTTCATCTAATGAACTTATTTCAGTCAGCTAGATCTTTCTTCTTCAAAGCAAAAAGATTTTATCTTCAAATACAAGAACTTTTCGTGGTTTTGTTGGTTTTCAGCAAATGAACATATTTCAGCGAGCTGGAAGTTTTTTCCTTAATAGAGTAAGATATTATCTTAAAATACAAGAAGTTTTCGTGGTTCTTGTCAATTTTTGTTCGTTTTCATCTAATGAACTTATATCAGTCAGCAAGATCTTTCTTCTTCAAAGCAAAAAGATTTTATCTTAAAATACAAGAACTTTTCGTGGTTTTGTTGGTTTTCAGCAAATGAACAGATTTCAGCGAGCAAGAAGTTTTTTCTTCAATAGCGTAAGATTTTATCTTAAAATAGAAGAACTTTTCGTGGTTTCTGGTCAATTTCTGTTGGTTTTCATCGAATCAACTTATTTCAGTCAGCTAGATCATTCTTCTTCAAAGCAAAAAGATTTAATCTTCAAATACAAGAACTTTTCGTGGTTTTGTTGGTTTTCAGCAAATGAACATATTTCAGCGAGCTGGGAGTTTTTTCTTTAGTAGCGTAAGATTTTATCTTAAAATACAAGAACTTTTCGTGGTTCTTGTCAATTTTTGTTGGTTTTCATCGAATGAAGTTATTTCAGTCAGCTAGATCTTTCTTCTTCAAAGCAAAAAGAAGAACTTTTCGTGGTTTTGATGGTTTTCAGCAAATGAACATATTTCAGCGAGCTGGAAGTTTTTTCCTTAATAGCGTAAGATTTTATCTTAAAATACAAGAACTTTTCGTGGTTCTTGTCAATTTTTGTTGGTTTTCATCTGATGAACTTATTTCAGTCAGCGAGATCTTTCTTCTTCAAAGCAAAAAGATTTTATCTTCAAATACAAGAACTTTTCGTGGTTTTGTTGGTTTTCAGCAAATGAACATATTTCAGCGAGCTGGGAGTTTTTTCTTGAATAGCGTAAGATTTTATCTTAAAATACAAGAACTTTTCGTGGTTTTGTTGGTTTTCAGCAAATGAACAGATTTCATTTAGCAAGAAGTTTTTTCTTTAATAGCGTCAGATTTTATCTTAAAATACAAGAACTTTTCGTGGTTCTTATCAATTTTTGTTGGTTTTCATCTAATGAAATTATTTCAGTCAGCTAGATCTTTCTTCTTCAAAGCAAAAAGATTTTATCTTCAAATACAAGAACTTTTCGTGGTTTTGATGGTTTTCAGCAAATGAACATATTTCAGCGAGCTGGAAGTTTTTTCCTTAATAGAGTAAGATTCTTTCTTAAAATACAAGAACTTTTCGTGGTTCTTGTCAATTTTTGTTGGTTTTCATCTAATGAACTTATTTCAGTCAGCTCGATCTTTCTTCTTCAAAGCAAAAAGATTTTATCTTCAAATACAAGAACTTTTCGTGGTTTTGATGGTTTTCAGCAAATGAACATATTTCAGCGAGCTGGAAGTTTTTTCCTTAATGGAGTAAGATTTTATCTTAAAATACAAGAACTTTTCGTGGTTCTTGTCAATTTTTGTTGGTTTTCATCTGATGAACTTATTTCAGTCAGCTGGATCTTTCTTCTTCAAAGCAAAAAGATTTTATCTTAAAATACAAGAACTTTTCGTGGTTCTTGTCAATTTTTGTTGGTTTTCATCTGATGAACTTATTTCAGTCAGCTGGATCTTTCTTATTCAAAGCAAAAACATTTTATCTTCAAATACAAGAACTTTTCGTGGTTTTGGTGGTTTTCAGCAAATGAACATATTTCAGCGAGCTGGAAGTTTTTTCCTTAATAGCGTTAAGATTTTATCTTAAAATACAAGAACTTTTCGTGGTTCTTGTCAATTTTTGTTGGTTTTCATCTCATGAACTGATTTCAGTCAGCTGGATCTTTCTTCTTCAAAGCAAAAAGATTTTATCTTCAAATACAAGAACTTTTCGTGGTTTTGTTGGTTTTCAGCAAATGAACATATTTCAGCGAGCTGGGAGTTTTTTCTTTAATAGCGTAAGATTTTATCTTAAAATACAAGAACTTTTCGTGGTTTTGTTGGTTTTCAGCAAATGAACAGATTTCATTTAGCAAGAAGCTTTTTCTTTAATAGCGTAAGATTTTATCTTAAAATACAAGAACTTTTCGTGGTTCTTGTCAATTTTTGTTGGTTTTCATCTAATGAAATTATTTCAGTCAGCTGGATCTTTCTTCTTCAAAGCAAAAAGATTTTATCTTCAAATACAAGAACTTTTCGTGGTTTTGATGGTTTTCAGCAAATGACCATATTTCAGCGAGCTGGAAGTTTTTTCCTTAATAGAGTAAGATTTTATCTTAAAATACAAGAACTTTTCGTGGTTCTTGTCAATTTTTGTTGGTTTTCATCTAATGAACTTATTTCAGTCAGCTAGATCTTTCTTCTTCAAAGCAAAAAGATTTTATCTTCAAATACAAGAACTTTTCGTGGTTTTGATGGTTTTCAGCAAATGAACATATTTCAGCGAGCTGGAAGTTTTTTCCTTAATGGAGTAAGATTTTATCTTAAAATACAAGAACTTTTCGTGGTTCTTGTCAATTTTTGTTGGTTTTCATCTAATGAACTTATTTCAGTCAGCTAGATCTTTATTCTTCAAAGCAAAAACATTTTATCTTCAAATACAAGAACTTTTCGTGGTTTTGTTGGTTTTCAGCAAATGAACAGATTTCAGCGAGCAAGAAGTTTTTTCTTTAATAGCGTAAGATTTTATCTTAAAATACAAGAACTTTTCGTGGTTCTTGTCAACTTTTGTTGGTTTTCATCTAATCAACTTATTTCAGTCAGCTGGATCTTTCTTCTTCAAAGCAAAAAGATTTTATCTTCAAAGACAAGAACTTTTCGTGGTTTTGATGGTTTTCAGCAAATGAACATATTTCAGCGAGCTGGAAGTTTTTTCCTTAATAGCGTAAGATTTTATCTTAAAATACAAGAACTTTTCGTGGTTCTTGACAATTTGTGTTGGTTTTCATCTGATGAACTTATTTCAGTCAGCTAGATCTTTCTTCTTCAAAGCAAAAAGATTTTATCTTCAAATACAAGAACTTTTCGTGGTTTTGTTGGTTTTCAGCAAATGAACATATTTCAGCGAGCAAGAAGTTTTTTCCTTAATAGCTTGAGATTTTATCTTAAAATACAAGAACCTTTCGTGGTTCTTGTCAATTTATGTTGGTTTTCATCTAATGAACTCATTTCAGTCAGCTAGATCTTTCTTCTTCAAAGCAAAAAGATTTTATCTTCAAATACAAGAACTTTTCGTGGTTTTGATGGTTTTCAGCAAATGAACATATTTCAGCGAGCTGGAAGTTTTTTCCTTAATGGAGTAAGATTTTATCTTAAAATACAAGAACTTTTCGTGGTTCTTGTCAATTTTTGTTGGTTTTCATCTTATGAACTTATTTCAGTCAGCTGGATCTTTCTTCTTCAAAGCAAAAAGATTTTATCTTCAAATACAAGAACTTTTCGTGGTTTTGTTGGTTTTCAGCAAATGAACATATCTCAGCACGCTGGGAGTTTTTTCCTTAATAGCGTAAGATTTGATCTTAAAATACAAGAACTTTTCGTGGTTCTTGTCAATTTTTGTTGGTTTTCATCTAATGAACTTATTTCAGTCAGCAAGATCTTTCTTCTTCAAAACAAAAAGATTTTATCTTCAAATACAAGAACTTTTCGTGGTTTTGTTGGTTTTCAGCAAATCAACAGATTTCAGCGAGCAAGAAGTTTTTTCTTTAATAGCGTAAGATTTTATCTTAAAATACAAGAACTTTTCGTGGTTCTTGTCAATTTTTGTTGGTTTTCATCTAATGAACTTATTTCAGTCAGCTAGATCTTTCTTCTTCAAAGCAAAAAGATTTTATCTTCAAATACAAGAACTTTTCGTGGTTTTGTTGGTTTTCAGCAAATGAACAGATTTCAGCGAGCAAGAAGTTTTTTCTTTAATAGCGTAAGATTTTATCTTAAAATACAAGAACCTTTCGTGGTTCTTGTCAATTTTTGTTGGTTTTCATCTGATGAACTTATTTCAGTCAGCTGGATGTTTCTTCTTCAAAGCAAAAGGATTGTATCTTCAAATACAAGAACTTTTTGTGGTTTTGATGGTTTTCAGCAAATGAACATATTTCGGCGAGCTGGAAGTTTTTTCCTTAATAGCGTAAGATTTTATCTTAAAATACAAGAACCTTTCGTGGTTCTTGTCAATTTTTGTTGGTTTTCATCTAATGAACTTATTTCAGTCAGCTAGATCTTTCTTCTTCAAAGCAAAAAGATTTTATCTTCAAACACAACAACTTTTCGTGGTTTTGATGGTTTTCAGCAAATGAACATATTTCAGCGAGCTGGAAGTTTTTTCCTTAAAAGCGTAAGATTTTATCTTAAAATACAAGAACTTTTCGTGGTTCTTGTCAATTTTTGTTGGTTTTCATCTAATGAACTTTTTTCAGTCAGCTGGATCTTTCTTCTTCAAAGCGAAAAGATTTTATCTTCAAATACAAGAACTTTTCGTGGTTTTGATGGTTTTCAGCAAATGAACAGATTTCAGCGAGCAAGAAGCTTTTTCTTTAATCGCGTAAGATTTTATCTTAAAAGACAAGAACTTTTCGTGGTTCTTGTCAATTTTTGTTGGTTTTCATCTAATGAACTTATTTCAGTCAGCTAGATCTTTCTTCTTCAAAGCAAAAGGATTTTATCTTCAAATACAAGAACTTTTCGTGGTTTTGTTGGTTTTCAGCAAATGAACATATTTCAGTGAGCTGGAAGTTTTTTCTTTAATAGCGTAAGATTTTATCTTAAAATACAAGAACTTTTCGTGGTTCTTTTCAATTTTTGTTGGTTTTCATCTAATGAACTTTTTTCAGTCAGCTCGATCTTTCTTCTTCAAAGCAAAAAGATGTTATCTTCAAATACAACAACTTTTCGTGGTTTTGATGGTTTTTAGCAAATGAACATATTTCAGCAAGCTGGAAGTTTTTTCTTAATAGCGTCAGATTTTATCTTAAAAGACAAGAACTTTTCGTGGTTCTTGTCAATTTTTGTTGGTTTTCATCCAATGAACTTATTTCAGTCAGCGAGATCTTTCTTCTTCAAAGCAAAAAGATTTTACTTTCAAATACAAGAACTTTTCGTGGTTTTGATGGTTTTCAGCAAATGAACATATTTCAGCCAGCTGGAAGTTTTTTACTTAATAGAGTAAGATTTTATCTTAAAATACAAGAACTTTTCGTGGTTCTTGTCAATTTTTGTTGGCTTTCATCTAATGAAATTATTTCAGTCAGCTAGATCTTTCTTCTTCAAAGCAAAAAGATTTTATCTTCAAATACAAGAACTTTTCGTGGTTTTGTTGGTTTTCAGCAAATGAACATATTTCAGCGAGCTGGGAGTTTTTTCTTTAATAGCGTAAGATTTTATCTTAAAATACAAGAACTTTTCGTGGTTCTTGTCAATTTTTGTTGGTTTTCATCTAATCAACTTATTTCAGTCAGCTCGATCTTTCTTCTTCAAAGCAAAAAGATGTTATCTTCAAATACAACAACTTTTCGTGGTTTTGATGGTTTTTAGCAAATGAACATATTTCAGCAAGCTGGAAGTTTTTTCTTAATAGCGTAAGATTTTATCTTAAAAGGCAAGAACTTTTCGTGGTTCTTGTCAATTTTTGTTGGTTTTCATCCAATGAACTTATTTCCGTCAGCGAGATCTTTCTTCTTCAAAGCAAAAAGATTTTACTTTCAAATACAAGAACTTTTCGTGGTTTTGATGGTTTTCAGCAAATGAACATATTTCAGCCAGCTGGAAGTTTTTTACTTAATAGAGTAAGATTTTATCTTAAAATACAAGAACTTTTCGTGGTTCTTGTCAATTTTTGTTGGCTTTCATCTAATGAAATTATTTCAGTCAGCTAGATCTTTCTTCTTCAAAGCAAAAAGATTTTATCTTCAAATACAAGAACTTTTCGTGGTTTTGTTGGTTTTCAGCAAATGAACATATTTCAGCGAGCTGGGAGTTATTTCTTTAATAGCGTAAGATTTTATCTTAAAATACAAGAACTTTTCGTGTTTCTTGTCAATTTTTGTTGGTTTTCATCTAATGAACTGATTTCAGCCAGCTAGATCTTTCTTCTTCAAAGCAAAAAGATTTTATCTTAAAATACAAGAACTTTTCGTGGTTTTGTTGGTTTTCAGCAAATGAACAGATTTCAGCGAGCAAGAAGTTTTTTCTTTAATAGCGTAAGATTTTATCTTAAAATATAAGAACTTTTCGTGGTTCTTGTCAATTTTTGTTGGTTTTCATCTAATGAACTTATTTCAGTCAGCTCGATCTTTCTTCTTCAAAGCAAAAAGATTTTATCTTCAAATACAACAACTTTTCGTGGTTTTGATGGTTTTCAGCAAATGAACATATTTCAGCGAGCTGGAAGTTTTTTCCTTAATAGCGTAGGATTTTATCTTAAAATACAAGAACTTTTCGTGGTTCTTGTCAATTTTTGTTGGTTTTCATCCAATCAACTTATTTCAGTCAGCTGGATCTTTCTTCTTCAAAGCAAAAAGATTTTATCTTCAAATACAAGAACTTTTCGTGGTTTTTTTGGTTTTCAGCAAATGAACAGATTTCAGCGAGCTGGGAGTTTTTTCTTTAATAGCTTAAGATTTTATCTTAAAATACAAGAACTTTTCGTGGTTCTTGTCAATTTTTGTTGGTTTTCATCGAATGAACTTATTTCAGTCAGCTGGATCTTTCTTCTTCAAAGCAAAAAGATGTTATCTTCAAATACAAGAACTTTTCGTGGTTTTGATGGTTTTCAGCAAATGAACATATTTCAGCGAGCTGGAAGTTTTTTCTTAATAGCGTAAGATTTTATCTTAAAATACAAGAACTTTTCGTGGTTCTTGTCAATTTTTGTTGGTTTTCATCTAATGAACTTTTTTCAGTCAGCTGGATCTTTCTTCTTCAAAGCAAAAAGATTTTATCTTCAAATACAAGAACTTTTCGTGGTTTTGATGGTTTTCAGCAAATGAACAGATTTCAGCGAGCAAGAAGTTTTTTCTTTAATCGCGTAAGATTTTATCTTAAAATCCAAGAACTTTTCGTGGTTCTTGTCAATTTTTGTTGGTTTTCATCGAATGAACTTATTTCAGTCAGCTAGATCTTTCTTCTTCAAAGCAAAAGGATTTTATCTTCAAATACAAGAACTTTTCGTGGTTTTGTTGGTTATCAGCAAATGAACAGATTTCAGCGAGCAAGAAGTTTTTTCTTTAATAGCGTAAGATTTTATCTTAAAATACAAGAACTTTTCGTGGTTCTTTTCAATTTTTGTTGGTTTTCATCTAATGAACTTATTTCAGTCAGCTCGATCTTTCTTCTTCAAAGCAAAAAGATTTTATCTTCAAATACAAGAACTTTTCGTGGTTTTGTTGGTTTTCAGCAAATGAACATATTTCAGCGAGCTGGGAGTTTTTTCTTTAATAGCGTAAGATTTTATCTTAAAATACAAGAACTTTTCGTGGTTCTTGTCAATTTTTGTTGGTTTTCATCTAATCAACTTATTTCAGTCAGCTAGATCTTTCTTCTTCAAAGCAAAAAGATGTTATCTTCAAATACAAGAACTTTTCGTGGTTTTGATGGTTTTTAGCAAATGAACATATTTCAGCAAGCTGGAAGTTTTTTCTTGATAGCGTAAGATTTTATCTTAAAATACAAGAACTTTTCGTGGTTCTTGTCAATTTTTGTTGGTTTTCATCGAATGAACTTATTTCAGTCAGCGAGATCTTTCTTCTTCAAAGCAAAAAGATTTTACCTTCAAATACAAGAACTTTTCGTGGTTTTGATGGTTTTCAGCAAATGAACATATTTCAGCCAGCTGGAAGTTTTTTACTGAATAGAGTAAGATTTTATCTTAAAATACAAGAACTTTTTGTGTTTCTTGTCAATTTTTGTTGGTTTTCATCTAATGAACTTATTTCAGTCAGCCAGATCTTTCTTCTTCAAAGCAAAAAGATTTTATCTTCAAATACAAGAACTTTTCGTGGTTTTGATGGTTTTCAGCAAATGAACATATTTCAGCGAGCTGGAAGTTTTTTCCTTAATAGAGGAAGATATTATCTTAAAATACAAGAAGTTTTCGTGGTTCTTGTCAATTATTGTTGGTTTTCATCTGATGAACTTATTTCAGTCAGCTAGATCTTTCTTCTTCAAAGCAAAAAGATTTTATCTTCAAATACAACAACTTTTCGTGGTTTTGATGGTTTTCAGCAAATGAACATATTTCAGCGAGCTGGAAGTTTTTTCCTTAATAGCGTAGGATTTTATCTTAAAATACAAGAACTTTTCGTGGTTCTTGTCAATTTTTGTTGGTTTTCATCGAATGAACTTATTTCAGTCAGCTCGATCTTTCTTCTTCAAAGCAAAAAGATGTTATCTTCAAATACAAGAACTTTCCGTGGTTTTGATGGTTTTCAGCAAATGAACATATTTCAGCGAGCTGGAAGTTTTTTCTTAATAGCGTAAGATTTTATCTTAAAATACAAGAACTTTTCGTGGTTCTTGTCAATTTTTGTTGGTTTTCATCTAATGAACTTTTTTCAGTCAGCTGGATCTTTCTTCTTCAAAGCAAAAAGATTTTATCTTCAAATACAAGAACTTTTCGTGGTTTTGATGGTTTTCAGCAAATGAACAGATTTCAGCGAGCAAGAAGTTTTTTCTTTAATCGCGTAAGATTTTATCTTAAAATCCAAGAACTTTTCGTGGTTCTTGTCAATTTTTGTTGGTTTTCATCGAATGAACTTATTTCAGTCAGCTAGATCTTTCTTCTTCAAAGCAAAAGGATTTTATCTTCAAATACAAGAACTTTTCGTGGTTTTGTTGGTTATCAGCAAATGAACAGATTTCAGCGAGCAAGAAGTTTTTTCTTTAATAGCGTAAGATTTTATCTTAAAATACAAGAACTTTTCGTGTTTCTTGTGAATTTTTGTTGGTTTTCATCTAATCAACTTATTTCAGTCAGCCAGATCTTTCTTCTTCAAAGCAAAAAGATTTTATTTGAAATACAAGAACTTTTCGTGGTTTTGATGGTTTTCAGCAAATGAACATATTTCAGCGAGCTGGAAGTTTTTTCCTTAATAGCGTAAGATTTTATCTTAAAATACAAGAACTTTTCGTGGTTCTTTTCAATTTTTGTTGGTTTTCATCTAATGAACTTATTTCAGTCAGCTCGATCTTTCTTCTTCAAAGCAAAAAGATTTTATCTTCAAATACAAGAACTTTTCGTGGTTTTGTTGGTTTTCAGCAAATGAACATATTTCAGCGAGCTGGGAGTTTTTTCTTTAATAGCGTAAGATTTTATCTTAAAATACAAGAACTTTTCGTGGTTCTTGTCAATTTTTGTTGGTTTTCATCTAATCAACTTATTTCAGTCAGCTAGATCTTTCTTCTTCAAAGCAAAAAGATGTTATCTTCAAATACAAGAACTTTTCGTGGTTTTGATGGTTTTTAGCAAATGAACATATTTCAGCAAGCTGGAAGTTTTTTCTTGATAGCGTAAGATTTTATCTTAAAATACAAGAACTTTTCGTGGTTCTTGTCAATTTTTGTTGGTTTTCATCGAATGAACTTATTTCAGTCAGCTAGATCTTTCTTCTTCAAAGCAAAAAGATTTTACCTTCAAACACAAGAACTTTTCGTGGTTTTGATGGTTTTCAGCAAATGAACATATTTCAGCCAGCTGGAAGTTTTTTACTGAATAGAGTAAGATTTTATCTTAAAATACAAGAACTTTTTGTGTTTCTTGTCAATTTTTGTTGGTTTTCATCTAATGAACTTATTTCAGTCAGCCAGATCTTTCTTCTTCAAAGCAAAAAGATTTTATCTTCAAATACAAGAACTTTTCGTGGTTTTGATGGTTTTCAGCAAATGAACATATTTCAGCGAGCTGGAAGTTTTTTCCTTAATAGCGTAAGATTTTATCTTAAAATACAAGAACTTTTCGTGGTTCTTGTCATTTTTTGTTGGTTTTCATCTAATGAACTTATTTCAGTCAGCTGGATCATTCTTCTTCAAAGCAAAAAGATTTTATCTTCAAATACAAGAACTTTTCGTGGTTTTGTTGGTTTTCAGCAAATGAACATATTTCAGCGAGCTGGGAGTTTTTTCTTTGATAGCGTAAGATTTTATCTTAAAATACAAGAACTTTTCGTGGTTCTTGTCAATTTTTGTTGGTTTTCATCTAATGAACTTATTTCAGTCAGCTGGATCTTTCTTCTTCAAAGCAAAAAGATTTTATCTTCAAATACAAGAACTTTTCGTGGTTTTGTTGGTTTTCAGCAAATGAACAGATTTCAGCGAGCTAGAAGTTTTTTCCTCAATAGCGTAAGATTTTATCTTAAAATACAAGAAATTTTCGTGGTTCTTGTCAATTTTTGTTGGTTTTCATCGAATGAACTTATTTCAGTCAGCTAGATCTTTCTTCTTTAATGCAAAAAGATTTTATCTTCAAATACAAGAACTTTTCGTGGTTTTGTTGGTTTTCATCAAATGAACATATTTCAGCAAGCGAGAAGTTTTTTCTTTAATAGCGTCAGATTTTATCTTCAAATACAAGAACTTTTCGTGGTTCTTGTCAAATTTTGTTGGTTTTCATCGAATGAATTCATTTCAGTCAGCCAGATCTTTCTTCTTCAAAGCAAAAAGATTTTCTCTGCAAATACAAGAACTTTTCGATCTTTTGATGGTTTTCAGCAAATGAACATATTTCAGCGAGCTGGAAGTTTTTTTCCTTAATAGAGTAAGATTTTATCTTAAAATACAAGAACTTTTCGTGGTTCTTGTCAATTTTTGTTGGTTTTCATCTAATGAACTTATTTCAGTCAGCTCGATCTTTCTTCTTCAAAGCAAAAAGATTTTATCTTCAAATACAAGAACTTTTCGTGGTTTTGATGGTTTTCAGCAAATGAACATATTTCAGCGAGCTGGAAGTTTTTTCCTTAATGGAGTAAGATTTTATCTTAAAATACAAGAACTTTTCGTGGTTCTTGTCAATTTTTGTTGGTTTTCATCTGATGAACTTATTTCAGTCAGCTGGATCTTTCTTCTTCAAAGCAAAAAGATTTTATCTTAAAATACAAGAACTTTTCGTGGTTTTGTTGGTTTTCAGCAAATGAACAGATTTCATTTAGCAAGAAGTTTTTTCTTTAATAGCGTAAGATTTTATCTTAAAATACAAGAACTTTTCGTGGTTCTTGTCAATTTTTGTTGGTTTTCATCTAATGAACTTATTTCAGTCAGCTAGATCTTTCTTCTTCAAAGCAAAAAGATTTTATCTTCAAATACAAGAACTTTTCGTGGTTTTGTTGCTTTTCAGCAAATGAACAGATTTCAGCGAGCAAGAAGTTTTTTCTTTAATAGCGTAAGATTTTATCTTAAAATACAAGAACTTTTCGTGGTTCTTGTCAACTTTTGTTGGTTTTCATCTAATCAACTTATTTCAGTCAGCTGGATCTTTCTTCTTCAAAGCAAAAAGATTTTATCTTCAAAGACAAGAACTTTTCGTGGTTTTGATGGTTTTCAGCAAATGAACATATTTCAGCGAGCTGGAAGTTTTTTCCTTAATAGCGTAAGATTTTATCTTAAAATACAAGATCTTTTCGTGGTTCTTGACAATTTGTGTTGGTTTTCATCTGATGAACTTATTTCAGTCAGCTAGATCTTTCTTCTTCAAAGCAAAAAGATTTTATCTTCAAATACAAGAACTTTTCGTGGTTTTGTTGGTTTTCAGCAAATGAACATATTTCAGCGAGCAAGAAGTTTTTTCCTTAATAGCGTGAGATTTTATCTTAAAATACAAGAACTTTTCGTGGTTCTTGTCAATTTATGTTGGTTTTCATCGAATGAATTCATTTCAGTCAGCCAGATCTTTCTTCTTCAAAGCAAAAAGATTTTCTCTTCAAATACAAGAACTTTTCGATCTTTTGATGGTTTTCAGCAAATGAACATATTTCAGCGAGCTGGAAGTTTTTTCCTTAATAGAGTAAGATTTTATCTTAAAATACAAGAACTTTTCGTGGTTCTTGTCAATTTTTGTTGGTTTTCATCTAATGAACTTATTTCAGTCAGCTCGATCTTTCTTCTTCAAAGCAAAAAGATTTTATCTTAAAATACAAGAACTTTTCGTGGTTCTTGTCAATTTTTGTTGGTTTTCATCTGATGAACTTATTTCAGTCAGCTGGATCTTTCTTATTCAAAGCAAAAACATTTTATCTTCAAATACAAGAACTTTTCGTGGTTTTGGTGGTTTTCAGCAAATGAACATATTTCAGCGAGCTGGGAGTTTTTTCTTTAATAGCGTAAGATTTTATCTTAAAATACAAGAACTTTTCGTGGTTTTGTTGGTTTTCAGCAAATGAACAGATTTCATTTAGCAAGAAGTTTTTTCTTTAATAGCGTAAGATTTTATCTTAAAATACAAGAACTTTTCGTGGTTCTTGTCAATTTTTGTTGGTTTTCATCTAATGAAATTATTTCAGTCAGCTGGATCTTTCTTCTTCAAAGCAAAAAGATTTTATCTTCAAATACAAGAACTTTTCGTGGTTTTGATGGTTTTCAGCAAATGAACATATTTCAGCGAGCTGGAAGTTTTTTCCTTAATAGAGTAAGATTTTATCTTAAAATACAAGAACTTTTCGTGGTTCTTGTCAATTTTTGTTGGTTTTCATCTAATGAACTTATTTCAGTCAGCTAGATCTTTCTTCTTCAAAGCAAAAAGATTTTATCTTCAAATACAAGAACTTTTCGTGGTTTTGATGGTTTTCAGCAAATGAACATATTTCAGCGAGCTGGAAGTTTTTTCCTTAATGGAGTAAGATTTTATCTTAAAATACAAGAACTTTTCGTGGTTCTTGTCAATTTTTGTTGGTTTTCATCTAATGAACTTATTTCAGTCAGCTCGATCTTTCTTCTTCAAAGCAAAAAGATTTTATCTTAAAATACAAGAACTTTTCGTGGTTCTTGTCAATTTTTGTTGGTTTTCATCTGATGAACTTATTTCAGTCAGCTGGATCTTTCTTATTCAAAGCAAAAACATTTTATCTTCAAATACAAGAACTTTTCGTGGTTTTGGTGGTTTTCAGCAAATGAACATATTTCAGCGAGCTGGGAGTTTTTTCTTTAATAGCGTAAGATTTTATCTTAAAATACAAGAACTTTTCGTGGTTTTGTTGGTTTTCAGCAAATGAACAGATTTCATTTAGCAAGAAGTTTTTTCTTTAATAGCGTAAGATTTTATCTTAAAATACAAGAACTTTTCGTGGTTCTTGTCAATTTTTGTTGGTTTTCATCTAATGAAATTATTTCAGTCAGCTGGATCTTTCTTCTTCAAAGCAAAAAGATTTTATCTTCAAATACAAGAACTTTTCGTGGTTTTGATGGTTTTCAGCAAATGAACATATTTCAGCGAGCTGGAAGTTTTTTCCTTAATAGAGTAAGATTTTATCTTAAAATACAAGAACTTTTCGTGGTTCTTGTCAATTTTTGTTGGTTTTCATCTAATGAACTTATTTCAGTCAGCTAGATCTTTCTTCTTCAAAGCAAAAAGATTTTATCTTCAAATACAAGAACTTTTCGTGGTTTTGATGGTTTTCAGCAAATGAACATATTTCAGCGAGCTGGAAGTTTTTTCCTTAATGGAGTAAGATTTTATCTTAAAATACAAGAACTTTTCGTGGTTCTTGTCAATTTTTGTTGGTTTTCATCTAATGAACTTATTTCAGTCAGCTAGATCTTTATTCTTCAAAGCAAAAACATTTTATCTTCAAATACAAGAACTTTTCGTGGTTTTGTTGGTTTTCAGCAAATGAACAGATTTCAGCGAGCAAGAAGTTTTTTCTTTAATAGCGTAAGATTTTATCTTAAAATACAAGAAATTTTCGTGGTTCTTGTCAACTTTTGTTGGTTTTCATCTAATCAACTTATTTCAGTCAGCTGGATCTTTCTTCTTCAAAGCAAAAAGATTTTATCTTCAAAGACAAGAACTTTTCGTGGTTTTGATGGTTTTCAGCAAATGAATATATTTCAGCGAGCTGGAAGTTTTTTCCTTAATAGCGTAAGATTTTATCTTAAAATACAAGAACTTTTCGTGGTTCTTGACAATTTGTGTTGGTTTTCATCTGATGAACTTATTTCAGTCAGCCAGATCTTTCTTCTTCAAAGCAAAAAGATTTTATCTTCAAATACAAGAACTTTTCGTGGTTTTGATGGTTTTCAGCAAATGAACATATTTCAGCGAGCTGGAAGTTTTTTCCTTAATGGAGTAAGATTTTATCTTAAAATACAAGAACTTTTCGTGGTTCTTGTCAATTTTTGTTGGTTTTCATCTTATGAACTTATTTCAGTCAGCTGGATCTTTCTTCTTCAAAGCAAAAAGATTTTATCTTCAAATACAAGAACTTTTCGTGGTTTTGTTGGTTTTCAGCAAATGAACAGATTTCAGCGAGCAAGAAGTTTTTTCCTTAATAGCGTGAGATTTGATCTTAAAATACAAGAACTTTTCGTGGTTCTTGTCAATTTATGTTGGTTTTCATCTAATGAACTTATTTCAGTCAGCTAGATCTTTCTTCTTCAAAGCAAAAAGATTTTATCTTCAAATACAAGAACTTTTCGTGGTTTTGATGGTTTTCAGCAAATGAACATATCTCAGCGCGCTGGGAGTTTTTTCCTTAATAGCGTAAGATTTTATCTTAAAATACAAGAACTTTTCGTGGTTCTTGTCAATTTTTGTTGGTTTTCATCTAATGAACTTATTTCAGTCAGCAAGATCTTTCTTCTTCAAAACAAAAAGATTTTATCTTCAAATACAAGAACTTTTCGTGGTTTTGATGGTTTTCAGCAAATGAACATATTT
This sequence comes from Heptranchias perlo, assembly GCF_035084215.1. NCBI lineage: Eukaryota > Metazoa > Chordata > Chondrichthyes > Hexanchiformes > Hexanchidae > Heptranchias > Heptranchias perlo. The sequence continues at coordinate 1,376,157 of NW_027138300.1, forward strand.
CAGCGAGCTGGAAGTTTTTTCCTTAATAGCGTAAGATTTTATCTTAAAATACAAGAACTTTTTGTGGTTCTTGTCATTTTTTGTTGGTTTTCATCCAATGAACTTATTTCAGTCAGCTGGATCATTCTTCTTCAAAGCAAAAAGATTTTATCTTCAAATACAAGAACTTTTCGTGGTTTTGTTGGTTTTCAGCAAATGAACATATTTCAGCGAGCTGGGAGTTTTTTCTTTGATAGCGTAAGATTTTATCTTAAAATACAAGAACTTTTCGTGGTTCTTGTCAATTTTTGTTGGTTTTCATCTAATGAACTTATTTCAGTCAGCTGGATCTTTCTTCTTCAAAGCAAAAAGATTTTATCTTCAAATACAAGAACTTTTCGTGGTTTTGTTGGTTTGCAGCAAATGAACAGATTTCAGCGAGCTAGAAGTTTTTTCTTTAATAGCGTAAGATTTTATCTTAAAATACAAGAAATTTTCGTGGTTCTTGTCAATTTTTGTTGGTTTTCATCGAATGAACTTATTTCAGTCAGCTCGATCTTTCTTCTTCAAAGCAAAAAGATTTTATCTTAAAATACAAGAACTTTTCGTGGTTCTTGTCAATTTTTGTTGGTTTTCATCTGATGAACTTATTTCAGTCAGCTGGATCTTTCTTATTCAAAGCAAAAACATTTTATCTTCAAATACAAGAACTTTTCGTGGTTTTGGTGGTTTTCAGCAAATGAACATATTTCAGCGAGCTGGAAGTTTTTTCCTTAATAGCGTAAGATTTTATCTTAAAATACAAGAACTTTTCGTGGTTCTTGTCAATTTTTGTTGGTTTTCATCTCATGAACTGATTTCAGTCAGCTGGATCTTTCTTCTTCAAAGCAAAAAGATTTTATCTTCAAATACAAGAACTTTTCGTGGTTTTGTTGGTTTTCAGCAAATGAACATATTTCAGCGAGCTGGGAGTTTTTTCTTTAATAGCGTAAGATTTTATCTTAAAATACAAGAACTTTTCGTGGTTTTGTTGGTTTTCGGCAAATGAACAGATTTCATTTAGCAAGAAGTTTTTTCTTTAATAGCGTAAGATTTTATCTTAAAATACAAGAACTTTTCGTGGTTCTTGTCAATTTTTGTTGGTTTTCATCTAATGAAATTATTTCAGTCAGCTGGATCTTTCTTCTTCAAAGCAAAAAGATTTTATCTTCAAATACAAGAACTTTTCGTGGTTTTGATGGTTTTCAGCAAATGAACATATTTCAGCGAGCTGGAAGTTTTTTCCTTAATAGAGTAAGATTTTATCTTAAAATACAAGAACTTTTCGTGGTTCTTGTCAATTTTTGTTGGTTTTCATCTAATGAACTTATTTCAGTCAGCTAGATCTTTCTTCTTCAAAGCAAAAAGATTTTATCTTCAAATACAAGAACTTTTCGTGGTTTTGATGGTTTTCAGCAAATGAACATATTTCAGCGAGCTGGAAGTTTTTTCCTTAATGGAGTAAGATTTTATCTTAAAATACAAGAACTTTTCGTGGTTCTTGTCAATTTTTGTTGGTTTTCATCTAATGAACTTATTTCAGTCAGCTAGATCTTTATTCTTCAAAGCAAAAACATTTTATCTTCAAATACAAGAACTTTTCGTGGTTTTGTTGGTTTTCAGCAAATGAACAGATTTCAGCGAGCAAGAAGTTTTTTCTTTAATAGCGTAAGATTTTATCTTAAAATACAAGAACTTTTCGTGGTTCTTGTCAACTTTTGTTGGTTTTCATCTAATCAACTTATTTCAGTCAGCTGGATCTTTCTTCTTCAAAGCAAAAAGATTTTATCTTCAAAGACAAGAACTTTTCGTGGTTTTGATGGTTTTCAGCAAATGAACATATTTCAGCGAGCTGGAAGTTTTTTCCTTAATAGCGTAAGATTTTATCTTAAAATACAAGAACTTTTCGTGGTTCTTGACAATTTGTGTTGGTTTTCATCTGATGAACTTATTTCAGTCAGCTAGATCTTTCTTCTTCAAAGCAAAAAGATTTTATCTTCAAATACAAGAACTTTTCGTGGTTTTGATGGTTTTCAGCAAATGAACATATTTCAGCGAGCTGGAAGTTTTTTCCTTAATGGAGTAAGATTTTATCTTAAAATACAAGAACTTTTCGTGGTTCTTGTCAATTTTTGTTGGTTTTCATCTTATGAACTTATTTCAGTCAGCTGGATCTTTCTTCTTCAAAGCAAAAAGATTTTATCTTCAAATACAAGAACTTTTCGTGGTTTTGTTGGTTTTCAGCAAATGAACATATCTCAGCGCGCTGGGAGTTTTTTCCTTAATAGCGTAAGATTTTATCTTAAAATACAAGAACTTTTCGTGGTTCTTGTCAATTTTTGTTGGTTTTCATCTAATGAACTTATTTCAGTCAGCTGGATCATTCTTCTTCAAAGCAAAAAGATTTTATCTTCAAATACAAGAACTTTTCGTGGTTTTGTTGGTTTTCAGCAAATGAACTTATTTCAGCGAGCTGGGAGTTTTTTCTTTGATAGCGTAAGATTTTATCTTAAAATACAAGAACTTTTCGTGGTTCTTGTCAATTTTTGTTGGTTTTCATCTAATGAACTTATTTCAGTCAGCTCGATCTTTCTTCTTCAAAGCAAAAAGATTTTATCTTCAAATACAAGAACTTTTCGTGGTTTTGTTGGTTTTCAGCAAATGAACATATTTCAGCGAGCAAGAAGTTTTTTCCTTAATAGCGTGAGATTTTATCTTAAAATACAAGAACTTTTTGTGGTTCTTGTCAATTTATGTTGGTTTTCATCTAATGAACTTATTTCAGTCAGCGAGATCTTTCTTCTTCAAAGCAAAAAGATTTTATCTTCAAATACAAGAACTTTTCGTGGTTTTGATGGTTTTCAGCAAATGAACATATTTCAGCGAGCTGGAAGTTTTTTCCTTAATGGAGTAAGATTTTATCTTAAAATACAAGAACTTTTCGTGGTTCTTGTCAATTTTTGTTGGTTTTCATCTTATGAACTTATTTCAGTCAGCTGGATCTTTCTTCTTCAAAGCAAAAAGATTTTATCTTCAAATACAAGAACTTTTCGTGGTTTTGTTGGTTTTCAGCAAATGAACATATCTCAGCGCGCTGGGAGTTTTTTCCTTAATAGCGTAAGATTTGATCTTAAAATACAAGAAGTTTTCGTGGTTCTTGTCAATTTTTGTTGGTTTTCATCTAATGAACTTATTTCAGTCAGCAAGATCTTTCTTCTTCAAAACAAAAAGATTTTATCTTCAAATACAAGAACTTTTCGTGGTTTTGATGGTTTTCAGCAAATGAACATATTTCAGCGAGCTGGAAGTTTTTTCCTTCATAGCGTAAGATTTTATCTTAAAATACAAGAACTTTTCGTGGTTCTTGTCATTTTTTGTTGGTTTTCATCTAATGAACTTATTTCAGTCAGCTGGATCTTTCTTCTTCAAAGCAAAAAGATTTTATCTTCAAATACAAGAACTTTTCGTGGTTTTGTTGGTTTTCAGCAAATGAACAGATTTCAGCGAGCTAGAAGTTTTTTCTTTAATAGCGTAAGATTTTATCTTAAAATACAAGAACTTTTCGTGGTTCTTGTCAATTTTTGTTGGTTTTCATCTGATGAACTTATTTCAGTCAGCTGGATCTTTCTTATTCAAAGCAAAAACATTTTATCTTCAAATACAAGAACTTTTCGTGGTTTTGGTGGTTTTCAGCAAATGAACATATTTCAGCGAGCTGGAAGTTTTTTCCTTAATAGCGTAAGATTTTATCTTAAAATACAAGAACTTTTCGTGGTTCTTGTCAATTTTTGTTGGTTTTCATCTCATGAACTGATTTCAGTCAGCTGGATCTTTCTTCTTCAAAGCAAAAAGATTTTATCTTCAAATACAAGAACTTTTCGTGGTTTTGTTGGTTTTCAGCAAATGAACATATTTCAGCGAGCTGGGAGTTTTTTCTTTAATAGCGTAAGATTTTATCTTAAAATACAAGAACTTTTCGTGGTTTTGTTGGTTTTCAGCAAATGAACAGATTTCAGCGAGCAAGAAGTTTTTTCTTTAATAGCGTAAGATTTTATCTTAAAATACAAGAACTTTTCGTGGTTCTTGTCAATTTTTGTTGGTTTTCATCTAATGAAATTATTTCAGTCAGCTGGATCTTTCTTCTTCAAAGCAAAAAGATTTTATCTTCAAATACAAGAACTTTTCGTGGTTTTGATGGTTTTCAGCAAATGAACATATTTCAGCGAGCTGGAAGTTTTTTCCTTAATAGCGTAAGATTTTATCTTAAAATACAAGAACTTTTCGTGGTTCTTGACAATTTGTGTTGGTTTTCATCTGATGAACTTATTTCAGTCAGCTAGATCTTTCTTCTTCAAAGCAAAAAGATTTTATCTTCAAATACAAGAACTTTTCGTGGTTTTGATGGTTTTCAGCAAATGAACATATTTCAGCGAGCTGGAAGTTTTTTCCTTAATGGAGTAAGATTTTATCTTAAAATACAAGAACTTTTCGTGGTTCTTGTCAATTTTTGTTGGTTTTCATCTTATGAACTTATTTCAGTCAGCTGGATCTTTCTTCTTCAAAGCAAAAAGATTTTATCTTCAAATACAAGAACTTTTCGTGGTTTTGTTGGTTTTCAGCAAATGAACATATCTCAGCGCGCTGGGAGTTTTTTCCTTAATAGCGTAAGATTTTATCTTAAAATACAAGAACTTTTCGTGGTTCTTGTCAATTTTTGTTGGTTTTCATCTAATGAACTTATTTCAGTCAGCTGGATCATTCTTCTTCAAAGCAAAAAGATTTTATCTTCAAATACAAGAACTTTTCGTGGTTTTGTTGGTTTTCAGCAAATGAACTTATTTCAGCGAGCTGGGAGTTTTTTCTTTGATAGCGTAAGATTTTATCTTAAAATACAAGAACTTTTCGTGGTTCTTGTCAATTTTTGTTGGTTTTCATCTAATGAACTTATTTCAGTCAGCTCGATCTTTCTTCTTCAAAGCAAAAAGATTTTATCTTCAAATACAAGAACTTTTCGTGGTTTTGTTGGTTTTCAGCAAATGAACATATTTCAGCGAGCAAGAAGTTTTTTCCTTAATAGCGTGAGATTTTATCTTAAAATACAAGAACTTTTTGTGGTTCTTGTCAATTTATGTTGGTTTTCATCTAATGAACTTATTTCAGTCAGCGAGATCTTTCTTCTTCAAAGCAAAAAGATTTTATCTTCAAATACAAGAACTTTTCGTGGTTTTGATGGTTTTCAGCAAATGAACATATTTCAGCGAGCTGGAAGTTTTTTCCTTAATGGAGTAAGATTTTATCTTAAAATACAAGAACTTTTCGTGGTTCTTGTCAATTTTTGTTGGTTTTCATCTTATGAACTTATTTCAGTCAGCTGGATCTTTCTTCTTCAAAGCAAAAAGATTTTATCTTCAAATACAAGAACTTTTCGTGGTTTTGTTGGTTTTCAGCAAATGAACATATCTCAGCGCGCTGGGAGTTTTTTCCTTAATAGCGTAAGATTTGATCTTAAAATACAAGAAGTTTTCGTGGTTCTTGTCAATTTTTGTTGGTTTTCATCTAATGAACTTATTTCAGTCAGCAAGATCTTTCTTCTTCAAAACAAAAAGATTTTATCTTCAAATACAAGAACTTTTCGTGGTTTTGATGGTTTTCAGCAAATGAACATATTTCAGCGAGCTGGAAGTTTTTTCCTTCATAGCGTAAGATTTTATCTTAAAATACAAGAACTTTTCGTGGTTCTTGTCATTTTTTGTTGGTTTTCATCTAATGAACTTATTTCAGTCAGCTGGATCTTTCTTCTTCAAAGCAAAAAGATTTTATCTTCAAATACAAGAACTTTTCGTGGTTTTGTTGGTTTTCAGCAAATGAACAGATTTCAGCGAGCTAGAAGTTTTTTCTTTAATAGCGTAAGATTTTATCTTAAAATACAAGAACTTTTCGTGGTTCTTGTCAATTTTTGTTGGTTTTCATCTGATGAACTTATTTCAGTCAGCTGGATCTTTCTTATTCAAAGCAAAAACATTTTATCTTCAAATACAAGAACTTTTCGTGGTTTTGGTGGTTTTCAGCAAATGAACATATTTCAGCGAGCTGGAAGTTTTTTCCTTAATAGCGTAAGATTTTATCTTAAAATACAAGAACTTTTCGTGGTTCTTGTCAATTTTTGTTGGTTTTCATCTCATGAACTGATTTCAGTCAGCTGGATCTTTCTTCTTCAAAGCAAAAAGATTTTATCTTCAAATACAAGAACTTTTCGTGGTTTTGTTGGTTTTCAGCAAATGAACATATTTCAGCGAGCTGGGAGTTTTTTCTTTAATAGCGTAAGATTTTATCTTAAAATACAAGAACTTTTCGTGGTTTTGTTGGTTTTCAGCAAATGAACAGATTTCAGCGAGCAAGAAGTTTTTTCTTTAATAGCGTAAGATTTTATCTTAAAATACAAGAACTTTTCGTGGTTCTTGTCAATTTTTGTTGGTTTTCATCTAATGAAATTATTTCAGTCAGCTGGATCTTTCTTCTTCAAAGCAAAAAGATTTTATCTTCAAATACAAGAACTTTTCGTGGTTTTGATGGTTTTCAGCAAATGAACATATTTCAGCGAGCTGGAAGTTTTTTCCTTAATAGAGTAAGATTTTATCTTAAAATACAAGAACTTTTCGTGGTTCTTGTCAATTTTTGTTGGTTTTCATCTAATGAACTTATTTCAGTCAGCTCGATCTTTCTTCTTCAAAGCAAAAAGATTTTATCTTCAAATACAAGAACTTTTCGTGGTTTTGATGGTTTTCAGCAAATGAACATATTTCAGCGAGCTGGAAGTTTTTTCCTTAATGGAGTAAGATTTTATCTTAAAATACAAGAACTTTTCGTGGTTCTTGTCAATTTTTGTTGGTTTTCATCTAATGAACTTATTTCAGTCAGCTAGATCTTTCTTCTTCAAAGCAAAAAGGTTTTATCTTCAAATACATGAACTTTTCGTGGTTTTGATTGTTTTCAGCAAATGAACATATTTCAGCGAGCTGGAAGTTTTTTCCTTAATAGCGTAAGATTTTATCTTAAAATACAAGAACTTTTCGTGGTTCTTGACAATTTGTGTTGGTTTTCATCTGATGAACTTATTTCAGTCAGCTAGATCTTTCTTCTTCAAAGCAAAAAGTTTTTATCTTCAAATACAAGAACTTTTCGTGGTTTTGATGGTTTTCAGCAAATGAACATATTTCAGCAAGCTGGAAGTTTTTTCCTTAATGGAGTAAGATTTTATCTTAAAATACAAGAACTTTTCGTGGTTCTTGTCAATTTTTGTTGGTTTTCATCTTATGAACTTATTTCAGTCAGCTGGATCTTTCTTCTTCAAAGCATAAAGATTTTATCTTCAAATACAAGAACTTTTCGTGGTTTTGTTGGTTTTCAGCAAATGAACATATCTCAGCGCGCTGGGAGTTTTTTCCTTAATAGCGTAAGATTTGATCTTAAAATACAAGAACTTTTCGTGGTTCTTGTCAATTTTTGTTGGTTTTCATCTAATGAACTTATTTCAGTCAGCAAGATCTTTCTTCTTCAAAACAAAAAGATTTTATCTTCAAATACAAGAACTTTTCGTGGTTTTGATGGTTTTCAGCAAATGAACATATTTCAGCGAGCTGGAAGTTTTTTCCTTAAAAGCGTAAGATTTTATCTTAAAATACAAGAACTTTTCGTGGTTCTTGTCATTTTTTGTTGGTTTTCATCTAATGAACTTATTTCAGTCAGCTGGATCATTCTTCTTCAAAGCAAAAAGATTTTATCTTCAAATACAAGAACTTTTCGTGGTTTTGTTGGTTTTCAGCAAATGAACATATTTCAGCGAGCTGGGAGTTTTTTCTTTGATAGCGTAAGATTTTATCTTAAAATACAAGAACTTTTCGTGGTTCTTGTCAATTTTTGTTGGTTTTCATCTAATGAACTTATTTCAGTCAGCTGGATCTTTCTTCTTCAAAGCAAAAAGATTTTATCTTCAAATACAAGAACTTTTCGTGGTTTTGTTGGTTTTCAGCAAATGAACATATTTCAGCGAGCAAGAAGTTTTTTCCTTAATAGCGTGAGATTTTATCTTAAAATACAAGAACTTTTCGTGGTTCTTGTCAATTTATGTTGGTTTTCATCTAATGAACTTATTTCAGTCAGCTAGATCTTTCTTCTTCAAAGCAAAAATATTTTATCTTCAAATACAAGAACTTTTCGTGGTTTTGATGGTTTTCAGCAAATGAACATATTTCAGCGAGCTGGAAGTTTTTTCCTTAATGGAGTAAGATTTTATCTTAAAATACAAGAACTTTTCGTGGTTCTTGTCAATTTTTGTTGGTTTTCATCTTATGAACTTATTTCAGTCAGCTGGATCTTTCTTCTTCAAAGCAAAAAGATTTTATCTTCAAATACAAGAACTTTTCGTGGTTTTGTTTGTTTTCAGCAAATGAACATATCTCAGCGCGCTGGGAGTTTTTTCCTTAATAGCGTAAGATTTGATCTTAAAATACAAGAACTTTTCGTGGTTCTTGTCAATTTTTGTTGGTTTTCATCTAATGAACTTATTTCAGTCAGCTAGATCTTTCTTCTTCAAAGCAAAAAGATTTTATCTTCAAATACAAGAACTTTTCGTGGTTTTGTTGGTTTTCAGCAAATGAACAGATTTCAGCGAGCAAGAAGTTTTTTCTTTAATAGCGTAAGATTTTATCTTACAATACAAGAACCTTTCGTGGTTCTTGTCAATTTTTGTTGGTTTTCATCTGATGAACTTATTTCAGTCAGCTGGATGTTTCTTCTTCAAAGCAAAAGGATTTTATCTTCAAATACAAGAACTTTTCGTGGTTTTGATGGTTTTCAGCAAATGAACATATTTCGGCGAGCTGGAAGTTTTTTCCTTAATAGTGTAAGATTTTATCTTAAAATACAAGAACTTTTCGTGGTTCTTGTCAATTTTTGTTGGTTTTCATCTAATGAACTTATTTCAGTCAGCTAGATCTTTCTTCTTCAAAGCAAAAAGATTTTATCTTCAAACACAACAACTTTTCGTGGTTTTGATGGTTTTCAGCAAATGAACATATTTCAGCGAGCTGGAAGTTTTTTCCTTAATAGCGTAAGATTTTATCTTAAAATACAAGAACCTTTCGTGGTTCTTGTCAATTTTTGTTGGTTTTCATCTAATGAACTTTTTTCAGTGAGCTGGATCTTTCTTCTTCAAAGCAAAAAGATTTTATCTTCAAATACAAGAACTTTTCGTGGTTTTGATGGTTTTCAGCAAATGAACATATTTCAGCGAGCTGGAAGTTTTTTCCTTAATGGAGTAAGATTTTATCTTAAAATACAAGAACTTTTCGTGGTTCTTGTCAATTTTTGTTGGTTTTCATCTAATGAACTTATTTCAGTCAGCTCGATCTTTCTTCTTCAAAGCAAAAAGATTTTATCTTCAAATACAAGAACTTTTCGTGGTTTTGATGGTTTTCAGCAAATGAACATATTTCAGCGAGCTGGAAGTTTTTTCCTTAATGGAGTAAGATTTTATCTTAAAATACAAGAACTTTTCGTGGTTCTTGTCAATTTTTGTTGGTTTTCATCTAATGAACTTATTTCAGTCAGCTAGATCTTTCTTCTTCAAAGCAAAAAGGTTTTATCTTCAAATACAAGAACTTTTCGTGGTTTTGATGGTTTTCAGCAAATGAACATATTTCAGCGAGCTGGAAGTTTTTTCCTTAATAGCGTAAGATTTTATCTTAAAATACAAGAACTTTTCGTGGTTCTTGACAATTTGTGTTGGTTTTCATCTGATGAACTTATTTCAGTCAGCTAGATCTTTCTTCTTCAAAGCAAAAAGGTTTTATCTTCAAATACAAGAACTTTTCGTGGTTTTGATGGTTTTCAGCAAATGAACATATCTCAGCGCGCTGGGAGTTTTTTCCTTAATAGCGTAAGATTTGATCTTAAAATACAAGAACTTTTCGTGGTTCTTGTCAATTTTTGTTGGTTTTCATCTAATGAACTTATTTCAGTCAGCAAGATCTTTCTTCTTCAAAACAAAAAGATTTTATCTTCAAATACAAGAACTTTTCGTGGTTTTGATGGTTTTCAGCAAATGAACATATTTCAGCGAGCTGGAAGTTTTTTCCTTAATAGCGTAAGATTTTATCTTAAAATACAAGAACTTTTCGTGGTTCTTGTCATTTTTTGTTGGTTTTCATCTAATGAACTTATTTCAGTCAGCTGGATCATTCTTCTTCAAAGCAAAAAGATTTTATCTTCAAATACAAGAACTTTTCGTGGTTTTGTTGGTTTTCAGCAAATGAACATATTTCAGCGAGCTGGGAGTTTTTTCTTTGATAGCGTAAGATTTTATCTTAAAATACAAGAACTTTTCGTGGTTCTTGTCAATTTTTGTTGGTTTTCATCTAATGAACTTATTTCAGTCAGCTGGATCTTTCTTCTTCAAAACAAAAAGATTTTATCTTCAAATACAAGAACTTTTCGTGGTTTTGTTGGTTTTCAGCAAATGAACATATCTCAGCGCGCTGGGAGTTTTTTCCTTAATAGCGTAAGATTTGATCTTAAAATACAAGAACTTTTCGTGGTTCTTGTCAATTTTTGTTGGTTTTCATCTAATGAACTTATTTCAGTCAGCAAGATCTTTCTTCTTCAAAACAAAAAGATTTTATCTTCAAATACAAGAACTTTTCGTGGTTTTGATGGTTTTCAGCAAATGAACATATTTCAGCGAGCTGGAAGTTTTTTCCTTAATAGCGTAAGATTTTATCTTAAAATACAAGAACTTTTCGTGGTTCTTGTCATTTTTTGTTGGTTTTCATCTAATGAACTTATTTCAGTCAGCTGGATCATTCTTCTTCAAAGCAAAAAGATTTTATCTTCAAATACAAGAACTTTTCGTGGTTTTCTTGGTTTTCAGCAAATGAACATATTTCAGCGAGCTGGGAGTTTTTTCTTTGATAGCGTAAGATTTTATCTTAAAATACAAGAACTTTTCGTGGTTCTTGTCAATTTTTGTTGGTTTTCATCTAATGAACTTATTTCAGTCAGCTGGATCTTTCTTCTTCAAAGCAAAAAGATTTTATCTTCAAATACAAGAACTTTTCGTGGTTTTGTTGGTTTTCAGCAAATGAACATATTTCAGCGAGCAAGAAGTTTTTTCCTTAATAGCGTGAGATTTTATCTTAAAATACAAGAACTTTTCGTGGTTCTTGTCAATTTATGTTGGTTTTCATCCAATGAACTTATTTCAGTCAGCTAGATCTTTCTTCTTCAAAGCAAAAAGATTTTATCTTCAAATACAAGAACTTTTCGTGGTTTTGATGGTTTTCAGCAAATGAACATATTTCAGCGAGCTGGAAGTTTTTTCCTTAATGGAGTAAGATTTTATCATAAAATACAAGAACTTTTCGTGGTTCTTGTCAATTTTTGTTGGTTTTCATCTTATGAACTTATTTCAGTCAGCTGGATCTTTCTTCTTCAAAGCAAAAAGATTTTATCTTCAAATACAAGAACTTTTCGTGGTTTTGTTTGTTTTCAGCAAATGAACATATCTCAGCGCGCTGCGAGTTTTTTCCTTAATAGCGTAAGATTTGATCTTAAAATACAAGAACTTTTCGTGGTTCTTGTCAATTTTTGTTGGTTTTCATCTAATGAACTTATTTCAGTCAGCTAGATCTTTCTTCTTCAAAGCAAAAAGATTTTATCTTCAAATACAAGAACTTTTCGTGGTTTTGTTGGTTTTCAGCAAATGAACAGATTTCAGCGAGCAAGAAGTTTTTTCTTTAATAGCGTAAGATTTTATCTTACAATACAAGAACCTTTCGTGGTTCTTGTCAATTTTTGTTGGTTTTCATCTGATGAACTTATTTCAGTCAGCTGGATGTTTCTTCTTCAAAGCAAAAGGATTTTTTCTTCAAATACAAGAACTTTTCGTGGTTTTGATGGTTTTCAGCAAATGAACATATTTCGGCGAGCTGGAAGTTTTTTCCTCAATAGTGTAAGATTTTATCTTAAAATACAAGAACTTTTCGTGGTTCTTGTCAATTTTTGTTGGTTTTCATCTAATGAACTTATTTCAGTCAGCTAGATCTTTCTTCTTCAAAGCAAAAAGATTTTATCTTCAAACACAACAACTTTTCGTGGTTTTGATGGTTTTCAGCAAATGAACATATTTCAGCGAGCTGGAAGTTTTTTCCTTAATAGCGTAAGATTTTATCTTAAAATACAAGAACCTTTCGTGGTTCTTGTCAATTTTTGTTGGTTTTCATCTAATGAACTTTTTTCAGTGAGCTGGATCTTTCTTCTTCAAAGCAAAAAGATTTTATCTTCAAATACAAGAACTTTTCGTGGTTTTGATGGTTTTCAGCAAATGAACAGATTTCAGCGAGCAAGAAGCTTTTTCTTTAATCGCGTAAGATTTTATCTTAAAAGACAAGAACTTTTCGTGGTTCTTGTCAATTTTTGTTGGTTTTCATCTCATGAACTTATTTCAGTCAGCTGGATCTTTCTTCTTCAAAGCAAAAGGATTTTATCTTCAAATACAAGAACTTTTCGTGGTTTTGTTGGTTTTCAGCAAATGAACATATTTCAGTGAGCTGGAAGTTTTTTCTTTAATAGCGTAAGATTTTATCTTAAAATACAAGAACTTTTCGTGGTTCTTGACAATTTGTGTTGGTTTTCATCTGATGAACTTATTTCAGTCAGCTAGATCTTTCTTCTTCAAAGCAAAAAGGTTTTATCTTCAAATACAAGAACTTTTCGTGGTTTTGATGGTTTTCAGCAAATGAACATATTTCAGCAAGCTGGAAGTTTTTTCCTTAATGGAGTAAGATTTTATCTTAAAATACAAGAACTTTTCGTGGTTCTTGTCAATTTTTGTTGGTTTTCATCTTATGAACTTATTTCAGTCAGCTGGATCTTTCTTCTTCAAAGCAAAAAGATTTTATCTTCAAATACAAGAACTTTTCGTGGTTTTGTTGGTTTTCAGCAAATGAACATATCTCAGCGCGCTGGGAGTTTTTTCCTTAATAGCGTAAGATTTGATCTTAAAATACAAGAACTTTTCGTGGTTCTTGTCAATTTTTGTTGGTTTTCACCTAATGAACTTATTTCAGTCAGCAAGATCTTTCTTCTTCAAAACAAAAAGATTTTATCTTCAAATACAAGAACTTTTCGTGGTTTTGATGGTTTTCAGCAAATGAACATATTTCAGCGAGCTGGAAGTTTTTTCCTTAATGGAGTAAGATTTTATCTTAAAATACAAGAACTTTTCGTGGTTCTTGTCAATTTTTGTTGGTTTTCATCTTATGAACTTATTTCAGTCAGCTGGATCTTTCTTCTTCAAAGCAAAAAGATTTTATCTTCAAATACAAGAACTTTTCGTGGTTTTGTTTGTTTTCAGCAAATGAACATATCTCAGCGCGCTGGGAGTTTTTTCCTTAATAGCGTAAGATTTGATCTTAAAATACAAGAACTTTTCGTGGTTCTTGTCAATTTTTGTTGGTTTTCATCTAATGAACTTATTTCAGTCAGCTAGATCTTTCTTCTTCAAAGCAAAAAGATTTTATCTTCAAATACAAGAACTTTTCGTGGTTTTGTTGGTTTTCAGCAAATGAACAGATTTCAGCGAGCAAGAAGTTTTTTCTTTAATAGCGTAAGATTTTATCTTACAATACAAGAACCTTTCGTGGTTCTTGTCAATTTTTGTTGGTTTTCATCTGATGAACTTATTTCAGTCAGCTGGATGTTTCTTCTTCAAAGCAAAAGGATTTTATCTTCAAATACAAGAACTTTTCGTGGTTTTGATGGTTTTCAGCAAATGAACATATTTCGGCGAGCTGGAAGTTTTTTCCTTAATAGTGTAAGATTTTATCTTAAAATACAAGAACTTTTCGTGGTTCTTATCAATTTTTGTTGGTTTTCATCTAATGAACTTATTTCAGTCAGCTAGATCTTTCTTCTTCAAAGCAAAAAGATTTTATCTTCAAACACAACAACTTTTCGTGGTTTTGATGGTTTTCAGCAAATGAACATATTTCAGCGAGCTGGAAGTTTTTTCCTTAATAGCGTAAGATTTTATCTTAAAATACAAGAACCTTTCGTGGTTCTTGTCAATTTTTGTTGGTTTTCATCTAATGAACTTTTTTCAGTGAGCTGGATCTTTCTTCTTCAAAGCAAAAAGATTTTATCTTCAAATACAAGAACTTTTCGTGGTTTTGATGGTTTTCAGCAAATGAACAGATTTCAGCGAGCAAGAAGCTTTTTCTTTAATCGCGTAAGATTTTATCTTAAAAGACAAGAACTTTTCGTGGTTCTTGTCAATTTTTGTTGGTTTTCATCTCATGAACTTATTTCAGTCAGCTGGATCTTTCTTCTTCAAAGCAAAAGGATTTTATCTTCAAATACAAGAACTTTTCGTGGTTTTGTTGGTTTTCAGCAAATGAACATATTTCAGTGAGCTGGAAGTTTTTTCTTTAATAGCGTAAGATTTTATCTTAAAATACAAGAACTTTTCGTGGTTCTTGACAATTTGTGTTGGTTTTCATCTGATGAACTTATTTCAGTCAGCTAGATCTTTCTTCTTCAAAGCAAAAAGGTTTTATCTTCAAATACAAGAACTTTTCGTGGTTTTGATGGTTTTCAGCAAATGAACATATTTCAGCAAGCTGGAAGTTTTTTCCTTAATGGAGTAAGATTTTATCTTAAAATACAAGAACTTTTCGTGGTTCTTGTCAATTTTTGTTGGTTTTCATCTTATGAACTTATTTCAGTCAGCTGGATCTTTCTTCTTCAAAGCAAAAAGATTTTATCTTCAAATACAAGAACTTTTCGTGGTTTTGTTGGTTTTCAGCAAATGAACATATCTCAGCGCGCTGGGAGTTTTTTCCTTAATAGCGTAAGATTTGATCTTAAAATACAAGAACTTTTCGTGGTTCTTGTCAATTTTTGTTGGTTTTCATCTAATGAACTTATTTCAGTCAGCAAGATCTTTCTTCTTCAAAACAAAAAGATTTTATCTTCAAATACAAGAACTTTTCGTGGTTTTGATGGTTTTCAGCAAATGAACATATTTCAGCGAGCTGGAAGTTTTTTCCTTAATAGCGTAAGATTTTATCTTAAAATACAAGAACTTTTCGTGGTTCTTGTCATTTTTTGTTGGTTTTCATCTAATGAACTTATTTCAGTCAGCTGGATCATTCTTCTTCAAAGCAAAAAGATTTTATCTTCAAATACAAGAACTTTTCGTGGTTTTGTTGGTTTTCAGCAAATGAACATATTTCAGCGAGCTGGGAGTTTTTTCTTTGATAGCGTAAGATTTTATCTTAAAATACAAGAACTTTTCGTGGTTCTTGTCAATTTTTGTTGGTTTTCATCTAATGAACTTATTTCAGTCAGCTGGATCTTTCTTCTTCAAAGCAAAAAGATTTTATCTTCAAATACAAGAACTTTTCGTGGTTTTGTTGGTTTTCAGCAAATGAACATATTTCAGCGAGCAAGAAGTTTTTTCCTTAATAGCGTGAGATTTTATCTTAAAATACAAGAACTTTTCGTGGTTCTTGTCAATTTATGTTGGTTTTCATCTAATGAACTTATTTCAGTCAGCTAGATCTTTCTTCTTCAAAGCAAAAAGATTTTATCTTCAAATACAAGAACTTTTCGTGGTTTTGATGGTTTTCAGCAAATGAACATATTTCAGCGAGCTGGAAGTTTTTTCCTTAATGGAGTAAGATTTTATCTTAAAATACAAGAACTTTTCGTGGTTCTTGTCAATTTTTGTTGGTTTTCATCTTATGAACTTATTTCAGTCAGCTGGATCTTTCTTCTTCAAAGCAAAAAGATTTTATCTTCAAATACAAGAACTTTTCGTGGTTTTGTTTGTTTTCAGCAAATGAACATATCTCAGCGCGCTGGGAGTTTTTTCCTTAATAGCGTAAGATTTGATCTTAAAATACAAGAACTTTTCGTGGTTCTTGTCAATTTTTGTTGGTTTTCATCTAATGAACTTATTTCAGTCAGCTAGATCTTTCTTCTTCAAAGCAAAAAGATTTTATCTTCAAATACAAGAACTTTTCGTGGTTTTGTTGGTTTTCAGCAAATGAACAGATTTCAGCGAGCAAGAAGTTTTTTCTTTAATAGCGTAAGATTTTATCTTACAATACAAGAACCTTTCGTGGTTCTTGTCAATTTTTGTTGGTTTTCATCTGATGAACTTATTTCTGTCAGCTGGATGTTTCTTCTTCAAAGCAAAAGGATTTTATCTTCAAATACAAGAACTTTTCGTGGTTTTGATGGTTTTCAGCAAATGAACATATTTCGGCGAGCTGGAAGTTTTTTCCTTAATAGTGTAAGATTTTATCTTAAAATACAAGAACTTTTCGTGGTTCTTGTCAATTTTTGTTGGTTTTCATCCAATGAACTTATTTCAGTCAGCTAGATCTTTCTTCTTCAAAGCAAAAAGATTTTATCTTCAAACACAACAACTTTTCGTGGTTTTGATGGTTTTCAGCAAATGAACATATTTCAGCGAGCTCGAAGTTTTTTCCTTAATAGCGTAAGATTTTATCTTAAAATACAAGAACCTTTCGTGGTTCTTGTCAATTTTTGTTGGTTTTCATCTAATGAACTTTTTTCAGTGAGCTGGATCTTTCTTCTTCAAAGCAAAAAGATTTTATCTTCAAATACAAGAACTTTTCGTGGTTTTGATGGTTTTCAGCAAATGAACAGATTTCAGCGAGCAAGAAGCTTTTTCTTTAATCGCGTAAGATTTTATCTTAAAAGACAAGAACTTTTCGTGGTTCTTGTCAATTTTTGTTGGTTTTCATCTCATGAACTTATTTCAGTCAGCTGGATCTTTCTTCTTCAAAGCAAAAGGATTTTATCTTCAAATACAAGAACTTTTCGTGGTTTTGTTGGTTTTCAGCAAATGAACATATTTCAGTGAGCTGGAAGTTTTTTCTTTAATAGCGTAAGATTTTATCTTAAAATACAAGAACTTTTCGTGGTTCTTTTCAATTTTTGTTGGTTTTCATCTAATGAACTTATTTCAGTCAGCTCGATCTGTCTTCTTCAAAGCAAAAAGATTTTATCTTCAAATACAAGAACTTTTCGTGGTTTTGTTGGTTTTCAGCAAATGAACATATTTCAGCGAGCTGGGAGTTTTTTCTTTAATAGCGTAAGATTTTATCTTAAAATACAAGAACTTTTCGTGGTTCTTGTCAATTTTTGTTGGTTTTCATCTAATCAACTTATTTCAGTCAGCTCGATCTTTCTTCTTCAAAGCAAAAAGATGTTATCTTCAAATACAACAACTTTTCGTGGTTTTGATGGTTTTTAGCAAATGAACATATTTCAGCAAGCTGGAAGTTTTTTTACTTAATAGAGCAAGATTTTATCTTAAAATACAAGAACTTTTCGTGGTTCTTGTCAATTTTTGTTGGTTTTCATCTGATGAACTTATTTCAGTCAGCTGGATGTTTCTTCTTCAAAGCAAAAGGATTTTTTCTTCAAATACAAGAACTTTTCGTGGTTTTGATGGTTTTCAGCAAATGAACATATTTCGGCGAGCTGGAAGTTTTTTCCTCAATAGTGTAAGATTTTATCTTAAAATACAAGAACTTTTCGTGGTTCTTGTCAATTTTTGTTGGTTTTCATCTAATGAACTTATTTCAGTCAGCTAGATCTTTCTTCTTCAAAGCAAAAAGATTTTATCTTCAAACACAACAACTTTTCGTGGTTTTGATGGTTTTCAGCAAATGAACATATTTCAGCGAGCTGGAAGTTTTTTCCTTAATAGCGTAAGATTTTATCTTAAAATACAAGAACCTTTCGTGGTTCTTGTCAATTTTTGTTGGTTTTCATCTAATGAACTTTTTTCAGTGAGCTGGATCTTTCTTCTTCAAAGCAAAAAGATTTTATCTTCAAATACAAGAACTTTTCGTGGTTTTGATGGTTTTCAGCAAATGAACAGATTTCAGCGAGCAAGAAGCTTTTTCTTTAATCGCGTAAGATTTTATCTTAAAAGACAAGAACTTTTCGTGGTTCTTGTCAATTTTTGTTGGTTTTCATCTCATGAACTTATTTCAGTCAGCTGGATCTTTCTTCTTCAAAGCAAAAGGATTTTATCTTCAAATACAAGAACTTTTCGTGGTTTTGTTGGTTTTCAGCAAATGAACATATTTCAGTGAGCTGGAAGTTTTTTCTTTAATAGCGTAAGATTTTATCTTAAAATACAAGAACTTTTCGTGGTTCTTGACAATTTGTGTTGGTTTTCATCTGATGAACTTATTTCAGTCAGCTAGATCTTTCTTCTTCAAAGCAAAAAGGTTTTATCTTCAAATACAAGAACTTTTCGTGGTTTTGATGGTTTTCAGCAAATGAACATATTTCAGCAAGCTGGAAGTTTTTTCCTTAATGGAGTAAGATTTTATCTTAAAATACAAGAACTTTTCGTGGTTCTTGTCAATTTTTGTTGGTTTTCATCTTATGAACTTATTTCAGTCAGCTGGATCTTTCTTCTTCAAAGCAAAAAGATTTTATCTTCAAATACAAGAACTTTTCGTGGTTTTGTTGGTTTTCAGCAAATGAACATATCTCAGCGCGCTGGGAGTTTTTTCCTTAATAGCGTAAGATTTGATCTTAAAATACAAGAACTTTTCGTGGTTCTTGTCAATTTTTGTTGGTTTTCACCTAATGAACTTATTTCAGTCAGCAAGATCTTTCTTCTTCAAAACAAAAAGATTTTATCTTCAAATACAAGAACTTTTCGTGGTTTTGATGGTTTTCAGCAAATGAACATATTTCAGCGAGCTGGAAGTTTTTTCCTTAATGGAGTAAGATTTTATCTTAAAATACAAGAACTTTTCGTGGTTCTTGTCAATTTTTGTTGGTTTTCATCTTATGAACTTATTTCAGTCAGCTGGATCTTTCTTCTTCAAAGCAAAAAGATTTTATCTTCAAATACAAGAACTTTTCGTGGTTTTGTTTGTTTTCAGCAAATGAACATATCTCAGCGCGCTGGGAGTTTTTTCCTTAATAGCGTAAGATTTGATCTTAAAATACAAGAACTTTTCGTGGTTCTTGTCAATTTTTGTTGGTTTTCATCTAATGAACTTATTTCAGTCAGCTAGATCTTTCTTCTTCAAAGCAAAAAGATTTTATCTTCAAATACAAGAACTTTTCGTGGTTTTGTTGGTTTTCAGCAAATGAACAGATTTCAGCGAGCAAGAAGTTTTTTCTTTAATAGCGTAAGATTTTATCTTACAATACAAGAACCTTTCGTGGTTCTTGTCAATTTTTGTTGGTTTTCATCTGATGAACTTATTTCAGTCAGCTGGATGTTTCTTCTTCAAAGCAAAAGGATTTTATCTTCAAATACAAGAACTTTTCGTGGTTTTGATGGTTTTCAGCAAATGAACATATTTCGGCGAGCTGGAAGTTTTTTCCTTAATAGTGTAAGATTTTATCTTAAAATACAAGAACTTTTCGTGGTTCTTATCAATTTTTGTTGGTTTTCATCTAATGAACTTATTTCAGTCAGCTAGATCTTTCTTCTTCAAAGCAAAAAGATTTTATCTTCAAACACAACAACTTTTCGTGGTTTTGATGGTTTTCAGCAAATGAACATATTTCAGCGAGCTGGAAGTTTTTTCCTTAATAGCGTAAGATTTTATCTTAAAATACAAGAACCTTTCGTGGTTCTTGTCAATTTTTGTTGGTTTTCATCTAATGAACTTTTTTCAGTGAGCTGGATCTTTCTTCTTCAAAGCAAAAAGATTTTATCTTCAAATACAAGAACTTTTCGTGGTTTTGATGGTTTTCAGCAAATGAACAGATTTCAGCGAGCAAGAAGCTTTTTCTTTAATCGCGTAAGATTTTATCTTAAAAGACAAGAACTTTTCGTGGTTCTTGTCAATTTTTGTTGGTTTTCATCTCATGAACTTATTTCAGTCAGCTGGATCTTTCTTCTTCAAAGCAAAAGGATTTTATCTTCAAATACAAGAACTTTTCGTGGTTTTGTTGGTTTTCAGCAAATGAACATATTTCAGTGAGCTGGAAGTTTTTTCTTTAATAGCGTAAGATTTTATCTTAAAATACAAGAACTTTTCGTGGTTCTTGACAATTTGTGTTGGTTTTCATCTGATGAACTTATTTCAGTCAGCTAGATCTTTCTTCTTCAAAGCAAAAAGGTTTTATCTTCAAATACAAGAACTTTTCGTGGTTTTGATGGTTTTCAGCAAATGAACATATTTCAGCAAGCTGGAAGTTTTTTCCTTAATGGAGTAAGATTTTATCTTAAAATACAAGAACTTTTCGTGGTTCTTGTCAATTTTTGTTGGTTTTCATCTTATGAACTTATTTCAGTCAGCTGGATCTTTCTTCTTCAAAGCAAAAAGATTTTATCTTCAAATACAAGAACTTTTCGTGGTTTTGTTGGTTTTCAGCAAATGAACATATCTCAGCGCGCTGGGAGTTTTTTCCTTAATAGCGTAAGATTTGATCTTAAAATACAAGAACTTTTCGTGGTTCTTGTCAATTTTTGTTGGTTTTCATCTAATGAACTTATTTCAGTCAGCAAGATCTTTCTTCTTCAAAACAAAAAGATTTTATCTTCAAATACAAGAACTTTTCGTGGTTTTGATGGTTTTCAGCAAATGAACATATTTCAGCGAGCTGGAAGTTTTTTCCTTAATAGCGTAAGATTTTATCTTAAAATACAAGAACTTTTCGTGGTTCTTGTCATTTTTTGTTGGTTTTCATCTAATGAACTTATTTCAGTCAGCTGGATCATTCTTCTTCAAAGCAAAAAGATTTTATCTTCAAATACAAGAACTTTTCGTGGTTTTGTTGGTTTTCAGCAAATGAACATATTTCAGCGAGCTGGGAGTTTTTTCTTTGATAGCGTAAGATTTTATCTTAAAATACAAGAACTTTTCGTGGTTCTTGTCAATTTTTGTTGGTTTTCATCTAATGAACTTATTTCAGTCAGCTGGATCTTTCTTCTTCAAAGCAAAAAGATTTTATCTTCAAATACAAGAACTTTTCGTGGTTTTGTTGGTTTTCAGCAAATGAACATATTTCAGCGAGCAAGAAGTTTTTTCCTTAATAGCGTGAGATTTTATCTTAAAATACAAGAACTTTTCGTGGTTCTTGTCAATTTATGTTGGTTTTCATCTAATGAACTTATTTCAGTCAGCTAGATCTTTCTTCTTCAAAGCAAAAAGATTTTATCTTCAAATACAAGAACTTTTCGTGGTTTTGATGGTTTTCAGCAAATGAACATATTTCAGCGAGCTGGAAGTTTTTTCCTTAATGGAGTAAGATTTTATCTTAAAATACAAGAACTTTTCGTGGTTCTTGTCAATTTTTGTTGGTTTTCATCTTATGAACTTATTTCAGTCAGCTGGATCTTTCTTCTTCAAAGCAAAAAGATTTTATCTTCAAATACAAGAACTTTTCGTGGTTTTGTTTGTTTTCAGCAAATGAACATATCTCAGCGCGCTGGGAGTTTTTTCCTTAATAGCGTAAGATTTGATCTTAAAATACAAGAACTTTTCGTGGTTCTTGTCAATTTTTGTTGGTTTTCATCTAATGAACTTATTTCAGTCAGCTAGATCTTTCTTCTTCAAAGCAAAAAGATTTTATCTTCAAATACAAGAACTTTTCGTGGTTTTGTTGGTTTTCAGCAAATGAACAGATTTCAGCGAGCAAGAAGTTTTTTCTTTAATAGCGTAAGATTTTATCTTACAATACAAGAACCTTTCGTGGTTCTTGTCAATTTTTGTTGGTTTTCATCTGATGAACTTATTTCTGTCAGCTGGATGTTTCTTCTTCAAAGCAAAAGGATTTTATCTTCAAATACAAGAACTTTTCGTGGTTTTGATGGTTTTCAGCAAATGAACATATTTCGGCGAGCTGGAAGTTTTTTCCTTAATAGTGTAAGATTTTATCTTAAAATACAAGAACTTTTCGTGGTTCTTGTCAATTTTTGTTGGTTTTCATCCAATGAACTTATTTCAGTCAGCTAGATCTTTCTTCTTCAAAGCAAAAAGATTTTATCTTCAAACACAACAACTTTTCGTGGTTTTGATGGTTTTCAGCAAATGAACATATTTCAGCGAGCTCGAAGTTTTTTCCTTAATAGCGTAAGATTTTATCTTAAAATACAAGAACCTTTCGTGGTTCTTGTCAATTTTTGTTGGTTTTCATCTAATGAACTTTTTTCAGTGAGCTGGATCTTTCTTCTTCAAAGCAAAAAGATTTTATCTTCAAATACAAGAACTTTTCGTGGTTTTGATGGTTTTCAGCAAATGAACAGATTTCAGCGAGCAAGAAGCTTTTTCTTTAATCGCGTAAGATTTTATCTTAAAAGACAAGAACTTTTCGTGGTTCTTGTCAATTTTTGTTGGTTTTCATCTCATGAACTTATTTCAGTCAGCTGGATCTTTCTTCTTCAAAGCAAAAGGATTTTATCTTCAAATACAAGAACTTTTCGTGGTTTTGTTGGTTTTCAGCAAATGAACATATTTCAGTGAGCTGGAAGTTTTTTCTTTAATAGCGTAAGATTTTATCTTAAAATACAAGAACTTTTCGTGGTTCTTTTCAATTTTTGTTGGTTTTCATCTAATGAACTTATTTCAGTCAGCTCGATCTGTCTTCTTCAAAGCAAAAAGATTTTATCTTCAAATACAAGAACTTTTCGTGGTTTTGTTGGTTTTCAGCAAATGAACATATTTCAGCGAGCTGGGAGTTTTTTCTTTAATAGCGTAAGATTTTATCTTAAAATACAAGAACTTTTCGTGGTTCTTGTCAATTTTTGTTGGTTTTCATCTAATCAACTTATTTCAGTCAGCTCGATCTTTCTTCTTCAAAGCAAAAAGATGTTATCTTCAAATACAACAACTTTTCGTGGTTTTGATGGTTTTTAGCAAATGAACATATTTCAGCAAGCTGGAAGTTTTTTACTTAATAGAGCAAGATTTTATCTTAAAATACAAGAACTTTTCGTGGTTCTTGTCAATTTTTGTTGGCTTTCATCTCATGAACTTATTTCAGTCAGCTAGATCTTTCTTCTTCAAAGCAAAAAGATTTTATCTTCAAATACAAGAACTTTTCGTGGTTTTGTTGGTTTTCAGCAAATGAACATATTTCAGCGAGCTGGGAGTTTTTTCTTTAATAGCGTAAGATTTTATCTTAAAATACAAGAACTTTTCGTGTTTCTTGTCAATTTTTGTTGGTTTTCATCTAATAAACTGATTTCAGCCAGCTAGATCTTTCTTCTTCAAAGCAAAAAGATTTTATCTTAAAATACAAGAACTTTTCGTGGTTTTGTTGGTTTTCAGCAAATGAACAGATTTCAGCGAGCAAGAAGTTTTTTCTTTAATAGCGTAAGATTTTATCTTAAAATACAAGAACTTTTCGTGGTTCTTGTCAATTTTTGTTGGTTTTCATCTAATGAACTTATTTCAGTCAGCTCGATCTTTCTTCTTCAAAGCAAAAAGATTTTATCTTCAAATACAAGAACTTTTCGTGGTTTTTTTGGTTTTCAGCAAATGAACAGATTTCAGCGAGCTGGGAGTTTTTTCTTTAATAGCTTAAGATTTTATCTTAAAATACAAGAACTTTTCGTGGTTCTTGTCAATTTTTGTTGGTTTTCATCGAATGAACTTATTTCAGTCAGCTCGATCTTTCTTCTTCAAAGCAAAAAGATGTTATCTTCAAATACAAGAACTTTTCGTGGTTTTTTTGGTTTTCAGCAAATGAACAGATTTCAGCGAGCTGGGAGTTTTTTCTTTAATAGCTTAAGATTTTATCTTAAAATACAAGAACTTTTCGTGGTTCTTGTCAATTTTTGTTGGTTTTCATCGAATGAACTTATTTCAGTCAGCTCGATCTTTCTTCTTCAAAGCAAAAAGATGTTATCTTCAAATACAAGAACTTTACGTGGTTTTGATGGTTTTCAGCAAATGAACATATTTCAGCGAGCTGGAAGTTTTTTCTTCATAGCGTAAGATTTTATCTTAAAATACAAGAACTTTTCGTGGTTCTTGTCAATTTTTGTTGGTTTTCATCTAATGAACTTTTTTCAGTCAGCTGGATCTTTCTTCTTCAAAGCAAAAAGATTTTATCTTCAAATACAAGAACTTTTCGTGGTTTTGATGGTTTTCAGCAAATGAACAGATTTCAGCGAGCAAGAAGTTTTTTCTTTAATCGCGTAAGATTTTATCTTAAAATCCAAGAACTTTTCGTGGTTCTTGTCAATTTTTGTTGGTTTTCATCTAATGAACTTATTTCAGTCAGCTAGATCTTACTTCTTCAAAGCAAAAGGATTTTATCTTCAAATACAAGAACTTTTCGTGGTTTTGTTGGTTATCAGCAAATGAACAGATTTCAGCGAGCAAGAAGTTTTTTCTTTAATAGCGTAAGATTTTATCTTAAAATACAAGAACTTTTCGTGTTTCTTGTGAATTTTTGTTGGTTTTCATCTAATCAACTTATTTCAGTCAGCCAGATCTTTCTTCTTCAAAGCAAAAAGATTTTATTTGAAATACAAGAACTTTTCGTGGTTTTGATGGTTTTCAGCAAATGAACACATTTCAGCGAGCTGGAAGTTTTTTCCTTAATAGCGTAAGATTTTATCTTAAAATACAAGAACTTTTCGTGGTTCTTTTCAATTTTTGTTGGTTTTCATCTAATGAACTTATTTCAGTCAGCTCGATCTTTCTTCTTCAAAGCAAAAAGATTTTATCTTCAAATACAAGAACTTTTCGTGGTTTTGTTGGTTTTCAGCAAATGAACATATTTCAGCGAGCTGGGAGTTTTTTCTTTAATAGCGTAAGATTTTATCTTAAAATACAAGAACTTTTCGTGGTTCTTGTCAATTTTTGTTGGCTTTCATCTAATGAACTTATTTCAGTCAGCTAGATCTTTCTTCTTCAAAGCAAAAAGATTTTATCTTCAAATACAAGAACTTTTCGTGGTTTTGTTGGTTTTCAGCAAATGAACATATTTCAGCGAGCTGGGAGTTTTTTCTTTAATAGCGTAAGATTTTATCTTAAAATACAAGAACTTTTCGTGTTTCTTGTCAATTTTTGTTGGTTTTCATCTAATAAACTGATTTCAGCCAGCTAGATCTTTCTTCTTCAAAGCAAAAAGATTTTATCTTAAAATACAAGAACTTTTCGTGGTTTTGTTGGTTTTCAGCAAATGAACAGATTTCAGCGAGCAAGAAGTTTTTTCTTTAATAGCGTAAGATTTTATCTTAAAATACAAGAACTTTTCGTGGTTCTTGTCAATTTTTGTTGGTTTTCATCTAATGAACTTATTTCAGTCAGCTCGATCTTTCTTCTTCAAAGCAAAAAGATTTTATCTTCAAATACAAGAACTTTTCGTGGTTTTTTTGGTTTTCAGCAAATGAACAGATTTCAGCGAGCTGGGAGTTTTTTCTTTAATAGCTTAAGATTTTATCTTAAAATACAAGAACTTTTCGTGGTTCTTGTCAATTTTTGTTGGTTTTCATCGAATGAACTTATTTCAGTCAGCTCGATCTTTCTTCTTCAAAGCAAAAAGATGTTATCTTCAAATACAAGAACTTTACGTGGTTTTGATGGTTTTCAGCAAATGAACATATTTCAGCGAGCTGGAAGTTTTTTCTTAATAGCGTAAGATTTTATCTTAAAATACAAGAACTTTTCGTGGTTCTTGTCAATTTTTGTTGGTTTTCATCTAATGAACTTTTTTCAGTCAGCTGGATCTTTCTTCTTCAAAGCAAAAAGATTTTATCTTCAAATACAAGAACTTTTCGTGGTTTTGATGGTTTTCAGCAAATGAACAGATTTCAGCGAGCAAGAAGTTTTTTCTTTAATCGCGTAAGATTTTATCTTAAAATCCAAGAACTTTTCGTGGTTCTTGTCAATTTTTGTTGGTTTTCATCTAATGAACTTATTTCAGTCAGCTACATCTTTCTTCTTCAAAGCAAAAGGATTTTATCTTCAAATACAAGAACTTTTCGTGGTTTTGTTGGTTATCAGCAAATGAACAGATTTCAGCGAGCAAGAAGTTTTTTCTTTAATAGCGTAAGATTTTATCTTAAAATACAAGAACTTTTCGTGTTTCTTGTGAATTTTTCTTGGTTTTCATCTAATCAACTTATTTCAGTCAGCCAGATCTTTCTTCTTCAAAGCAAAAAGATTTTATTTGAAATACAAGAACTTTTCGTGGTTTTGATGGTTTTCAGCAAATGAACATATTTCAGCGAGCTGGAAGTTTTTTCCTTAATAGCGTAAGATTTTATCTTAAAATACAAGAACTTTTCGTGGTTCTTTTCAATTTTTGTTGGTTTTCATCTAATGAACTTATTTCAGTCAGCTCGATCTTTCTTCTTCAAAGCAAAAAGATTTTATCTTCAAATACAAGAACTTTTCGTGGTTTTGTTGGTTTTCAGCAAATGAACATATTTCAGCGAGCTGGGAGTTTTTTCTTTAATAGCGTAAGATTTTATCTTAAAATACAAGAACTTTTCGTGGTTCTTGTCAATTTTTGTTGGTTTTCATCTAATCAACTTATTTCAGTCAGCTAGATCTTTCTTCTTCAAAGCAAAAAGATGTTATCTTCAAATACAAGAACTTTTCGTTGTTTTGATGGTTTTGAGCAAATGAACATATTTCAGCAAGCTGGAAGTTTTTTCTTAATAGCGTAAGATTTTATCTTAAAATACAAGAACTTTTCGTGGTTCTTGTCAATTTTTGTTGGTTTTCATCGAATGAACTTATTTCAGTCAGCTAGATCTTTCTTCTTCAAAGCAAAAAGATTTTACCTTCAAATACAAGAACTTTTCGTGGTTTTGATGGTTTTCAGCAAATGAACATATTTCAGCCAGCTGGAAGTTTTTTACTGAATAGAGTAAGATTTTATCTTAAAATACAAGAACTTTTTGTGTTTCTTGTCAATTTTTGTTGGTTTTCATCTAATGAACTTTTTTCAGTCAGCTGGATCTTTCTTCTTCAAAGCAAAAAGATTTTATCTTCAAATACAAGAACTTTTCGTGGTTTTGATGGTTTTCAGCAAATGAACATATTTCAGCGAGCTGGAAGTTTTTTCCTTAATAGCGTAAGATTTTATCTTAAAATACAAGAACTTTTCGTGGTTCTTGTCATTTTTTGTTGGTTTTCATCTAATGAACTTATTTCAGTCAGCTGGATCATTCTTCTTCAAAGCAAAAAGATTTTATCTTCAAATACAAGAACTTTTCGTGGTTTTGTTGGTTTTCAGCAAATGAACATATTTCAGCGAGCTGGGAGTTTTTTCTTTGATAGCGTAAGATTTTATCTTAAAATACAAGAACTTTTCGTGGTTCTTGTCAATTTTTGTTGGTTTTCATCTAATGAACTTATTTCAGTCAGCTGGATCTTTCTTCTTCAAAGCAAAAAGATTTTATCTTCAAATACAAGAACTTTTCGTGGTTTTGTTGGTTTTCAGCAAATGAACAGATTTCAGCGAGCTAGAAGTTTTTTCCTCAATAGCGTAAGATTTTATCTTAAAATACAAGAAATTTTCGTGGTTCTTGTCAATTTTTGTTGGTTTTCATCGAATGAACTTATTTCAGTCAGCTAGATCTTTCTTCTTTAATGCAAAAAGATTTTATCTTCAAATACAAGAACTTTTCGTGGTTTTGTTGGTTTTCATCAAATGAACATATTTCAGCGAGCGAGAAGTTTTTTCTTTAATAGCGTCAGATTTTATCTTCAAATACAAGAACTTTTCGTGGTTCTTGTCAAATTTTGTTGGTTTTCATCGAATGAATTCATTTCAGTCAGCCAGATCTTTCTTCTTCAAAGCAAAAAGATTTTCTCTTCAAATACAAGAACTTTTCGATCTTTTGATGGTTTTCAGCAAATGAACATATTTCAGCGAGCTGGAAGTTTTTTCTTTAATAGCGTCAGATTTTATCTTAAAATACAAGAACTTTTCGTGGTTCTTGTCAATTTTTGTTGGTTTTCATCCAATGAACTTATTTCAGTCAGCTAGATCTTTCTTCTTTAATTCAAAAAGATTTTATCTTCAAATACAAGAACTTTTCGTGGTTTTGTTGGTTTTCAGCAAATGAACATATTTCAGCGAGCTGGAAGTTTTTTCTTTCATAGCGTAAGATTTTATCTTAAAATACAAGAACTTTTCGTGGTTCTTGTTAATTTTTGTTGGTTTTCATCTCATGAACATATTTCAGTCAGCTAGATCTTTCTTCTTGAATGCAAAAAGATTTTATCTTCAAATACAAGAACTTTTCGTGGATTTGTTGGTTTTCAGCAAATGAACATATTTCAGCGAGCGAGAAGTTTTTTCTTTAATAGCGTAAGATTTTATCTTAAAATACATGAACTTTTCGTGGTTCTTGTCAATTTTTGTTGGTTTTCATCAAATGAACTTATTTCAGTCAGCAAGATCTTTCTTCTTTAATACAAAAAGATTTTATCTTCAAATACAAGAACTTTTCGTGGATTTGTTGGTTTTCAGCGAATGAACATATTTCAGCGAGCTGGAAGTTATTTCTTTAATAGCGTCAGATTTTTTCTTAAAATACAAGAACTTTTCGTGGTTCTTGTCAAATTTTGTTGGTTTTCATCCAATGAGCTTATTTCAGTCAGCTGGATCTTTCTTCTTCAAAGCAAAAAGATTTTATCTTCAAATACAAGAACTTTTCGTGGTTTTGTTGGTTTTCAGCAAATGAACATATTTCAGCGAGCTGGAAGTTTTTTCTTTAATAGCGTCAGATTTTATCTTAAAATACAAGAACTTTTCGTGGTTCTTGTCAATTTTTGTTGGTTTTCATCAAATGAACTTATTTCAGTCAGCAAGATCTTTCTTCTTTAATACAAAAAGATTTTATCTTAAAATACAAGAACTTTTCGTGGTTCTTGTCAATTTTTGTTGCTTTTCATCCAATGAACTTATTTCAGTCAGCTCGATCTTTCTTCTTCAAAGCAAAAAGATTTTATCTTCAAATACAACAACTTTTCGTGGTTTTGATGGTTTTCAGCAAATGAACATATTTCAGCGAGCTGGAAGTTTTTTCCTTAATAGCGTAGGATTTTATCTTAAAATACAAGAACTTTTCGTGGTTCTTGTCAATTTTTGTTGGTTTTCATCCAATCAACTTATTTCAGTCAGCTGGATCTTTCTTCTTCAAAGCAAAAAGATTTTATCTTCAAATACAAGAACTTTTCGTGGTTTTTTTGGTTTTCAGCAAATGAACAGATTTCAGCGAGCTGGGAGTTTTTTCTTTCATAGCTTAAGATTTTATCTTAAAATACAAGAACTTTTCGTGGTTCTTGTCAATTTTTGTTGGTTTTCATCGAATGAACTTATTTCAGTCAGCTCGATCTTTCTTCTTCAAAGCAAAAAGATGTTATCTTCAAATACAAGAACTTTACGTGGTTTTGATGGTTTTCAGCAAATGAACATATTTCAGCGAGCTGGAAGTTTTTTCTTAATAGCGTAAGATTTTATCTTAAAATACAAGAACTTTTCGTGGTTCTTGTCAATTTTTGTTGGTTTTCATCTAATGAACTTTTTTCAGTCAGCTGGATCTTTCTTCTTCAAAGCAAAAAGATTTTATCTTCAAATACAAGAACTTTTCGTGGTTTTGATGGTTTTCAGCAAATGAACAGATTTCAGCGAGCAAGAAGTTTTTTCTTTCATCGCGTAAGATTTTATCTTAAAATACAAGAACTTTTCGTGTTTCTTGTGAATTTTTGTTGGTTTTCATCTAATGAACTTTTTTCAGTCAGCGAGATCTTTCTTCTTCAAAGCAAAAAGATTTTACCTTCAAATACAAGAACTTTTCGTGGTTTTGATGGTTTTCAGCAAATGAACATATTTCAGCCAGCTGGAAGTTTTTTACTGAATCGAGTAAGATTTTATCTTAAAATACAAGAACTTTTTGTGTTTCTTGTCAATTTTTGTTGGTTTTCATCTAATGAACTTATTTCAGTCAGCCAGATCTTTCTTCTTCAAAGCAAAAAGATTTTATCTTCAAATACAAGAACTTTTCGTGGTTTTGATGGTTTTCAGCAAATGAACATATTTCAGCGAGCTAGAAGTTTTTTCTTTAATAGCGTAAGATTTTATCTTAAAATACAAGAAATTTTCGTGGTTCTTGTCAATTTTTGTTGGTTTTCATCGAATGAACTTATTTCAGTCAGCTAGATCTTTCTTCTTTAATGCAAAAAGATTTTATCTTCAAATACAAGAACTTTTCGTGGTTTTGTTGGTTTTCATCAAATGAACATATTTCAGCGAGCGAGAAGTTTTTTCTTTAATAGCGTCAGATTTTATCTTCAAATACAAGAACTTTTCGTGGTTCTTGTCAAATTTTGTTGGTTTTCATCGAATGAATTCATTTCAGTCAGCCAGATCTTTCTTCTTTAATACAAAAAGATTTTATCTTAAAATACAAGAACTTTTCGTGGTTCTTGTCAATTTTTGTTGCTTTTCATCCAATGAACTTATTTCAGTCAGCTCGATCTTTCTTCTTCAAAGCAAAAAGATTTTATCTTCAAATACAACAACTTTTCGTGGTTTTGATGGTTTTCAGCAAATGAACATATTTCAGCGAGCTGGAAGTTTTTTCCTTAATAGCGTAGGATTTTATCTTAAAATACAAGAACTTTTCGTGGTTCTTGTCAATTTTTGTTGGTTTTCATCCAATCAACTTATTTCAGTCAGCTGGATCTTTCTTCTTCAAAGCAAAAAGATTTTATCTTCAAATACAAGAACTTTTCGTGGTTTTTTTGGTTTTCAGCAAATGAACAGATTTCAGCGAGCTGGGAGTTTTTTCTTTCATAGCTTAAGATTTTATCTTAAAATACAAGAACTTTTCGTGGTTCTTGTCAATTTTTGTTGGTTTTCATCGAATGAACTTATTTCAGTCAGCTCGATCTTTCTTCTTCAAAGCAAAAAGATGTTATCTTCAAATACAAGAACTTTACGTGGTTTTGATGGTTTTCAGCAAATGAACATATTTCAGCGAGCTGGAAGTTTTTTCTTAATAGCGTAAGATTTTATCTTAAAATACAAGAACTTTTCGTGGTTCTTGTCAATTTTTGTTGGTTTTCATCTAATGAACTTTTTTCAGTCAGCTGGATCTTTCTTCTTCAAAGCAAAAAGATTTTATCTTCAAATACAAGAACTTTTCGTGGTTTTGATGGTTTTCAGCAAATGAACAGATTTCAGCGAGCAAGAAGTTTTTTCTTTCATCGCGTAAGATTTTATCTTAAAATACAAGAACTTTTCGTGTTTCTTGTGAATTTTTGTTGGTTTTCATCTAATGAACTTTTTTCAGTCAGCTAGATCTTTCTTCTTCAAAGCAAAAAGATTTTACCTTCAAATACAAGAACTTTTCGTGGTTTTGATGGTTTTCAGCAAATGAACATATTTCAGCCAGCTGGAAGTTTTTTACTGAATAGAGTAGGATTTTATCTTAAAATACAAGAACTTTTTGTGTTTCTTGTCAATTTTTGTTGGTTTTCATCTAATGAACTTATTTCAGTCAGCCAGATCTTTCTTCTTCAAAGCAAAAAGATTTTATCTTCAAATACAAGAACTTTTCGTGGTTTTGATGGTTTTCAGCAAATGAACATATTTCAGCGAGCTGGAAGTTATTTCCTTAATAGCGTAAGATTTTATCTTAAAATACAAGAACTTTTCGTGGTTCTTGTCAATTTTTGTTGGTTTTCATTTAATGAACTTATTTCAGTCAGCTGGATCTTTCTTCTTCAAAGCAAAAAGATTTTATCTTCAAATACAAGAACTTTTCGTGGTTTTGATGGTTTTCAGCAAATGAACAGATTTCAGCGAGCAAGAAGTTTTTTCTTTCATCGCGTAAGATTTTATCTTAAAATACAAGAACTTTTCGTGTTTCTTGTGAATTTTTGTTGGTTTTCATCTAATGAACTTTTTTCAGTCAGCTAGATCTTTCTTCTTCAAAGCAAAAAGATTTTACCTTCAAATACAAGAACTTTTCGTGGTTTTGATGGTTTTCAGCAAATGAACATATTTCAGCCAGCTGGAAGTTTTTTACTGAATAGAGTAGGATTTTATCTTAAAATACAAGAACTTTTTGTGTTTCTTGTCAATTTTTGTTGGTTTTCATCTAATGAACTTATTTCAGTCAGCCAGATCTTTCTTCTTCAAAGCAAAAAGATTTTATCTTCAAATACAAGAACTTTTCGTGGTTTTGATGGTTTTCAGCAAATGAACATATTTCAGCGAGCTGGAAGTTATTTCCTTAATAGCGTAAGATTTTATCTTAAAATACAAGAACTTTTCGTGGTTCTTGTCAATTTTTGTTGGTTTTCATTTAATGAACTTATTTCAGTCAGCTGGATCTTTCTTCTTCAAAGCAAAAAGATTTTATCTTCAAATACAAGAACTTTTCGTGGTTTTGTTGGTTTTCAGCAAATGAACAGATTTCAGCGAGCTAGAAGTTTTTTCTTTAATAGCGTAAGATTTTATCTTAAAATACAAGAAATTTTCGTGGTTCTTGTCAATTTTTGTTGGTTTTCATCGAATGAACTTATTTCAGTCAGCTAGATCTTTCTTCTTTAATGCAAAAAGATTTTATCTTCAAATACAAGAACTTTTCGTGGTTTTGTTGGTTTTCATCAAATGAACATATTTCAGCGAGCGAGAAGTTTTTTCTTTAATAGCGTCAGATTTTATCTTCAAATACAAGAACTTTTCGTGGTTCTTGTCAAATTTTGTTGGTTTTCATCGAATGAATTCATTTCAGTCAGCCAGATCTTTCTTCTTCAAAGCAAAATGATTTTCTCTTCAAATACAAGAACTTTTCGATCTTTTGATGGTTTTCAGCAAATGAACATATTTCAGCGAGCTGGAAGTTTTTTCTTTAATAGCGTCAGATTTTATCTTAAAATACAAGAACTTTTCGTGGTTCTTGTCAATTTTTGTTGGTTTTCATCAAATGAACTTATTTCAGTCAGCAAGATCTTTCTTCTTTAATACAAAAAGATTTTATCTTCAAATACAAGAACTTTTCGTGGTTCTTGTCAATTTTTGTTGCTTTTCATCCAATGAACTTATTTCAGTCAGCTCGATCTTTCTTCTTCAAAGCAAAAAGATTTTATCTTCAAATACAACAACTTTTCGTGGTTTTGATGGTTTTCAGCAAATGAACATATTTCAGCGAGCTGGAAGTTTTTTCCTTAATAGCGTAGGATTTTATCTGAAAATACAAGAACTTTTCGTGGTTCTTGTCAATTTTTGTTGGTTTTCATCCAATCAACTTATTTCAGTCAGCTGGATCTTTCTTCTTCAAAGCAAAAAGATTTTATCTTCAAATACAAGAACTTTTCGTGGTTTTTTTGGTTTTCAGCAAATGAACAGATTTCAGCGAGCTGGGAGTTTTTTCTTTAATAGCTTAAGATTTTATCTTAAAATACAAGAACTTTTCGTGGTTCTTGTCAATTTTTGTTGGTTTTCATCGAATGAACTTATTTCAGTCAGCTCGATCTTTCTTCTTCAAAGCAAAAAGATGTTATCTTCAAATACAAGAACTTAACGTGGTTTTGATGGTTTTCAGCAAATGAACATATTTCAGCGAGCTGGAAGTTTTTTCTTAATAGCGTAAGATTTTATCTTAAAATACAAGAACTTTTCGTGGTTCTTGTCAATTTTTGTTGGTTTTCATCTAATGAACTTTTTTCAGTCAGCTGGATCTTTCTTCTTCAAAGCAAAAAGATTTTATCTTCAAATACAAGAACTTTTCGTGGTTTTGATGGTTTTCAGCAAATGAACAGATTTCAGCGAGCAAGAAGTTTTTTCTTTCATCGCGTAAGATTTTATCTTAAAATACAAGAACTTTTCGTGGTTCTTGTCAATTTTTGTTCGTTTTCATCTAATGAACTTATTTCAGTCAGCTAGATCTTTCTTCTTCAAAGCAAAAGGATTTTATCTTCAAATACAAGAACTTTTCGTGGTTTTGTTGGTTATCAGCAAATGAACAGATTTCAGCGAGCAAGAAGTTTTTTCCTTAATAGCGTAAGATTTTATCTTAAAATACAAGAACTTTTCGTGGTTCTTTTCAATTTTTGTTGGTTTTCATCTAATGAACTTATTTCAGTCAGCTCGATCTTTCTTCTTCAAAGCAAAAAGATTTTATCTTCAAATACAAGAACTTTTCGTGGTTTTGTTGGTTTTCAGCAAATGAACATATTTCAGCGAGCTGGGAGTTTTTTCTTTAATAGCGTAAGATTTTATCTTAAAATACAAGAACTTTTCGTGGTTCTTGTCAATTTTTGTTGGTTTTCATCTCATCAACTTATTTCAGTCAGCTAGATCTTTCTTCTTCAAAGCAAAAAGATGTTATCTTCAAATACAAGAACTTTTCGTGGTTTTGATGGTTTTTAGCAAATGAACATATTTCAGCAAGCTGGAAGTTTTTTCTTAATAGCGTAAGATTTTATCTTAAAATACAAGAACTTTTCGTGGTTCTTGTCAATTTTTGTTGGTTTTCATCGAATGAACTTATTTCAGTCAGCTAGATCTTTCTTCTTCAAAGCAAAAAGATTTTACCTTCAAATACAAGAACTTTTCGTGGTTTTGATGGTTTTCAGCAAATGAACATATTTCAGCCAGCTGGAAGTTTTTTACTTAATAGAGTAAGATTTTATCTTAAAATACAAGAACTTTTCGTGGTTCTTGTCAATTTTTGTTGGCTTTCATCTCATGAACTTATTTCAGTCAGCTAGATCTTTCTTCTTCAAAGCAAAAAGATTTTATCTTCAAATACAAGAACTTTTCGTGGTTTTGTTGGTTTTCAGCAAATGAACATATTTCAGCGAGCTGGGAGTTTTTTCTTTAATAGCGTAAGATTTTATCTTAAAATACAAGAACTTTTCGTGTTTCTTGTCAATTTTTGTTGGTTTTCATCTAATGAACTGATTTCAGCCAGCGAGAGCTTTCTTCTTCAAAGCAAAAAGATTTTATCTTAAAATACAAGAACTTTTCGTGGTTTTGTTGGTTTTCAGCAAATGAACAGATTTCAGCGAGCAAGAAGTTTTTTCTTTAATAGCGTAAGATATTATCTTAAAATACAAGAACTTTTCGTGGTTCTTGTCAATTTTTGTTGGTTTTCATCCAATGAACTTATTTCAGTCAGCAAGATCTTTCTTCTTCAAAGCAAAAGGATTTTATCTTCAAATACAAGAACTTTTCGTGGTTTTGTTGGTTTTCAGCAAATGAACATATTTCAGCGAGCTGGGAGTTTTTTCTTCAATAGCGTAAGATTTTATCTTAAACGACAAGAACTTTTTGTGTTTCTTGTCAATTTTTGTTGGTTTTCATCTAATGAACTTATTTCAGTCAGCCAGATCTTTCTTCTTCAAAGCAAAAAGATTTTATCTTCAAATACAAGAACTTTTCGTGGTTTTGATGGTTTTCAGCAAATGAACATATTTCAGCGAGCTGGAAGTTTTTTCCTTAATAGCGTAAGATTTTATCTTAAAATACAAGAACTTTTCGTGGTTCTTGTCAATTTTTGTTGGTTTTCATCTAATGAACTTATTTCAGTCAGCTGGATCTTTCTTCTTCAAAGCAAAAAGATTTTCTCTTCAAATACAAGAACTTTTCGATCTTTTGATGGTTTTCAGCAAATGAACATATTTCAGCGAGCTGGAAGTTATTTCTTTAATAGCGTCAGATTTTTTCTTAAAATACAAGAACTTTTCGTGGTTCTTGTCAAATTTTGTTGGTTTTCATCCAATGAGCTTATTTCAGTCAGCTGGATCTTTCTTCTTCAAAGCAAAAAGATTTTATCTTCAAATACAAGAACTTTTCGTGGTTTTGTTGGTTTTCAGCAAATGAACATATTTCAGCGAGGTGGAAGTTTTTTCTTTAATAGCGTAAGATTTTATCTTAAAATACAAGAACTTTTCGTGTTTCTTGTCAATTTTTGTTGGTTTTCATCTAATGAACTGATTTCAGCCAGCGAGAGCTTTCTTCTTCAAAGCAAAAAGATTTTATCTTCAAATACAAGAACTTTTCGTGGTTTTGTTGGTTTTCAGCAAATGAACAGATTTCAGCGAGCAAGAAGTTTTTTCTTTAATAGCGTAAGATATTATCTTAAAATACAAGAACTTTTCGTGGTTCTTGTCAATTTTTGTTGGTTTTCATCCAATGAACTTATTTCAGTCAGCAAGATCTTTCTTCTTCAAAGCAAAAGGATTTTATCTTCAAATACAAGAACTTTTCGTGGTTTTGTTGGTTTTCAGCAAATGAACATATTTCAGCGAGCTGGGAGTTTTTTCTTCAATAGCGTAAGATTTTATCTTAAACGACAAGAACTTTTTGTGTTTCTTGTCAATTTTTGTTGGTTTTCATCTAATGAACTTATTTCAGTCAGCTAGATCTTTCTTCTTTAATGCAAAAAGATTTTATCTTCAAATACAAGAACTTTTCGTGGTTTTGTTGGTTTTCAGCAAATGAACATATTTCAGCGAGCTGGAAGTTTTTTCTTTCATAGCGTAAGATTTTATCTTAAAATACAAGAACTTTTCGTGGTTCTTGTTAATTTTTGTTGGTTTTCATCTCATGAACATATTTCAGTCAGCTAGATCTTTCTTCTTTAATGCAAAAAGATTTTATCTTCAAATACAAGAACGTTTCGTGGATTTGTTGGTTTTCAGCAAATGAACATATTTCAGCGAGCGAGAAGTTTTTTCTTTAATAGCGTAAGATTTTATCTTAAAATACAAGAACTTTTCGTGGTTCTTGTCAATTTTTGTTGGTTTTCATCAAATGAACTTATTTCAGTCAGCAAGATCTTTCTTCTTTAATACAAAAAGATTTTATCTTCAAATACAAGAACTTTTCATGGATTTGTTGGTTTTCAGCGAATGAACATATTTCAGCGAGCTGGGAGTTTTTTCTTCAATAGCGTAAGATTTTATCTTAAACGACAAGAACTTTTTGTGTTTCTTGTCAATTTTTGTTGGTTTTCATCTAATGAACTTATTTCAGTCAGCCAGATCTTTCTTCTTCAAAGCAAAAAGATTTTATCTTCAAATACAAGAACTTTTCGTGGTTTTGATGGTTTTCAGCAAATGAACATATTTCAGCGAGCTGGAAGTTTTTTCCTTAATAGCGTAAGATTTTATCTTAAAATACAAGAACTTTTCGTGGTTCTTGTCAATTTTTGTTGGTTTTCATCTAATGAACTTATTTCAGTCAGCTGGATCTTTCTTCTTCAAAGCAAAAAGATTTTCTCTTCAAATACAAGAACTTTTCGATCTTTTGATGGTTTTCAGCAAATGAACATATTTCAGCGAGCTGGAAGTTATTTCTTTAATAGCGTCAGATTTTTTCTTAAAATACAAGAACTTTTCGTGGTTCTTGTCAAATTTTGTTGGTTTTCATCCAATGAGCTTATTTCAGTCAGCTGGATCTTTCTTCTTCAAAGCAAAAAGATTTTATCTTCAAATACAAGAACTTTTCGTGGTTTTGTTGGTTTTCAGCAAATGAACATATTTCAGCGAGGTGGAAGTTTTTTCTTTAATAGCGTAAGATTTTATCTTAAAATACAAGAACTTTTCGTGTTTCTTGTCAATTTTTGTTGGTTTTCATCTAATGAACTGATTTCAGCCAGCGAGAGCTTTCTTCTTCAAAGCAAAAAGATTTTATCTTCAAATACAAGAACTTTTCGTGGTTTTGTTGGTTTTCAGCAAATGAACAGATTTCAGCGAGCAAGAAGTTTTTTCTTTAATAGCGTAAGATATTATCTTAAAATACAAGAACTTTTCGTGGTTCTTGTCAATTTTTGTTGGTTTTCATCCAATGAACTTATTTCAGTCAGCAAGATCTTTCTTCTTCAAAGCAAAAGGATTTTATCTTCAAATACAAGAACTTTTCGTGGTTTTGTTGGTTTTCAGCAAATGAACATATTTCAGCGAGCTGGGAGTTTTTTCTTCAATAGCGTAAGATTTTATCTTAAACGACAAGAACTTTTTGTGTTTCTTGTCAATTTTTGTTGGTTTTCATCTAATGAACTTATTTCAGTCAGCTAGATCTTTCTTCTTTAATGCAAAAAGATTTTATCTTCAAATACAAGAACTTTTCGTGGTTTTGTTGGTTTTCAGCAAATGAACATATTTCAGCGAGCTGGAAGTTTTTTCTTTCATAGCGTAAGATTTTATCTTAAAATACAAGAACTTTTCGTGGTTCTTGTTAATTTTTGTTGGTTTTCATCTCATGAACATATTTCAGTCAGCTAGATCTTTCTTCTTTAATGCAAAAAGATTTTATCTTCAAATACAAGAACGTTTCGTGGATTTGTTGGTTTTCAGCAAATGAACATATTTCAGCGAGCGAGAAGTTTTTTCTTTAATAGCGTAAGATTTTATCTTAAAATACAAGAACTTTTCGTGGTTCTTGTCAATTTTTGTTGGTTTTCATCAAATGAACTTATTTCAGTCAGCAAGATCTTTCTTCTTTAATACAAAAAGATTTTATCTTCAAATACAAGAACTTTTCATGGATTTGTTGGTTTTCAGCGAATGAACATATTTCAGCGAGCTGGAAGTTATTTCTTTAATAGCGTCAGATTTTTTCTTAAAATACAAGAACTTTTCGTGGTTCTTGTCAAATTTTGTTGGTTTTCATCCAATGAGCTTATTTCAGTCAGCTGGATCTTTCTTCTTCAAAGCAAAAAGATTTTATCTTCAAATACAAGAACTTTTCGTGGTTTTGTTGGTTTTCAGCAAATGAACATATTTCAGCGAGCTGGAAGTTTTTTCTTTCATAGCGTAAGATTTTATCTTAAAATACAAGAACTTTTCGTGGTTCTTGTCAATTTTTGTTGGTTTTCATCTCATGAACTTATTTCAGTCAGCTAGATCTTTCTTCTTGAATGCAAAAAGATTTTATCTTCAAATACAAGAACTTTTCGTGCATTTGTTGGTTTTCAGCAAATGAACATATTTCAGCGAGCGAGAAGTTTTTTCTTTAATAGCGTAAGATTTTATCTTAAAATACAAGAACTTTTCGTGGTTCTTGTCAATTTTTGTTGGTTTTCATCAAATGAACTTATTTCAGTCAGCAAGATCTTTCTTCTTTAATACAAAAAGATTTTATCTTCAAATACAAGAACTTTTCGTGGATTTGTTGGTTTTCAGCGAATGAACATATTACAGCGAGCTGGAAGTTATTTCTTTAATAGCGTCAGATTTTTTCTTAAAATACAAGAACTTTTCGTGGTTCTTGTCAAATTTTGTTGGTTTTCATCCAATGAGCTTATTTCAGTCAGCTGGATCTTTCTTCTTCAAAGCAAAAAGATTTTATCTTCAAATACAAGAACTTTTCGTGGTTTTGTTGGTTTTCAGCAAATGAACATATTTCAGCGAGCTGGGAGTTTTTTCTTTAATAGCGTAAGATTTTATCTTAAAATACAAGAACTTTTCGTGTTTCTTGTCAATTTTTGTTGGTTTTCATCCAATGAACTTATTTCAGCCAGCGAGAGCTTTCTTCTTCAAAGCAAAAAGATTTTATCTTAAAATACAAGAACTTTTCGTGGTTTTGTTGGTTTTCAGCAAATGAACAGATTTCAGCGAGCAAGAAGTTTTTTCTTTAATAGCGTAAGATATTATCTTAAAATACAAGAACTTTTCGTGGTTCTTGTCAATTTTTGTTGGTTTTCATCCAATTAACTTATTTCAGTCAGCAAGATCTTTCTTCTTCAAAGCAAAAGGATTTTATCTTCAAATACAAGAACTTTTCGTGGTTTTGTTGGTTTTCAGCAAATGAACATATTTCAGCGAGCTGGAAGTTATTTCTTTAATAGCGTCAGATTTTTTCTTAAAATACAAGAACTTTTCGTGGTTCTTGTCAAATTTTGTTGGTTTTCATCCAATGAGCTTATTTCAGTCAGCTGGATCTTTCTTCTTCAAAGCAAAAAGATTTTATCTTCAAATACAAGAACTTTTCGTGGTTTTGTTGGTTTTCAGCAAATGAACATATTTCAGTGAGCTGGAAGTTTTTTCTTTCATAGCGTAAGATTTTATCTTAAAATACAAGAACTTTTCGTGGTTCTTGTCAATTTTTGTTGGTTTTCATCTCATGAACTTATTTCAGTCAGCTAGATCTTTCTTCTTTAATACAAAAAGATTTTATCTTCAAATACAAGAACTTTTCGTGGTTTTGTTGGTTTTCAGCAAATGAAAATATTTCAGCGAGCTCGAAGTTTTTTCTTTAATAGCGTAAGATTTTATCTTAAAATACAAGAACTTTTCGTGGTTCCTGTCAATTTTTGTTGGTTTTCATCAAATGAACTTATTTCAGTCAGCAAGATCTTTCTTCTTTAATGCAAAAAGATTTTATCTTCAAATACAAGAACTTTTCGTGGATTTGTTGGTTTTCAGCGAATGAACATATTTCAGCGAGCTGGAAGTTATTTCTTTAATAGCGTCAGATTTTTTCTTAAAATACAAGAACTTTTCGTGGTTCTTGTCAATTTTTGTTGGTTTTCATCTCATGAACTTATTTCAGTCAGCTCGATCTTTCTTCTTTAATGCAAAAAGATTTTATCTTCAAATAAAAGAACTTTTCGTGGTGCTTGTCAAATTTTGTTGGTTTTCATCTCATGAATTTATATCAGTCAGCCAGATCTTTCTTCTTCAAAGCAAAAAGATTTTATCTTCAAATACAAGAACTTTTCGAGCTTTTGTTGGTTTTCAGCAAATGAACATATTTCAGCGAGCTAGAAGTTTTTTCTTTAATAGCGTCAGATTTTATCTTAAAATACAAGAACTTTTCGTGGTTCTTGTCAATTTTTGTTGCTTTTCATCTAATGAACTTATTTCAGTCATCTTGATCTTTCTTCTTCAAAGCAAAAAGATTTTATCTTCAAATACAAGAACTTTTCGTCGTTTTGTTGGTTTTCAGCAAATGAAAATATTTCAGCGAGCTGGGAGTTTTTTCTTTAATAGCTCAAGATTTTATCTTAAAATACAAGAACTTTTCGTGGTTCTTGTCAATTTTTGTTCGTTTTCATCTCATGAACTTATTTCAGTCAGCTCGATCTTTCTTCTTCAAAGCAAAAAGATGTTATCTTCAAATACAAGAACTTTACGTGGTTTTGATGGTTTTCAGCAAATGAACATATTTCAGCGAGCTGGAAGTTTTTTCTTAATAGCGTAAGATTTTATCTTAAAATACAAGAACTTTTCGTGGTTCTTGTCAATTTTTGTTGGTTTTCATCTGATGAACTTTTTTCAGTCAGCTGGATATTTCTTCTTCAAAGCAAAAGGATTTTATCTTCAAATACAAGAACTTTTCGTGGTTTTGTTGGTTTTCAGCAAATGAACAGATTTCAGCGAGCAAGAAGTTTTTTCTTTAATAGCGTAAGATTTTATCTTAAAATACAAGAACTTTTCGTGTTTCTTGTGAATTTTTGTTGGTTTTCATCTAATCAACTTATTTCAGTCATCCAGATCTTTCTTCTTCAAAGCAAAAAGATTTTATATTCAAATACAAGAACTTTTCGTGGTTTTGTTGGTTTTCAGCAAATGAACATATTTCAGCGAGCTGGGAGTTTTTTCTTTAATAGCGTAAGATTTTTTCTTAAAATACAAGAACTTTTCGTGGTTCTTGTCAATTTTTGTTGGTTTTCATCTAATGAACTTATTTCAGTCAGCTGGATCTTTCTTCTTCAAAGCAAAAAGATTTTACCTTCAAATACAAGAACTTTTCGTGGTTTTGATGGTTTTCAGCAAATGAACATATTTCAGCGAGCTGGAAGTTTTTTCTTTAATAGCGTAAGATTTTATCTTAAAATACAAGAACTTTTCGTGGTTCTTGTCAATTTTTGTTGGTTTTCATCCAATGAACTTATTTCAGTCAGCTGGATCTTTCTTCTTTAATGCAAAAAGATTTTATCTTCAAATACAAGAACTTTTCGTGGTTTTGTTGGTTTTCAGCAAATGAACATATTTCAGCGAGCTGGAAGTTTTTTCTTTCATAGCGTAAGATTTTATCTTAAAATACAAGAACTTTTCGTGGTTCTTGTCAATTTTTGTTGGTTTTCATCTCATGAACATATTTCAGTCAGCTAGATCTTTCTTCTTTAATGCAAAAAGATTTTATCTTCAAATACAAGAACGTTTCGTGGATTTGTTGGTTTTCAGCAAATGAACATATTTCAGCGAGCTAGAAGTTTTTCCTTTAATAGCGTAAGATTTTATCTTAAAATACAAGAACTTTTCGTGGTTCTTGTCAATTTTTGTTGGTTTTCATCTAATGAACTTATTTCAGTCAGCAAGATCTTTCTTCTTTAATGCAAAAAGATTTTATCTTCAAACACAAGAGCTTTTCGTGGATTTGTTGGTTTTCAGCAAATGAACATATTTCAGCGAGCTGGAAGTTTTTTCTTCAATAGCGTCAGATTTTATCTTAAAATACAAGAACTTTTCGTGGTTCTTGTCAAATTTTGTTGGTTTTCATCCAATGAGCTTATTTCAGTCAGCTGGATCTTTCTTCTTCAAAGCAAAAAGATTTTATCTTCAAATACAAGAACTTTCCGTGGTTTTGTTGGTTTTCAGCAAATGAACATATTTCAGCGAGCTGGAAGTTTTTTCTTTCATAGCGTAAGATTTTATCTTAAAATACAAGAACTTTTCGTGGTTCTTGTCAATTTTTGTTGGTTTTCATCTCATGAACTTATTTCAGTCAGCTAGATCTTTCTTCTTTAATGCAAAAAGATTTTATCTTCAAATACAAGAACTTTTCGTGCATTTGTTGGTTTTCAGCAAATGAACATATTTCAGCGAGCGAGAAGTTTTTTCTTTAATAGCGTAAGATTTTATCTTAAAATACAAGAACCTTTCGTGGTTCTTGTCAATTTTTGTTGGTTTTCATCAAATGAACTTATTTCAGTCAGCAAGATCTTTCTTCTTTAATACAAAAAGATTTTATCTTCAAATACAAGAACTTTTCGTGGATTTGTTGGTTTTCAGCGAATGAACATATTTCAGCGAGCTGGAAGTTATTTCTTTAATAGCGTCAGATTTTTTCTTAAAATACAAGAATTTTTCGTGGTTCTTGTCAAATTTTGTTGGTTTTCATCCAATGAGCTTATTTCAGTCAGCTGGATCTTTCTTCTTCAAAGCAAAAAGATTTTATCTTCAAATACAAGAACTTTTCGTGGTTTTGTTGGTTTTCAGCAAATGAACATATTTCAGCGAGCTGGAAGTTTTTTCTTTAATAGCGTCAGATTTTATCTGAAAATACAAGAACTTTTCGTGGTTCTTGTCAATTTTTGTTGGTTTTCATCAAATGAACTTATTTCAGTCAGCAAGATCTTTCTTCTTTAATACAAAAAGATTTTATCTTAAAATACAAGAACTTTTCGTGGTTCTTGTCAATTTTTGTTGCTTTTCATCCAATGAACTTATTTCAGTCATCTTGATCTTTCTTCTTCAAAGCAAAAAGATTTTATCTTCAAATACAAGAACTTTTCGTGGTTTTGTTGGTGTTCAGCAAAGTAAAATATTTCAGCGAGCGAGAAGTTTTTTCTTTAATAGCGTAAGATTTTATCTTAAAATACAAGAACTTTTCGTGGTTCTTGTCAATTTTTGTTGGTTTTCATCAAATGAACTTATTTCAGTCAGCAAGATCTTTCTTCTTTAATGCAAAAAGATTTTATCTTCAAATACAAGAACTTTTCGTGGTTTTGTTGGTTTTCAGCAAATGAACATATTTCAGCGAGCTGGAAGTTTTTTCTTTAATAGCGTCAGATTTTATCTGAAAATACAAGAACTTTTCGTGGTTCTTGTCAATTTTTGTTGGTTTTCATCAAATGAACTTATTTCAGTCAGCAAGATCTTTCTTCTTTAATACAAAAAGATTTTATCTTAAAATACAAGATCTTTTCGTGGTTCTTGTCAATTTTTGTTGCTTTTCATCCAATGAACTTATTTCAGTCATCTTGATCTTTCTTCTTCAAAGCAAAAAGATTTTATCTTCAAATACAAGAACTTTTCGTGGTTTTGTTGGTGTTCAGCAAAGTAAAATATTTCAGCGAGCGAGAAGTTTTTTCTTTAATAGCGTAAGATTTTATCTTAAAATACAAGAACTTTTCGTGGTTCTTGTCAATTTTTGTTGGTTTTCATCAAATGAACTTATTTCAGTCAGCAAGATCTTTCTTCTTTAATGCAAAAAGATTTTATCTTCAAATACAAGAACTTTTCGTGGATTTGTTGGTTTTCAGCAAATGAACATATTTCA
This sequence comes from Heptranchias perlo, assembly GCF_035084215.1. Lineage (NCBI taxonomy): Eukaryota > Metazoa > Chordata > Chondrichthyes > Hexanchiformes > Hexanchidae > Heptranchias > Heptranchias perlo. The sequence goes on from NW_027138300.1 coordinate 1,420,470, forward strand.
GTGAGCTGGAAGTTTTTTCTTTAATAGCGTCAGATTTTTTCTTAAAATACAAGAACTTGTCGTGGTTCTTGTCAAATTTTGTTGGTTTTCATCCAATGAGCTTATTTCAGTCAGCTGGATCTTTCTTCTTCAAAGCAAAAAGATTTTATCTTCAAATACAAGAACTTTTCGTGGTTTTGTTGGTTTTCAGCAAATGAACATATTTCAGCGAGCTGGAAGTTTTTTCTTCAATAGCGTAAGATTTTATCTTAAAATACAAGAACTTTTTGTGGTTCTTGTCAATTTTTGTTGGTTTTCATCTCATGAACTTATTTCAGTCAGCTAGATCTTTCTTCTTTAATGCAAAAAGATTTTATCTTCAAATAAAAGAACTTTTCGTGGTGCTTGTCAAATTTTGTTGGTTTTCATCTAATGAATTTATATCAGTCAGCCAGATCTTTCTTCTTCAAAGCAAAAAGATTTTATCTTCAAATACAAGAACTTTTCGAGCTTTTGTTGGTTTTCAGCAAATGAACATATTTCAGCGAGCTCGAAGTTTTTTCTTTAATAGCGTCAGATTTTATCTTAAAATACAAGAACTTTTCGTGGTTCTTGCCAATTTTTGTTGCTTTTCATCGAATGAACTTATTTCAGTCAGCTAGATCTTTCTTCTTTAATGCAAAAAGATTTTATCTTCAAATACAAGAACTTTTCGTGGATTTGTTGGTTTTCATCAAATGAACATGTTTCCGCGAGCGAGAAGTTTTTTCTTGAATAGCGTCAGATTTTATCTTCAAATACAAGAACTTTTCGTGGTTCTTGTCAAATTTTGTTGGTTTTCATCGAATGAATTTATTTCAGTCAGCCAGATCTTTCTTCTTCAAAGCAAAAAGATTTTCTCTTCAAATACAAGAACTTTTCGATCTTTTGATGGTTTTCAGCAAATGAACATATTTCAGCGAGCTGGAAGTTTTTTCTTTAATAGCGTCAGATTTTATCTTAAAATACAAGAACTTTTCGTGGTTCATGTCAATTTTTGTTGGTTTTCATCGAATGAACTTATTTCAGTCAGCTCGATCTTTCTTCTTCAAAGAAAAAGATTTTATCTTCAAATACAAGAACTTTTCGTGGTTTTGTTGGTTTTCAGCAAATGAACATATTTCAGCGAGCAAGAATTTTTTTCTTTAATAGCGTCAGATTTTATCTTAAAATACAAGAACTTTTCGTGATTCTTGTCAATTTTTGTTGGTTTTCATCTAATGAACTTATTTCAGTCAGCTGGATCGTTCTTCTTCAAAGCAAAAAGATTTTATCCTCAAATAAAAGAACTTTTCGTGGTTTTGTTGGTTGTCAGCAAATGAACATATTTCAGCGCGCAAAAGTTTTTTCTTTAATAGCGTCAGATTTTATCTTAAAATACAAGAACTTTTCGTGGTTCTTGTCAATTTTTGTTGGTTTTCATCAAATGAACTTATTTCAGTCAGCAAGATCTTTCTTCTTTAATGCAAAAAGATTTTATCTTCAAACACAAGAGCTTTTCGTGGATTTGTTGGTTTTCAGCAAATGAACATATTTCAGTGAGCTGGAAGTTTTTTCTTCAATAGCGTCAGATTTTATCTTAAAATACAAGAACTTTTCGTGGTTCTTGTCAAATTTTGTTGGTTTTCATCCAATGAGCTTATTTCTGTCAGCTGGATCTTTCTTCTTCAAAGCAAAAAGATTTTATCTTCAAATACAAGAACTTTTCGTGGTTTTGTTGGTTTTCAGCAAATGAACATATTTCAGCGAGCTGGAAGTTTTTTCTTTAATAGCGTAAGATTTTATCTTAAAATACAAGAACTTTTTGTGGTTCTTGTCAATTCTTGTTGGTTTTCATCTAATGAACTTATTTCAGTCAGCTAGATCTTTCTTCATTAATGCAAAAAGATTTTATCTTCAAATACAAGAACTTTTCGTGGTGCTTGTCAAATTTTGTTGGTTTTCATCTGATGAATTTATTTCAGTCAGCCAGATGTTTCTTCTTCAAAGCAAAAAGATTTTATCTTCAAATACAAGAACTTTTCTAGCTTTTGTTGGTTTTCAGCAAATGAACATATTTCAGCGAGCTGGAAGTTTTTTCTTTAATAGCGTAAGATTTTATCTTAAAATACAAGAACTTTTTGTGGTTCTGGTCAATTTTTGTTGGTTTTCATCTCATGAACTTATTTCAGTCAGCGACATCTTTCTTCTTTAATGCAAAAAGATTTTATCTTCAAATACAAGAACTTTTCGTGGTGCTTGTCAAATTTTGTTGGTTTTCATCTCATGAATTTATATCAGTCAGCCAGATCTTTCTTCTTCAAAGCAAAAAGATTTTATCTTCAAATACAAGAACTTTTCGAGCTTTTGTTGGTTTTCAGCAAATGAAAATATTTCAGCGAGCGAGAAGTTTTTTCTTTAATAGCGTAAGATTTTATCTTAAAATACAAGAACTTTTCGTGGTTCTTGTCAATTTTTGTTGGTTTTCATCGAATGAACTTATTTCAGTCAGCAAGATCTTTCTTCTTTAATGCAAAAAGATTTTATCTTCAAATACAAGAACTTTTCGTGGATTTGTTGGTTTTCAGCAAATGAACATATTTCAGTGAGCTGGAAGTTTTTTCTTTAATAGCGTCAGATTTTTTCTTAAAATACAAGAACTTTTCGTGGTTCTTGTCAAATTTTGTTGGTTTTCATCCAATGAGCTTATTTCAGTCAGCTGGATCTTTCTTCTTCAAAGCAAAAAGATTTTATCTTCAAATACAAGAACTTTTCGTGGTTTTGTTGGTTTTCAGCAAATGAACATATTTCAGCGAGCTGGAAGTTTTTTCTTCAATAGCGTCAGATTTTATCTTAAAATACAAAAACTTTTCGTGGTTCTTGTCAAATTTTGTTGGTTTTCATCCAATGAGCTTATTTCAGTCAGCTGGATCTTTCTTCTTCAAAGCAAAAAGATTTTATCTTCAAATACAAGAACTTTTCGTGGTTTTGTTGGTTTTCAGCAAATGAACATATTTCAGCGAGCTGGAAGTTTTTTCTTTAATAGCGTAAGATTTTATCTTAAAATACAAGAACTTTTTGTGGTTCTCGTCAATTCTTGTTGGTTTTCATCTAATGAACTTATTTCAGTCAGCCAGATCTTTCTTCATTAATGCAAAAAGATTTTATCTTCAAATACAAGAACTTTTCGTGGTGCTTGTCAAATTTTGTTGGTTTTCATCTGATGAATTTATTTCAGTCAGCCAGATGTTTCTTCTTCAAAGCAAAAAGATTTTATCTTCAAATACAAGAACTTTTCTAGCTTTTGTTGGTTTTCAGCAAATGAACATATTTCAGCGAGCTGGAAGTTTTTTCTTTAATAGCGGAAGATTTTATCTTAAAATACAAGAACTTTTTGTGGTTCTGGTCAATTTTTGTTGGTTTTCATCTCATGAACTTATTTCAGTCAGCGAGATCTTTCTTCTTTAATGCAAAAAGATTTTATCTTCAAATACAAGAACTTTTCGTGGTGCTTGTCAAATTTTGTTGGTTTTCATCTGATGAATTTATTTCAGTCAGCCAGATGTTTCTTCTTCAAAGCAAAAAGATTTTATCTTCAAATACAAGAACTTTTCTAGCTTTTGTTGGTTTTCAGCGAATGAACATATTTCAGCGAGCTGGAAGTTATTTCTTTAATAGCGTCAGATTTTTTCTTAAAATACAAGAATTTTTCGTGGTTCTTGTCAAATTTTGTTGGTTTTCATCCAATGAGCTTATTTCAGTCAGCTGGATCTTTCTTCTTCAAAGCAAAAAGATTTTATCTTCAAATACAAGAACTTTTCGTGGTTTTGTTGGTTTTCAGCAAATGAACATATTTCAGCGAGCTGGAAGTTTTTTCTTTAATAGCGTCAGATTTTATCTGAAAATACAAGAACTTTTCGTGGTTCTTGTCAATTTTTGTTGGTTTTCATCAAATGAACTTATTTCAGTCAGCAAGATCTTTCTTCTTTAATACAAAAAGATTTTATCTTAAAATACAAGAACTTTTCGTGGTTCTTGTCAATTTTTGTTGCTTTTCATCCAATGAACTTATTTCAGTCATCTTGATCTTTCTTCTTCAAAGCAAAAAGATTTTATCTTCAAATACAAGAACTTTTCGTGGTTTTGTTGGTGTTCAGCAAAGTAAAATATTTCAGCGAGCGAGAAGTTTTTTCTTTAATAGCGTAAGATTTTATCTTAAAATACAAGAACTTTTCGTGGTTCTTGTCAATTTTTGTTGGTTTTCATCAAATGAACTTATTTCAGTCAGCAAGATCTTTCTTCTTTAATGCAAAAAGATTTTATCTTCAAATACAAGAACTTTTCGTGGTTTTGTTGGTTTTCAGCAAATGAACATATTTCAGCGAGCTGGAAGTTTTTTCTTTAATAGCGTCAGATTTTATCTGAAAATACAAGAACTTTTCGTGGTTCTTGTCAATTTTTGTTGGTTTTCATCAAATGAACTTATTTCAGTCAGCAAGATCTTTCTTCTTTAATACAAAAAGATTTTATCTTAAAATACAAGATCTTTTCGTGGTTCTTGTCAATTTTTGTTGCTTTTCATCCAATGAACTTATTTCAGTCATCTTGATCTTTCTTCTTCAAAGCAAAAAGATTTTATCTTCAAATACAAGAACTTTTCGTGGTTTTGTTGGTGTTCAGCAAAGTAAAATATTTCAGCGAGCGAGAAGTTTTTTCTTTAATAGCGTAAGATTTTATCTTAAAATACAAGAACTTTTCGTGGTTCTTGTCAATTTTTGTTGGTTTTCATCAAATGAACTTATTTCAGTCAGCAAGATCTTTCTTCTTTAATGCAAAAAGATTTTATCTTCAAATACAAGAACTTTTCGTGGATTTGTTGGTTTTCAGCAAATGAACATATTTCAGTGAGCTGGAAGTTTTTTCTTTAATAGCGTCAGATTTTTTCTTAAAATACAAGAACTTGTCGTGGTTCTTGTCAAATTTTGTTGGTTTTCATCCAATGAGCTTATTTCAGTCAGCTGGATCTTTCTTCTTCAAAGCAAAAAGATTTTATCTTCAAATACAAGAACTTTTCGTGGTTTTGTTGGTTTTCAGCAAATGAACATATTTCAGCGAGCTGGAAGTTTTTTCTTCAATAGCGTAAGATTTTATCTTAAAATACAAGAACTTTTTGTGGTTCTTGTCAATTTTTGTTGGTTTTCATCTCATGAACTTATTTCAGTCAGCTAGATCTTTCTTCTTTAATGCAAAAAGATTTTATCTTCAAATAAAAGAACTTTTCGTGGTGCTTGTCAAATTTTGTTGGTTTTCATCTAATGAATTTATATCAGTCAGCCAGATCTTTCTTCTTCAAAGCAAAAAGATTTTATCTTCAAATACAAGAACTTTTCGAGCTTTTGTTGGTTTTCAGCAAATGAACATATTTCAGCGAGCTCGAAGTTTTTTCTTTAATAGCGTCAGATTTTATCTTAAAATACAAGAACTTTTCGTGGTTCTTGTCAATTTTTGTTGCTTTTCATCGAATGAACTTATTTCAGTCAGCTAGATCTTTCTTCTTTAATGCAAAAAGATTTTATCTTCAAATACAAGAACTTTTCGTGGATTTGTTGGTTTTCATCAAATGAACATGTTTCCGCGAGCGAGAAGTTTTTTCTTGAATAGCGTCAGATTTTATCTTCAAATACAAGAACTTTTCGTGGTTCTTGTCAAATTTTGTTGGTTTTCATCGAATGAATTTATTTCAGTCAGCCAGATCTTTCTTCTTCAAAGCAAAAAGATTTTCTCTTCAAATACAAGAACTTTTCGATCTTTTGATGGTTTTCAGCAAATGAACATATTTCAGCGAGCTGGAAGTTTTTTCTTTAATAGCGTCAGATTTTATCTTAAAATACAAGAACTTTTCGTGGTTCATGTCAATTTTTGTTGGTTTTCATCGAATGAACTTATTTCAGTCAGCTCGATCTTTCTTCTTCAAAGAAAAAGATTTTATCTTCAAATACAAGAACTTTTCGTGGTTTTGTTGGTTTTCAGCAAATGAACATATTTCAGCGAGCAAGAATTTTTTTCTTTAATAGCGTCAGATTTTATCTTAAAATACAAGAACTTTTCGTGATTCTTGTCAATTTTTGTTGGTTTTCATCTAATGAACTTATTTCAGTCAGCTGGATCGTTCTTCTTCAAAGCAAAAAGATTTTATCCTCAAATAAAAGAACTTTTCGTGGTTTTGTTGGTTGTCAGCAAATGAACATATTTCAGCGCGCAAAAGTTTTTTCTTTAATAGCGTCAGATTTTATCTTAAAATACAAGAACTTTTCGTGGTTCTTGTCAATTTTTGTTGGTTTTCATCAAATGAACTTATTTCAGTCAGCAAGATCTTTCTTCTTTAATGCAAAAAGATTTTATCTTCAAACACAAGAGCTTTTCGTGGATTTGTTGGTTTTCAGCAAATGAACATATTTCAGTGAGCTGGAAGTTTTTTCTTCAATAGCGTCAGATTTTATCTTAAAATACAAGAACTTTTCGTGGTTCTTGTCAAATTTTGTTGGTTTTCATCCAATGAGCTTATTTCTGTCAGCTGGATCTTTCTTCTTCAAAGCAAAAAGATTTTATCTTCAAATACAAGAACTTTTCGTGGTTTTGTTGGTTTTCAGCAAATGAACATATTTCAGCGAGCTGGAAGTTTTTTCTTTAATAGCGTAAGATTTTATCTTAAAATACAAGAACTTTTTGTGGTTCTCGTCAATTCTTGTTGGTTTTCATCTAATGAACTTATTTCAGTCAGCTAGATCTTTCTTCATTAATGCAAAAAGATTTTATCTTCAAATACAAGAACTTTTCGTGGTGCTTGTCAAATTTTGTTGGTTTTCATCTGATGAATTTATTTCAGTCAGCCAGATGTTTCTTCTTCAAAGCAAAAAGATTTTATCTTCAAATACAAGAACTTTTCTAGCTTTTGTTGGTTTTCAGCAAATGAACATATTTCAGCGAGCTGGAAGTTTTTTCTTTAATAGCGTAAGATTTTATCTTAAAATACAAGAACTTTTTGTGGTTCTGGTCAATTTTTGTTGGTTTTCATCTCATGAACTTATTTCAGTCAGCGACATCTTTCTTCTTTAATGCAAAAAGATTTTATCTTCAAATACAAGAACTTTTCGTGGTGCTTGTCAAATTTTGTTGGTTTTCATCTCATGAATTTATATCAGTCAGCCAGATCTTTCTTCTTCAAAGCAAAAAGATTTTATCTTCAAATACAAGAACTTTTCGAGCTTTTGTTGGTTTTCAGCAAATGAAAATATTTCAGCGAGCGAGAAGTTTTTTCTTTAATAGCGTAAGATTTTATCTTAAAATACAAGAACTTTTCGTGGTTCTTGTCAATTTTTGTTGGTTTTCATCGAATGAACTTATTTCAGTCAGCAAGATCTTTCTTCTTTAATGCAAAAAGATTTTATCTTCAAATACAAGAACTTTTCGTGGATTTGTTGGTTTTCAGCAAATGAACATATTTCAGTGAGCTGGAAGTTTTTTCTTTAATAGCGTCAGATTTTTTCTTAAAATACAAGAACTTTTCGTGGTTCTTGTCAAATTTTGTTGGTTTTCATCCAATGAGCTTATTTCAGTCAGCTGGATCTTTCTTCTTCAAAGCAAAAAGATTTTATCTTCAAATACAAGAACTTTTCGTGGTTTTGTTGGTTTTCAGCAAATGAACATATTTCAGCGAGCTGGAAGTTTTTTCTTCAATAGCGTCAGATTTTATCTTAAAATACAAAAACTTTTCGTGGTTCTTGTCAAATTTTGTTGGTTTTCATCCAATGAGCTTATTTCAGTCAGCTGGATCTTTCTTCTTCAAAGCAAAAAGATTTTATCTTCAAATACAAGAACTTTTCGTGGTTTTGTTGGTTTTCAGCAAATGAACATATTTCAGCGAGCTGGAAGTTTTTTCTTTAATAGCGTAAGATTTTATCTTAAAATACAAGAACTTTTTGTGGTTCTCGTCAATTCTTGTTGGTTTTCATCTAATGAACTTATTTCAGTCAGCCAGATCTTTCTTCATTAATGCAAAAAGATTTTATCTTCAAATACAAGAACTTTTCGTGGTGCTTGTCAAATTTTGTTGGTTTTCATCTGATGAATTTATTTCAGTCAGCCAGATGTTTCTTCTTCAAAGCAAAAAGATTTTATCTTCAAATACAAGAACTTTTCTAGCTTTTGTTGGTTTTCAGCAAATGAACATATTTCAGCGAGCTGGAAGTTTTTTCTTTAATAGCGGAAGATTTTATCTTAAAATACAAGAACTTTTTGTGGTTCTGGTCAATTTTTGTTGGTTTTCATCTCATGAACTTATTTCAGTCAGCGAGATCTTTCTTCTTTAATGCAAAAAGATTTTATCTTCAAATACAAGAACTTTTCGTGGTGCTTGTCAAATTTTGTTGGTTTTCATCTAATGAATTTATATCAGTCAGCCAGATCTTTCTTCTTCAAAGCAAAAAGATTTTATCTTCAAATACAAGAACTTTTCGAGCTTTTGTTGGTTTTCAGCAAATGAACATATTTCAGGGAGCTAGAAGTTTTTTCTTTAATAGCGTCAGATTTTATCTTAAAATACAAGAACATTTCGTGGTTCTTGTCAATTTTTGTTGCTTTTCATCGAATGAACTTATTTCAGTCAGCGAGATCTTTCTTCTTCAAAGCAAAAAGATTTTATCTTCAAATACAAGAACTTTTCGTGGTTTTGTTGGTTTTTAGCAAATGAAAATATTTCAGCGAGCGAGAAGTTTTTTCTTTAATAGCGTAAGATTTTATCTTAAAATACAAGAACTTTTCGTGGTTCTTGTCAATTTTTGTTGGTTTTCATCGAATGAACTTATTTCAGTCAGCTAGATCTTTCTTCTTTAATGCAAAAAGATTTTATCTTCAAATACAAGAACTTTTAGTGGATTTGTTGGTTTTCATCAAATGAACATGTTTCCGCGAGCGAGAAGTTTTTTCTTTAATAGCGTCAGATTTTATCTTCAAATACAAGAACTTTTCGTGGTTCTTGTCAAATTTTGTTGGTTTTCATCGAATGAATTTATTTCAGTCAGCCAGATCTTTCTTCTTCAAAGCAAAAAGATTTTATCTTCAAATACAAGAACATTTCGATCTTTTGATGGTTTTCAGCAAATGAACATATTTCAGCGAGCTGGAAGTTTTTTCTTTAATAGCGTCAGATTTTATCTTAAAATACAAGAACTTTTCGTGATTCTTGTCAATTTTTGTTGGTTTTCATCTAATGAACTTATTTCAGTCAGCTGGATCGTTCTTCTTCAAAGCAAAAAGATTTTATCCTCAAATACAAGAACTTTTCATGGTTTTGTTGGTTGTCAGCAAATGAACATATTTCAGCGCGCAAAAGTTTTTTCTTTAATAGCGTCAGATTTTATCTTAAAATACAAGAACTTTTCGTGGTTCTTGTCAATTTTTGTTGGTTTTCATCAAATGAACTTATTTCAGTCAGCAAGATCTTTCTTCTTTAATGCAAAAAGATTTTATCTTCAAACACAAGAGCTTTTCGTGGATTTGTTGGTTTTCAGCAAATGAACATATTTCAGCGAGCTAGAAGTTTTTTCTTTAATAGCGTCAGATTTTATCTTAAAATACAAGAACATTTCGTGGTTCTTGTCAATTGTTGTTGCTTTTCATCTAATGAACTTATTTCAGTCAGCGAGATCTTTCTTCTTCAAAGCAAAAAGATTTTATCTTCAAATACAAGAACTTTTCGTGGTTTTGTTGGTTTTCAGCAAATGAAAATATTTCAGCGAGCGAGAAGTTTTTTCTTTAATAGCGTAAGATTTTATCTTAAAATACAAGAACTTTTCGTGGTTCTTGTCAATTTTTGTTGGTTTTCATCGAATGAACTTATTTCAGTCAGCAAGATCTTTCTTCTTTAATGCAAAAAGATTTTATCTTCAAATACAAGAACTTTTCGTGGATTTGTTGGTTTTCAGCAAATGAACATATTTCAGTGAGCTGGAAGTTTTTTCTTTAATAGCGTCAGATTTTTTCTTAAAATACAAGAACTTTTCGTGGTTCTTGTCAAATTTTGTTGGTTTTCATCCAATGAGCTTATTTCAGTCAGCTGGATCTTTCTTCTTCAAAGCAAAAAGATTTTATCTTCAAATACAAGAACTTTTCGTGGTTTTGTTGGTTTTCAGCAAATGAACATATTTCAGCGAGCTGGAAGTTTTTTCTTCAATAGCGTAAGATTTTATCTTAAAATACAAGAACTTTTTGTGGTTGTTGTCAATTTTTGTTGGTTTTCATCTCATGAACTTATTTCAGTCAGCTAGATCTTTCTTCTTTAATGCAAAAAGATTTTATCTTCAAATAAAAGAACTTTTCGTGGTGCTTGTCAAATTTTGTTGGTTTTCATCTAATGAACTTATTTCAGTCAGCAAGATCTTTCTTCTTTAATGCAAAAAGATTTTATCTTCAAACACAAGAGCTTTTCGTGGATTTGTTGGTTTTCAGCAAATGAACATATTTCAGTGAGCTGGAAGTTTTTTCTTCAATAGCGTCAGATTTTATCTTAAAATACAAGAACTTTTCGTGGTTCTTGTCAAATTTTGTTGGTTTTCATCCAATGAGCTTATTTCTGTCAGCTGGATCTTTCTTCTTCAAAGCAAAAAGATTTTATCTTCAAATACAAGAACTTTTCGTGGTTTTGTTGGTTTTCAGCAAATGAACATATTTCAGCGAGCTGGAAGTTTTTTCTTTAATAGCGTAAGATTTTATCTTAAAATACAAGAACTTTTTGTGGTTCTCGTCAATTCTTGTTGGTTTTCATCTAATGAACTTATTTCAGTCAGCTAGATCTTTCTTCATTAATGCAAAAAGATTTTATCTTCAAATACAAGAACTTTTCGTGGTGCTTGTCAAATTTTGTTGGTTTTCATCTGATGAATTTATTTCAGTCAGCCAGATGTTTCTTCTTCAAAGCAAAAAGATTTTATCTTCAAATACAAGAACTTTTCTAGCTTTTGTTGGTTTTCAGCAAATGAACATATTTCAGCGAGCTGGAAGTTTTTTCTTTAATAGCGTAAGATTTTATCTTAAAATACAAGAACTTTTTGTGGTTCTGGTCAATTTTTGTTGGTTTTCATCTCATGAACTTATTTCAGTCAGCGACATCTTTCTTCTTTAATGCAAAAAGATTTTATCTTCAAATACAAGAACTTTTCGTGGTGCTTGTCAAATTTTGTTGGTTTTCATCTAATGAATTTATATCAGTCAGCCAGATCTTTCTTCTTCAAAGCAAAAAGATTTTATCTTCAAATACAAGAACTTTTCGAGCTTTTGTTGGTTTTCAGCAAATGAAAATATTTCAGCGAGCGAGAAGTTTTTTCTTTAATAGCGTAAGATTTTATCTTAAAATACAAGAACTTTTCGTGGTTCTTGTCAATTTTTGTTGGTTTTCATCGAATGAACTTATTTCAGTCAGCAAGATCTTTCTTCTTTAATGCAAAAAGATTTTATCTTCAAATACAAGAACTTTTCGTGGATTTGTTGGTTTTCAGCAAATGAACATATTTCAGTGAGCTGGAAGTTTTTTCTTTAATAGCGTCAGATTTTTTCTTAAAATACAAGAACTTTTCGTGGTTCTTGTCAAATTTTGTTGGTTTTCATCCAATGAGCTTATTTCAGTCAGCTGGATCTTTCTTCTTCAAAGCAAAAAGATTTTATCTTCAAATACAAGAACTTTTCGTGGTTTTGTTGGTTTTCAGCAAATGAACATATTTCAGCGAGCTGGAAGTTTTTTCTTCAATAGCGTCAGATTTTATCTTAAAATACAAGAACTTTTCGTGGTTCTTGTCAAATTTTGTTGGTTTTCATCCAATGAGCTTATTTCAGTCAGCTGGATCTTTCTTCTTCAAAGCAAAAAGATTTTATCTTCAAATACAAGAACTTTTCGTGGTTTTGTTGGTTTTCAGCAAATGAACATATTTCAGCGAGCTGGAAGTTTTTTCTTTAATAGCGTAAGATTTTATCTTAAAATACAAGAACTTTTTGTGGTTCTCGTCAATTCTTGTTGGTTTTCATCTAATGAACTTATTTCAGTCAGCCAGATCTTTCTTCATTAATGCAAAAAGATTTTATCTTCAAATACAAGAACTTTTCGTGGTGCTTGTCAAATTTTGTTGGTTTTCATCTGATGAATTTATTTCAGTCAGCCAGATGTTTCTTCTTCAAAGCAAAAAGATTTTATCTTCAAATACAAGAACTTTTCTAGCTTTTGTTGGTTTTCAGCAAATGAACATATTTCAGCGAGCTGGAAGTTTTTTCTTTAATAGCGGAAGATTTTATCTTAAAATACAAGAACTTTTTGTGGTTCTGGTCAATTTTTGTTGGTTTTCATCTCATGAACTTATTTCAGTCAGCGAGATCTTTCTTCTTTAATGCAAAAAGATTTTATCTTCAAATACAAGAACTTTTCGTGGTGCTTGTCAAATTTTGTTGGTTTTCATCTAATGAATTTATATCAGTCAGCCAGATCTTTCTTCTTCAAAGCAAAAAGATTTTATCTTCAAATACAAGAACTTTTCGAGCTTTTGTTGGTTTTCAGCAAATGAACATATTTCAGGGAGCTAGAAGTTTTTTCTTTAATAGCGTCAGATTTTATCTTAAAATACAAGAACATTTCGTGGTTCTTGTCAATTTTTGTTGCTTTTCATCGAATGAACTTATTTCAGTCAGCGAGATCTTTCTTCTTCAAAGCAAAAAGATTTTATCTTCAAATACAAGAACTTTTCGTGGTTTTGTTGGTTTTTAGCAAATGAAAATATTTCAGCGAGCGAGAAGTTTTTTCTTTAATAGCGTAAGATTTTATCTTAAAATACAAGAACTTTTCGTGGTTCTTGTCAATTTTTGTTGGTTTTCATCGAATGAACTTATTTCAGTCAGCTAGATCTTTCTTCTTTAATGCAAAAAGATTTTATCTTCAAATACAAGAACTTTTAGTGGATTTGTTGGTTTTCATCAAATGAACATGTTTCCGCGAGCGAGAAGTTTTTTCTTTAATAGCGTCAGATTTTATCTTCAAATACAAGAACTTTTCGTGGTTCTTGTCAAATTTTGTTGGTTTTCATCGAATGAATTTATTTCAGTCAGCCAGATCTTTCTTCTTCAAAGCAAAAAGATTTTATCTTCAAATACAAGAACATTTCGATCTTTTGATGGTTTTCAGCAAATGAACATATTTCAGCGAGCTGGAAGTTTTTTCTTTAATAGCGTCAGATTTTATCTTAAAATACAAGAACTTTTCGTGATTCTTGTCAATTTTTGTTGGTTTTCATCTAATGAACTTATTTCAGTCAGCTGGATCGTTCTTCTTCAAAGCAAAAAGATTTTATCCTCAAATACAACAACTTTTCATGGTTTTGTTGGTTGTCAGCAAATGAACATATTTCAGCGCGCAAAAGTTTTTTCTTTAATAGCGTCAGATTTTATCTTAAAATACAAGAACTTTTCGTGGTTCTTGTCAATTTTTGTTGGTTTTCATCAAATGAACTTATTTCAGTCAGCAAGATCTTTCTTCTTTAATGCAAAAAGATTTTATCTTCAAACACAAGAGCTTTTCGTGGATTTGTTGGTTTTCAGCAAATGAACATATTTCAGCGAGCTAGAAGTTTTTTCTTTAATAGCGTCAGATTTTATCTTAAAATACAAGAACATTTCGTGGTTCTTGTCAATTGTTGTTGCTTTTCATCTAATGAACTTATTTCAGTCAGCGAGATCTTTCTTCTTCAAAGCAAAAAGATTTTATCTTCAAATACAAGAACTTTTCGTGGTTTTGTTGGTTTTCAGCAAATGAAAATATTTCAGCGAGCGAGAAGTTTTTTCTTTAATAGCGTAAGATTTTATCTTAAAATACAAGAACTTTTCGTGGTTCTTGTCAATTTTTGTTGGTTTTCATCGAATGAACTTATTTCAGTCAGCAAGATCTTTCTTCTTTAATGCAAAAAGATTTTATCTTCAAATACAAGAACTTTTCGTGGATTTGTTGGTTTTCAGCAAATGAACATATTTCAGCGAGCTGGAAGTTTTTTCTTCAATAGCGTAAGATTTTATCTTAAAATACAAGAACTTTTTGTGGTTGTTGTCAATTTTTGTTGGTTTTCATCTCATGAACTTATTTCAGTCAGCTAGATCTTTCTTCTTTAATGCAAAAAGATTTTATCTTCAAATAAAAGAACTTTTCGTGGTGCTTGTCAAATTTTGTTGGTTTTCATCTAATGAATTTATATCAGTCAGCCAGATCTTTCTTCTTCAAAGCAAAAAGATTTTATCTTCAAATACAAGAACTTTTCGAGCTTTTGTTGGTTTTCAGCAAATGAACATATTTCAGCGAGCTCGAAGTTTTTTCTTTAATAGCGTCAGATTTTATCTTAAAATACAAGAACTTTTCGTGGTTCTTGTCAATTTTTGTTGCTTTTCATCGAATGAACTTATTTCAGTCAGCTAGATCTTTCTTCTTTAATGCAAAAAGATTTTATCTTCAAATAGAAGAACTTTTCGTGGATTTGTTGGTTTTCATCAAATGAACGTGTTTCCGCGAGCGAGAAGTTTTTTCTTGAATAGCGTCAGATTTTATCTTCAAATACAAGAACTTTTCGTGGTTCTTGTCAAATTTTGTTGGTTTTCATCGAATGAATTTATTTCAGTCAGCCAGATCTTTCTTCTTCAAAGCAAAAAGATTTTCTCTTCAAATACAAGAACTTTTCGATCTTTTGATGGTTTTCAGCAAATGAACATATTTCAGCGAGCTGGAAGTTTTTTCTTTAATAGCGTCAGATTTTATCTTAAAATACAAGAACTTTTCGTGGTTCATGTCAATTTTTGTTGGTTTTCATCGAATGAACTTATTTCAGTCAGCTCGATCTTTCTTCTTCAAAGAAAAAGATTTTATCTTCAAATACAAGAACTTTTCGTGGTTTTGTTGGTTTTCAGCAAATGAACATATTTCAGCGAGCAAGAATTTTTTTCTTTAATAGCGTCAGATTTTATCTTAAAATACAAGAACTTTTCGTGATTCTTGTCAATTTTTGTTGGTTTTCATCTAATGAACTTATTTCAGTCAGCTGGATCGTTCTTCTTCAAAGCAAAAAGATTTTATCCTCAAATACAAGAACTTTTCGTGGTTTTGTTGGTTTTCAGCAAATGAACATATTTCAGCGAGCTGGAAGTTTTTTCTTCAATAGCGTCAGATTTTATCTTAAAATACAAGAACTTTTCGTGGTTCTTGTCAAATTTTGTTGGTTTTCATCCAATGAGCTTATTTCAGTCAGCTGGATCTTTCTTCTTCAAAGCAAAAAGATTTTATCTTCAAATACAAGAACTTTTCGTGGTTTTGTTGGTTTTCAGCAAATGAACATATTTCAGCGAGCTGGAAGTTTTTTCTTTAATAGCGTAAGATTTTATCTTAAAATACAAGAACTTTTTGTGGTTCTCGTCAATTCTTGTTGGTTTTCATCTAATGAACTTATTTCAGTCAGCCAGATCTTTCTTCATTAATGCAAAAAGATTTTATCTTCAAATACAAGAACTTTTCGTGGTGCTTGTCAAATTTTGTTGGTTTTCATCTGATGAATTTATTTCAGTCAGCCAGATGTTTCTTCTTCAAAGCAAAAAGATTTTATCTTCAAATACAAGAACTTTTCTAGCTTTTGTTGGTTTTCAGCAAATGAACATATTTCAGCGAGCTGGAAGTTTTTTCTTTAATAGCGGAAGATTTTATCTTAAAATACAAGAACTTTTTGTGGTTCTGGTCAATTTTTGTTGGTTTTCATCTCATGAACTTATTTCAGTCAGCGAGATCTTTCTTCTTTAATGCAAAAAGATTTTATCTTCAAATACAAGAACTTTTCGTGGTGCTTGTCAAATTTTGTTGGTTTTCATCTAATGAATTTATATCAGTCAGCCAGATCTTTCTTCTTCAAAGCAAAAAGATTTTATCTTCAAATACAAGAACTTTTCGAGCTTTTGTTGGTTTTCAGCAAATGAACATATTTCAGGGAGCTAGAAGTTTTTTCTTTAATAGCGTCAGATTTTATCTTAAAATACAAGAACATTTCGTGGTTCTTGTCAATTTTTGTTGGTTTTCATCTAATGAACTTATTTCAGTCAGCGAGATCTTTCTTCTTCAAAGCAAAAAGATTTTATCTTCAAATACAAGAACTTTTCGTGGTTTTGTTGGTTTTCAGCAAATGAAAATATTTCAGCGAGCGAGAAGTTTTTTCTTTAATAGCGTAAGATTTTATCTTAAAATACAAGAACTTTTCGTGGTTCTTGTCAATTTTTGTTGGTTTTCATCGAATGAACTTATTTCAGTCAGCTAGATCTTTCTTCTTTAATGCAAAAAGATTTTATCTTCAAATACAAGAACTTTTAGTGGATTTGTTGGTTTTCACCAAAAGAACTTGTTTCCGCGAGCGAGAAGTTTTTTCTTTAATAGCGTCAGATTTTATCTTCAAATACAAGAACTTTTCGTGGTTCTTGTCAAATTTTGTTGGTTTTCATCGAATGAATTTATTTCAGTCAGCCAGATCTTTCTTCTTCAAAGCAAAAAGATTTTATCTTCAAATACAAGAACATTTCGATCTTTTGATGGTTTTCAGCAAATGAACATATTTCAGCGAGCTGGAAGTTTTTTCTTTAATAGCGTCAGATTTTATCTTAAAATACAAGAACTTTTCGTGATTCTTGTCAATTTTTGTTGGTTTTCATCTAATGAACTTATTTCAGTCAGCTGGATCGTTCTTCTTCAAAGCAAAAAGATTTTATCCTCAAATACAAGAACTTTTCATGGTTTTGTTGGTTGTCAGCAAATGAACATATTTCAGCGCGCAAAAGTTTTTTCTTTAATAGCGTCAGATTTTATCTTAAAATACAAGAACTTTTCGTGGTTCTTGTCAATTTTTGTTGGTTTTCATCAAATGAACTTATTTCAGTCAGCAAGATCTTTCTTCTTTAATGCAAAAAGATTTTATCTTCAAACACAAGAGCTTTTCGTGGATTTGTTGGTTTTCAGCAAATGAACATATTTCAGCGAGCTGGAAGTTTTTTCTTCAATAGCGTCAGATTTTATCTTAAAATACAAGAACTTTTCGTGGTTCTTGTCAAATTTTGTTGGTTTTCATCCAATGAGCTTGTTGCAGTCAGCTGGATCTTTCTTCTTCAAAGCAAAAAGATTTTATCTTCAAATACAAGAACTTTTCGTGGTTTTGTTGGTTTTCAGCAAATGAACATATTTCAGCGAGCTGGAAGTTTTTTCTTTAATAGCGTAAGATTTTATCTTAAAATACAAGAACTTTTTGTGGTTCTCGTCAATTCTTGTTGGTTTTCATCTAATGAACTTATTTCAGTCAGCTAGATCTTTCTTCATTAATGCAAAAAGATTTTATCTTCAAATACAAGAACTTTTCGTGGTGCTTGTCAAATTTTGTTGGTTTTCATCTGATGAATTTATTTCAGTCAGCCAGATGTTTCTTCTTCAAAGCAAAAAGATTTTATCTTCAAATACAAGAACTTTTCTAGCTTTTGTTGGTTTTCAGCAAATGAACATATTTCAGCGAGCTTGAAGTTTTTACTTTAATAGCGTAAGATTTTATCTTAAAATACAAGAACTTTTCGTGGTACTTGTCAATTTTTGTTGGTTTTCATCAAATGAACTTATTTCAGTCAGCAAGATCTTTCTTCTTCAAAGCAAAAAGATTTTATCTTCAAATGCAAGAACTTTTCGTGGTTTTGTTGGTTTTCAGCAAATTAACATATTTCAGCGAGCTGGAAGTTTTTTCTTTAATAGCGTAAGATTTTATCTTAAAATACAAGAACTTTTTGTGGTTCTGGTCAATTTTTGTTGGTTTTCATCTCATGAACTTATTTCAGTCAGCTAGATCTTTCTTCTTTAATGCAAAAAGATTTTATCTTCAAATACAAGAACTTTTCGTGGTGCTTGTCAATTTTTGTTGGTTTTCATCAAATGAACTTATTTCAGTCAGCAAGATCTTTCTTCTTCTAAGCAAAAAGAGTTTATCTTCAAATGGAAGAACTTTTCGTGGTTTTGTTGGTTTTCAGCAAATTAACATATTTCAGCGAGCTGGAAGTTTTTTCTTTAATAGCGTAAGATTTTATCTTAAAATACAAGAACTTTTTGTGGTTCTGGTCAATTTTTGTTGGTTTTCATCTCATGAACTTATTTCAGTCAGCTAGATCTTTCTTCTTTAATGCAAAAAGATTTTATCTTCAAATACAAGAACTTTTCGTGGTGCTTGTCAAATTTTGTTGGTTTTCATCTGATGAATTTATATCAGTCAGCCAGATCTTTCTTCTTCAAAGCAAAAAGATTTTATCTTCAAAAACAAGAACTTTTCGATCTTTTGATGGTTTTCAGCAAATGAACATATTTCAGCGAGCTGGAAGTTTTTTCTTTAATAGCGTCAGATTTTATCTTAAAATACAAGAACTTTTCGTGGTTCTTGTCAATTTTTGTTGGTTTTCATCCAATGAACTTATTTCAGTCAGCTCGATCTTTCTTCTTCAAAGGAAAAAGATTTTATCTTCAAATACAAGAACTTTTCGTGGATTTGTTGGTTTTCAGCAAATGAACATATTTCAGCGAGCGAGAAGTTTTTTCTTTAATAGCGTAAGATTTTATCTTAAAATAAAAGAACTTTTCGTGGTTCTTGTCAATTTTTGTTGGTTTTCATCGAATGAACTTATTTCAGTCAGCTAGATGTTTCTTCTTTAATGCAAAAAGATTTTATCTTCAAATACAAGAACTTTTCGTGGTTTTGTTGGTTTTCATCAAATGAACATATTTCAGCGAGCGAGAAGTTTTTTCTTTAATAGCGTCAGATTTTATCTTCAAATACAAGAACTTTTCGTGGTTCTTGTCAACTTTTGTTGGTTTTCATCGAATGAATTGATTTCAGTCAGCCAGATCTTTCTTCTTCAAAGCAAAAAGATTTTCTCTTCAAATACAAGAACTTTTCGATCTTTTGATGGTTTTCAGCAAATGAACATATTTCAGCGAGCTGGAAGTTTTTTCTTTAATAGCGTCAGATTTTATCTTAAAATACAAGAACTTTTCGTGGTTCTTGTCAATTTTTGTTGGTTTTCATCCAATGAACTTATTTCAGTCAGCTAGATCTTTCTTCTTTAATGCAAAAAGATTTTATCTTCAAATACAAGAACTTTTCGTGGTTTTGTTGGTTTTCAGCAAATGAACATATTTCAGCGAGCTGGAAGTTTTTTCTTTCATAGCGTAAGATTTTATCTTAAAATACAAGACCTTTTTGTGGTTCTGGTCAATTTTTGTTGGTTTTCATCTCATGAACTTATTTCAGTCAGCTAGATCTTTCTTCTTTAATGCAAAAAGATTTTATCTTCAAATACAAGAACTTTTCGTGGTTTTGTTGGTTTTCAGCAAATGAACATATTTCAGCGAGCTGGAAGTTTTTTCTTTCATAGCGTAAGATTTTATCTTAAAATACAAGACCTTTTTGTGGTTCTGGTCAATTTTTGTTGGTTTTCATCTCATGAACTTATTTCAGTCAGCTAGATCTTTCTTCTTTAATGCAAAAAGATTTTATCTTCAAATACAAGAACTTTTCGTGGTTTTGTTGGTTTTCAGCAAATGAACATATTTCAGCGAGCTGGAAGTTTTTTCTTTCATAGCGTAAGATTTTATCTTAAAATACAAGACCTTTTTGTGGTTCTGGTCAATTTTTGTTGGTTTTCATCTCATGAACTTATTTCAGTCAGCTAGATCTTTCTTCTTTAATGCAAAAAGATTTTATCTTCAAATACAAGAACTTTTCGAGCTTTTGTTGGTTTTCAGCAAATGAACATATTTCAGGGAGCTAGAAGTTTTTTCTTTAATAGCGTCAGATTTTATCTTAAAATACAAGAACATTTCGTGGTTCTTGTCAATTTTTGTTGCTTTTCATCTAATGAACTTATTTCAGTCAGCTAGATCTTTATTCTTCAAAGCAAAAAGATTTTATCTTCAAATACAAGATCTTTTCGTGGTCTTGTTGGTTTTCAGCAAATGAAAATATTTCAGCGAGCTGGAAGTTTTTTCTTTAATAGCGTAAGATTTTATCTTAAAATACAAGAACTTTTCGTGGTTCTTGTCAATTTTTGTTGGTTTTCATCGAATGAACTTATTTCAGTCAGCTAGATCTTTCTTCTTTAATGCAAAAAGATTTTATCTTCAAATACAAGAACTTTTCGTGGTTTTGTTGGTTTTCATCAAATGAACATATTTCAGCGAGCGAGAAGTTTTTTCTTTAATAGCGTCAGATTTTATCTTCAAATACAAGAACTTTTCGTGGTTCTTGTCAAATTTTATTGGTTTTCATCGAATGAATTTATTTCAGTCAGCCAGATCTTTCTTCTTCAAAGCAAAAAGATTTTCTCTTCAAAAACAAGAACTTTTCGATCTTTTGATGGTTTTCAGCAAATGAACATATTTCAGCGAGCTGGAAGTTTTTTCTTTAATAGCGTCAGATTTTATCTTAAAATACAAGAACTTTTCGTGGTTCTTGTCAATTTTTGTTGGTTTTCATCCAATGAACTTATTTCAGTCAGCGAGATCTTTCTTCTTTAATGCAAAAAGATTTTATCTTCAAATACAAGAACTTTTCGTGGTTTTGTTGGTTTTCAGCAAATGAACATATTTCAGCGACCTGGAAGTTTTTTCTTTCATAGTGCAAGATTTTATCTTAAAATACAAGAACTTTTCGTGGTTCTTGTCAATTTTTGTTGGTTTTCATCTCATGAACTTATTTCAGTCAGCTAGATCTTTCTTCTTTAATGCAAAAAGATTTTATCTTCAAATACAAGAACGTTTCGTGGATTTGTTGGTTTTCAGCAAATGAACATATTTCAGCGAGCTAGAAGTTTTTTCTTTAATAGCGTAAGATTTTATCTTAAAATACAAGAACTTTTCGTGGTTCTTGTCAATTTTTGTTGGTTTTCATCAAATGAACTTATTTCAGTCAGCAAGATCTTTCTTCTTTAATGCAAAAAGATTTTATCTTCAAACACAAGAGCTTTTCGTGGATTTGTTGGTTTTCAGCAAATGAACATATTTCAGCGAGCTGGAAGTTTTTTCTTCAATAGCGTCAGATTTTATCTTAAAATACAAGAACTTTTCGTGGTTCGTGTCAAATTTTGTTGGTTTTCATCCAATGAGCTTATTTCAGTCAGCTGGATCTTTCTTCTTCAAAGCAAAAAGATTTTATCTTCAAATACAAGAACTTTTCGAGCTTTTGTTGGTTTTCAGCAAATGAACATATTTCAGCGAGCTGGAAGTTTTTTCTTTCATAGCGTAAGATTTTATCTTAAAATACAAGAACTTTTCGTGGTTCTTGTCAATTTTTGTTGGTTTTCATCTCATGAACTTATTTCAGTCAGCTAGATCTTTCTTCTTCAAAGCAAAAAGATTTTATCTTCAAATACAAGAACTTTTCGTGGATTTGTTGGTTTTCAGCAAATGAACATATTTCAGCGAGCGAGAAGTTTTTTCTTTAATAGCGTAAGATTTTATCTTAAAATACAAGAACTTTTCGTGGTTCTTGTCAATTTTTGTTGGTTTTCATCAAATGAACTTATTTCAGTCAGCTAGATCTTTCTTCTTTGATACAAAAAGATTTTATCTTCAAATACAAGAACTTTTCGTGGATTTGTTGGTTTTCAGCGAATGAACATATTTCAGCGAGCTGGAAGTTTTTTCTTTAATAGCGTCAGATTTTTTCTTAAAATACAAGAACTTTTCGTGGTTCTTGTCAAATTTTGTTGGTTTTCATCCAATGAGCTTATTTCAGTCAGCTGGATCTTTCTTCTTCAAAGCAAAAAGATTTTATCTTCAAATACAAGAACTTTTCGTGGTTTTGTTGGTTTTCAGCAAATGAACATATTTCAGCGAGCGAGAAGTTTTTTCTTTTATAGCGTCAGATTTTTTCTTCAAATACAAGAACTTTTCGTGGTTCTTGTCAAATTTTGTTGGTTTTCATCCAATGAACTTATTTCAGTCAGCTGGATCTTTCTTCTTCAAAGCAAAAAGATTTTATCTTCAAATACAAGAACTTTTCGTGGTTTTGTTGGTTTTCAGCAAATGAACATATTTCAGCGAGCTGGAAGTTTTTTCTTTAATAGCGTCAGATTTTATCTTAAAATACAAGAACTTTTCGTGGTTCTTGTTAATTTTTGTTGGTTTTCATCCAATGAACTTATTTCAGTCAGCTAGATCTTTCTTCTTTCATGCAAAAAGATTTTATCTTCAAATACAAGAACTTTTCGTGGTTTTGTTCGTTTTCAACAAATGAACATATTTCAGCGAGCTGGAAGTTTTTCTTTCATAGCGTAAGATTTTATCTTAAAATACAAGAACTTTTCGTGGTTCTTGTCAATTTTTGTTGGTTTTCATCTCATGAACTTATTTCAGTCAGCTAGATCTTTCTTCTTTAATGCAAAAAGATTTTATCTTCAAATACAAGAACTTTTCGTGGATTTGTTGGTTTTCAGCAAATGAACATATTTCAGCGAGCGAGAAGTTTTTCTTTAATAGCGTCAGACTTTATCTTCAAATACAAGAACTTTTCGTGGTTCTTGTTAAATTTTGTTGGTTTTCATCGAATGAATTTATTTCAGTCAGCCAGATCTTTCTTCTTCAAAGCAAAAAGATTTTCTCTTCAAAAACAAGAACTTTTCGATCTTTTGATGGTTGTCAGCAAATGAACATATTTCAGCGCGCTAGAAGTTTTTTCTTTAATAGCGTCAGATTTTATCTTAAAATACAAGAACTTTTCGTGGTTCTTGTCAATTTTTGTTGGTTTTCATCAAATGAATTTATTTCAGTCAGCCAGATCTTTCTTCTTCAAAGCAAAAAGCTTTTCTCTTCAAAAACAAGAACTTTTCGATCTTTTGATGGTTTTCAGCAAATGAACATATTTCAGCGAGCTGGAAGTTTTTTCTTTAATAGCGTCAGATTTTATCTTAAAATACAAGAACTTTTCGTGGTTCTTGTCAATTTTTGTTGGTTTTCATCCAATGAACTTATTTCAGTCAGCTAGATCTTTCTTCTTTAATGCAAAAAGATTTTATCTTCAAATACAAGAACTTTTCGTGGTTTTGTTGGTTTTCAACAAATGAACATATTTCAGCGAGCTGGAAGTTTTTTCTTTCATAGCGTAAGATTTTATCTTAAAATACAAGAACTTTTCGTGGTTCTTGTCAATTTTTGTTGTTTTTCATCCAATGAACTTATTTCAGTCAGCTGGATCTTTCTTCTTCAAAGCAAAAAGATTTTATCTTCAAATACAAGAACTTTTCGTGGTTTTGTTGGTTTTCAGCAAATGAACATATTTCAGCGAGCAAGAATTTTTTTCTTTAATAGCGTCAGATTTTATCTGAAAATACAAGAACTTTTCGTGATTCTTGTCAATTTTTGTTGGTTTTCATCTAATGAACTTATTTCAGTCAGCTGGATCGTTCTTCTTCAAAGCAAAAAGATTTTATCCTCAAATACAAGAACTTTTCGTGGTTTTGTTGGTTGTCAGCAAATGAACATATTTCAGCGCGCTAGAAGTTTTTTCTTTAATAGCGTCAGATTTTATCTTAAAATACAAGAACGTTTCGTGGTTCTTGTCAATTTTTGTTGGTTTTCATCAAATGAACTTATTTCAGTCAGCAAGATCTTTCTTCTTTAATGCAAAAAGATTTTATCTTCAAATACAAGAACGTTTCGTGGATTTGTTGGTTTTCAGCAAATGAACATATTTCAGCGAGCTAGAAGTATTTTCATTAATAGCGTAAGATTTTATCTTAAAATACAAGAACTTTTCGTGGTTCTTGTCAATTTTTGTTGGTTTTCATCAAATGAACTTATTTCAGTCAGCAAGATCTTTCTTCTTTAATGCAAAAAGATTTTATCTTCAAACACAAGAGCTTTTCGTGGATTTGTTGGTTTTCAGCAAATGAACATATTTCAGCGAGCTGGAAGTTTTTTCTTCAATAGCGTCAGATTTTATCTTAAAATACAAGAACTTTTCGTGGTTCTTGTCAAATTTTGTTGGTTTTCATCCAATGAGCTTATTTCAGTCAGCTGGATCTTTCTTCTTCAAAGCAAAAAGATTTTATCATCAAATACAAGAACTTTTCGTGGTTTTGTTGGTTTTCAGCAAATGAACATATTTCAGCGAGCTGGAAGTTTTTTCTTTCATAGCGTAAGATTTTATCTTAAAATACAAGAACTTTTCGTGGTTCTTGTGAATTTTTGTTGGTTTTCATCTCATGAACTTATTTCAGTCAGCTAGATCTTTCTTCTTCAATGAAAAAAGATTTTATCTTCAAATACAAGAACTTTTCGTGGATTTGTTGGTTTTCAGCAAATGAACATATTTCAGCGAGCGAGAAGTTTTTCTTTAATAGCGTCAGACTTTATCTTCAAATACAAGAACTTTTCGTGGTTCTTGTTAAATTTTGTTGGTTTTCATCGAATGAATTTATTTCAGTCAGCCAGATCTTTCTTCTTCAAAGCAAAAAGATTTTCTCTTCAAAAACAAGAACTTTTCGATCTTTTGATGGTTGTCAGCAAATGAACATATTTCAGCGCGCTAGAAGTTTTTTCTTTAATAGCGTCAGATTTTATCTTAAAATACAAGAACTTTTCGTGGTTCTTGTCAATTTTTGTTGGTTTTCATCAAATGAACTTATTTCAGTCAGCAAGATCTTTCTTCTTTAATGCAAAAAGATTTTACCTTCAAATACAAGAACGTTTCGTGGTTTTGTTGGTTTTCAGCAAATGAACATATTTCAGTGAGCTGGAAGTTTTTTCTTTCATAGCGTAAGATTTTATCTTAAAATACAAGAAATTTTCGTGGTTCTTGTCAATTTTTGTTGGTTTTCATCTCATGAACTTATTTCAGTCAGCTAGATCTTTCTTCTTTAATGCAAAAAGATTTTATCTTCAAATACAAGAACTTTTCGTGGATTTGTTGGTTTTCAGCAAATGAACATATTTCAGCGAGCGAGAAGTTTTTTCTTTCATAGCGTCAGATTTTATCTTCAAATACAAGAACTTTTCGTGGTTCTTGTTAAATTTTGTTGGTTTTCATCGAATGAATTTATTTCAGTCAGCCAGATCTTTCTTCTTGAAAGCAAAAAGATTTTCTCTTCAAAAACAAGAACTTTTCGATCTTTTGATGGTTTTCAGCAAATGAACATATTTCAGCGAGCTGGAAGTTTTTTCTTTAATAGCGTCAGATTTTATCTTAAAATACAAGAACTTTTCGTGGTTCTTGTCAATTTTTGTTGGTTTTCATCCAATGAACTTATTTCAGTCAGCTAGATCTTTCTTCTTTAATGCAAAAAGATTTTATCTTCAAATACAAGAACTTTTCGAGGTTTTGTTGGTTTTCAGCAAATGAACATATTTCAGCGAGCTCGAAGTTTTTTCTTCAATAGCGTAAGCTTTTATCTTAAAATACAAGAACCTTTCGTGGTTCTTGTCAATTTTTGTTGGTTTTCATCTGATGAACTTATTTCAGTCAGCTGGATCTTTCTTCTTCAAAGCAAAAAGATTTCATCTTCAAATACAAGAACTTTTCGTGGTTTTGTGGGTTTTCAGCAAATGAACATATTTTAGCGAGCGAGAGTTTTTTTCTATAATAGCGTCAGATTTTTTCATAAAATACAAGAACATTTCGTGGTTCTTGTCAATTTTTGTTGGTTTTCATCTCATGAACTTATTTCAGTCAGCTAGATCTTTCTTCTTCAAAGCAAAAAGATTTTATCTTCAAATACAAGAACTTTTCGTGGTTTTGTTGGTATTCAGCAAATGAACCTATTTCAGCGAGCTCGAAGTTTTTCTTCAATAGCGTAAGCTTTTATCTTAAAATACAAGAACTTTTCGTGGTTCTTGTCAATTTTTGTTGGTTTTCATCTGATGAACTTATTTCAGTCAGCTCTATCTTTCTTCTTCAAAGCAAATGATTTTATCTTGAAATACAAGAACTCTTCGTGGTTCTTGTCAATTTTTGTTGGTTTTCATCTGATGAACTTATTTCAGTCAGCTAGATCTTTCTTTTTTGATGCAAAATGATTTTATCTTCAAATTCAAGAGCTTTTCGTGGTTTTGTTGGTTTTCAGCAAATGAACATATTTTAGCGAGCGAGAGTTTTTTTCTATAATAGCGTCAGATTTTTTCATAAAATTCAAGAACTTTTCGTGGTTCTTGTCAATTTTTGTTGGTTTTCATCTAATGAACTTATTTCAGTCAGCTGGATCTTTCTTCTTCAAAGCAAAAAGATTTTATCTTCAAATACAAGAACTTTTCGTGTTTTTGTTGTTTTTCAGCAAATGAACATATTTCAGCGAGCTGGAAGTTTTTTCTTTAATACCTTTTAAGTTCATTGGATGAAAATCAACAAAAATTGACAAGAACCACGAAAAGTATATGTATTTTGAGATAAAATCTGACGCTACCATAGAAAAAAACTCTCGCTCACTAAAATATGTTCATTTGCTGAAAACCAACAAAACCACGAAAAGTTCTTGTATTTGAAAATAAAATCTTTTTGCTTTGAAGAAGAAAGATCTAGCTGACTGAAGTAAGTTCATTGGATGAAAACCAACAAAAATTGACAAGAATGACGAAAAGTTCTTGTATTTTAAGATAAAATCTTACGCTATTAAAGAAAAAACTTCCAGCTCGCTGAAATATGTTAATTTGCTGAAAAGCAACAAAACCACGAAAAGTTCTTGTATTTCAAGATAAAATAATTTGCTTTGAAGAAGAATGATATAGCTGACTGAACTAAGGTCATCAGATGAAAACCAACAAAAATTGACAAGAACCACGAAAAGTTCTTGTATTTTAAGATAAAATCTTACGTCATCAAAGAAGAAACTTCTCGCTCGCTGAAATATGTTCATTTGCTGAAAACCAACAAAACCACGAAAAGCTCTTGAATTTGAAGACAAAATCATTTTGCATCAAAAAAGAAAGATCTGCCTGAGTGAAGTAAGTTCATTAGATGAAAACCAACAAAAATTGACAAGAACCACGAAAAGTTCTTGTATTTGAAGATAAAATCTTGTTGCTTTGAAGAAGAAAGATCTAGCTGACTGAAATAAGTTCATTCGATGAAAAAATCAAAAATTGTCAAGAACCACGAAAAGTTCATGCTTTGCTGAAGTCCATGTAGACCACGTCGACTGCACAGCCCTCATCTATCTTCTTGGTTACCCCTTCAAAAAACTCAATCAAATTCGTGAGACATGATTTTCCTCTCACAAAACCATGCTGACTGTTCCTAATTAGTCCCTGCCTCTCCAAATGCCTGTAGATCCTGTCCCTCAGAATACCCTCTAACAACTTACCCACGACAGATGTCAGGCTCACTGGTCTGTAGTTCCCAGGGTTTTCCCTGCCGCCCTTCTTAAACAAAGGCACAACATTTGCTACCCTTCAATCTTCAGGCACCTCACCTGTAGCGGTGGATGATTCAAATATCTCTGCTAGGGGACCCGCAATTTCCTCCCTAAGATAAAATCTTATGCTATGAAAGAAAAAACTTCGAGCTCGCTGAAATATGATCTTTTGCTGAAAACCAACAAAACCACGAAAAGGTCTTGTATTTGAAGATGAAATCTTTTTGCTTTGAAGAAGAAAGATCTAGCTGAATGAAATAAGTTCATTCGATGAAAACCAACAAAATTTGACAAGAACCACGAAAAGTTCTTGAATTTTAAGAAAAAATCTTACGCTATTAAAGAAAAAACTTCTAGCTCGATGAAATATGTTCATTTGCTGAAAACCAACAAAACCACGAAAAGTTCTTGTATTTGAAGATAAAATATTTTTGCTTTGAAGAAGAAAGATCCAGCTGACTGAAATAAGTTCATTGGATGAAAACCAACAAAAATTGACAAGAACCACGAAAAGTTCTTGTATTTTAAGATAAAATCTGACACGATTAAAGAAAAAAAACTCTCGCTCGCTAAAATATGTTCATTTGCTGAAAACCAACAAAACCACGAAAAGTTCTTGTATTTGAACATAAGATATTTTTGCTTTGAAGAAGAAGGATCGAGCTGACTGAATTAAGTTCATTCGATGAAAACCAACAAAAATTGACAAGAACCTCGAAAAGTTCTTGAATTTTAAGAAAAAATCTTAAGCTATTAAAGAAAAAACTTCGAGCTCGCTGAAATATGTTCATTTGCTGTAAACCAACAAAACCACGAAAAGTTCTTGTATTTGAAGATAAAATCTTTTTGGTTTGAAGAAGAAAGATCCAGCTGACTGAAATAAGTTCATTAGACGAAAACCAACAAAAATTGACAAGAACCACGAAAAGTTCTTGTATTTTAAGATAAAATCTTAAGGTATTAAAGAAAAAACTTCCAGCTTGCTGAAATATGATCATTTGCTGAAAACCAACAAAACCACGAAAAGTTCTTGCATTTGAAGATAAAATCATTTTGCTTCGATGAAGAAAGGTATGGCTGACTGAAATAAGTTCATGAGATGAAAACCAACAAAAATTGACAAGAACCACGAAAAGTTCTTGTATTTCAAGATAAAATCTTCCGCTATTGAAGAAAAAACTTCTTGCTCGCTGAAACATGTTCTTTTGCTGAAAACCAACAAAACCACGAAAAGTTCTTATATTTGAAGATAAAATCTTTTTGCTTTGAAGAAGAAAGATCTAGCTGACTGAAATAAGTTCATGAGATGAAAACCAACAAAAATTGACAAGAACCACGAAAAGTTCTTGTATTTTAAGATAAAATCTTACGCTTTTGAAGAAAAAACTTCTTGCTCGCTGAAATATGTTCATTTGCTGAAAACCAACAAAACCACGAAAAGTTCTTGAATTTGAAGATAAAATCTTTTTGCTTTGAAGAAGAAAGATCTAGCTGACTGAAATAAGTTCATCAGATGAAAACCAACAAAAATTGACAAGAACCACGAATAGTTCTTGTACTTGAAGATAAAATCTTACGCTAGTGAAGAAAAAGCTTCTCGCTCGCTGAAATATGTTCATTTGCTGAAATCCAACAAAACCACGAAAAGTTCTTGAATTTGAAGATAAAATCTTTTTGCTTTGAAGAAGAAAGATCAAGCTGACAGAAATAAGTTCATTGGATGAAAAGCAACAATAATTGACAAGAACCACGAATAGTTCTTGTACTTTAAGATAAAATCTTCCGCTAGTAAAGAAAAAGCTTCTCGCTCGCTGAAATATGTTCATGTGCTGAAATCCAACAAAACCACGAAAAGTTCTTGTATTTGAAGATAAAATATTTTTGCTTTGAAAAAGAAAGATCCAGCTGACTGAAATAAGTTCATTAGATGAAAACCAACAAAAATTGACAAGAACCACGAAAAGTTCTTGTATTTTAAGATAAAATCTTAAGGTGTTAAAGAAAAAACTTCTTGCTTGCTGAAATATGTTCGTTTGCTGAAAACCAACAAAACCACGAAAAGTTCTTGTATTTGAAGATAAAATGTTTTTGCTTTGAAGAAGAAAGTTCTAGCTGACTGAAATAAGTTCATTAGATGAAAAACAATAAAAATTGACAAGAACCACGAATAGTTCTTGTACTTTAAGATAAAATCTGACGCTAGTAAAGAAAAAACTTCTAGCTCGATGAAATATGTTCATTTGCTGAAAACCAACAAAACCACGAAAAGTTCTTGTATTTGAAGATAAAATCTTTTTGCTTTGAAGAAGAAAGATCGAGCTGACTGAAATAAGTGCATTCGATGAAAACCAACATGAGCAGCAGCAGGAGGATGAGAAGGAGCAGGAGGAGAAGGAGCAGGAGGAGGAGAAGGAGCAGGAGCAGTTTGAGCAGGAAGTGGATAAGTAGCAAGAGTTTGAGATGGAGCAGGAGGAGGTGGGTGAACAGAAGGAGGAGAAGGAGCAGGAGCCGAAGAAGGAGCAGGAGACGGAGAAGGAGGAGGAGGTGGAGAAGGAGCAGGAGGTGGAGAAGGAGCAGGAGGTGGAGCAGGAGCAGCAGGAGGGGGTTGAAATGGAGCAGGAGGAGAAGAATGAGCAGGAGGAGTCGAATGATCAGAAGGAGGAGAAGGAGCAGGAGGAGAAGAATTAGCAGGAGGTGGAGAAGGAGCAGGAGAAGTAGATGGAGCAGGAGGTGGAGAAGGAGGTGGAGTAGGAGGAGGAGGTGGAGTAGGAGGAGGATGTGGAGAAGGAGCAGGAGGTGGACAAGGAGCAGGAGGTGGAGCAGGAGCAGCAGGAGGGGGTTGAAATGGAGCAGGAGGAGAAGAATGAGCAGGAGGAGTCGAATGATCAGAAGGAGGAGAAGGAGCAGGAGGAGAAGAATTAGCAGGACGTGGAGTTGAGCAGGAGGAGGAGAAGGAGCAGGAGGAGGACAAGGAGAAGGAGCAATAGGTGGAGCAGTAGGAGGAGAAGGAGCAGGGGGTGGAGAAGGAGCAGGAGGTGGAGAATGAGCAGGAGGTGGAGAAGGAGCAGGAGAAGTAGATGGAGCAGGAGGTGGAGAAGGAGGTGGAGTAGGAGGAGGAGGTGGAGTAGGAGGAGGATGTGGAGAAGGAGCAGGAGGTGGACAAGGAGCACTAGGGAGACAAGGAGCAGGAGGGCGAGAAGAAGCAGGAGGGCAAGAAGGAGCATGAGAGCGTGAAGGAGCAGAATGTGGACAAGGAGCAGGACGTGGACAAGGAGCAGGAGGTGGACAAGGAGCAGGAGGTGGACAAGGAGCAGGAGGTGGACAAGGATGTGGAAAAGGAGCAGGAGGAGGAGCAGGAGCAGGAGGTGGAGAATAAGCAATCGGTGGAGAAGGAGCAGGGGGCGGAGGAGGACCAAGAGAGGAAGTAGGAGAATGTTTTGGAGAAGGAGCAGGAGGTGGAGAATAAGCAATCGGTGGAGAAGGAGCAGGAGTCGGAGGAGGACCAGGAGGAGGAAAAGGAGCAGGAGGAGGTTGAGCAGGAGATGGAGAAGGAGGAGGATGAGGAGATGGAGCAGGAGGTGGAGAAGGAGCAGGAGGTGGAGAAGGAGCAGGAGGTGCAGAAAGAGCAGGAGGTGCAGAAAGAGAAGGAGGAGGAGAAGGAGCAGGAGGTGGAGAAGGAGCAGGAGGTGGAGAAGGAGCAGGAGGTGGAGAAGGAGCAGGAGTTGGATTGGGAGCAGGAGGAGGAGGAGGAGCAGGAGGAGGAGAAGGAGCAGAAGGTGGAGATGGAGCAGGAGTGGAGAAGGAGCAGGACGTGTAGAAGGAGCAGAAGGTGGAGAAGTAGCAGGAGGTGGATCATGAGCAGCAGAAGGAGGTGGAGAATGAGCAGGAGGAGGAGGTTGAGCAGGAGGAGGTTGAGCAGGAGATGGAGAAGGAGCAGGATGAGGAGATGGAGCAGGAGGTGGAGAAGGAGCAGGAGGTGGAGAAGGAGCAGGAGGTGCAGAAAGAGCAGGAGGTGGAGAAGGAGAAGGAGGAAGAGAAGGAGCAGGAGGTGGAGAAGGAGCAGGAAGTGGAGAAGGAGCAGGAGTTGGATTGGGAGCAGGAGGAGGAGGAGGAGAAGGAGCAGGAGGTGGATTAGGAGCAGGAGGAGGAGAAGGAGCAGGAGTTGTATTGGGAGCAGGATGTGGAGAAGGAGCAGAAGGCGGAGATGGAGCAGGAGTGGAGAAGGAGCAGGACGTGGAGAAGGAGCAGAAGTGGAGAAGTAGCAGGAGGTGGAGCAGGAGCAGCAGAAGGAGGTGGAGAAGGAGCAGGTGGAGAAGAAGAAGCAGGAGGAGTCGAAGGTGCAGGAGGAGGAGAAGGATCAGGAGGAGGAGAAGGAGCATGTGGGGCAGAAGGAGCATGAGGGGCAGGAGGAGAAGAAGGAGAAGGACGAGAAGTTTGAGCAGGAGGAGGAGAAGGAGCAGGAGGTGGAGAAGGAGCAGGAGGTGGATTAGGAGCAGGAGGAGGAGAAGGAGCATGAGGTGGAGATGGAGAAGGAGGTGGAGCAGGAGCAGGAGGAGAAGAAGAAGCAGGAGGAGTCGAAGGATCAGGAGGAGGAGAAGGAGCAGGAGGAGGAGAAGGAGAAGGAGCAGGAGGTGGAGGAGGAGCAGGAGGTGGAGGAGGAGCAGGAGGTGTAGAAGGAGCAGGAGGTGTAGAAGGAGCAGGAGGTGTGGAAGGAGCAGGAGGTGGAGAAGGAGCAGGAGGTGGAGAAGGAGCAGGAGGTGGAGAAGGAACAGGAGGTGGAGAAGGAGCAGGTGTTGGATTGGGAGCAGGAGGAGTCGAAGGATCAGGAAGAGGAGATGGAGCCGGAGGAGGAGAAGGAGCAGGAGGAGGAGGTTACACCGGATTGTGATAAGGAGCAGGAGGGGCAGGAGGATCAGGATGAGGAGAAGGAACAGGAGGAGAAGAATTAGCAGGACATGGATTTGAGCAGCAGGAGGAGAAGGAGCAGTAGGAGGAGAAGGAGTAGGAGCAGGAGGTGCAGAAGGAGCAGGAGGTGGAGAAGGAGCAGGAATAGGAGAAGGAGCAGGAGAAATCGAAGGAGCATGAGTAGTAGAAGTAGCAGGAGGAGGAGAAGTGGGAGGAGGTGAAGAAGGAGCCAGAGGTGGAGAAAGAGCCGGAGGTGGAGAAGGAGCAGGAGGAGTAGAAGGAGCAGAAGGAGTAGAAGGAGTAGGAGGATGAGAAGGAGCAGGAGGTGGATTAGGAGCAGGAGGAGGAGGAGGAGCAGGAGGAGGAGAAGGAGCATGAGGGGCAGAAGGAGCATGAGGGGCAGAAGGAGCATGAGGGGCAGAAGGAGCATGAGGGGCAGGAGGAGAAGAAGGAGAAGGACGAGAAGTTTGAGCAGGAGGAGGAGAAGGAGCAGGAGGTGGAGAAGGAGCAGGAGGTGGATTAGGAGCAGGATGAGGAGGAGGAGCAAGAGGATGAGAAGGAGCAGGAGGTGGAGATTGAGCTGGAGTGGAGAAGGAGCAGGAGAAGAATCAGGAGAAGAAGAAGGCGCGAGATGAGGTGAAGGAGCAGGAGGTGGAGAAGGCGCACGATGAGGAGAAGGGGCAGGAGGTGGAGTAGGTGCAGGAGGTGGAGAAGGAGCAGGAGGGGGACAAGGAGCAGGAGGAGGAGAAGGAGCATGAGGTGGAGAATAAGCAATCGGTGGAGAACGAGCAGGAGGCGGAGAAGGAGCAGGACGTGGAGAAGGAGCTGGAGTGGAGAAGGAGCAGGAGAAGAATCAGGAGAAGAAGAAGCCGCGAGATGAGGTGAAGGAGCAGGAGGCATGGTTAGTAAGTTTGCAGATGACACCAAGATTGCTGGCATCGTGGATAGTGAAGAAGGTTATCTAGGATAGCAACGGGATCTTGATAAATTGGGCCAGTGGGCCGATGAATGGCAGATGGAGTTTAATTTAGATAAATGTGAGGTGATGCATTTTGGGAGATCGAATCGGTCCAGGACCTACTCCGTTAATGGGAGGGCGTTGGGGAGAGTTATAGAACAAAGAGATCTAGGAGTACAGGTTCATAGCTCCTTGAAAGTGGAGTCACAGGTGGATATGGTGGTGAAGAAGGCATTCAGCTTGCTTGGTTTCATTGGTCAGAACATTGAATACAGGAGTT
Organism: Heptranchias perlo; assembly: GCF_035084215.1. Taxonomy (NCBI): domain Eukaryota; kingdom Metazoa; phylum Chordata; class Chondrichthyes; order Hexanchiformes; family Hexanchidae; genus Heptranchias; species Heptranchias perlo. Next base: position 1,454,081 of record NW_027138300.1, read on the forward strand.
GGGATGTCTTGTGGAAGTTGTACAAGACATTAGTTAGGCCATACTTGGAATACTGTGTACAGTTCTGGTCACCCTATTATAGAAAGGATATTATTAAACCAGAAAGAGTGCAGAAAAGATTTACTAGGATGCTGCCGGGACTTGATGGTTTGACTTATAGGGAGAGGTTAGATAGAATGGGACTTTTTTCCCTGGAGAGCAGGAGGTTGAGGAGTGATCTTACACAAGTCTATAAAATAATGAGGGGCATAGATAAGGTAGATAGTCAAAATCTTTTCCCAAAGGTAGGGGAGTCTATAACGAGGGGACATAGATTTAAGGTGAGAGGGGAGAGATACAAAAGGGTCCAGAGGGGCAATTGTTTCACTCTAAGGGTGGTGATTGTCTGGAAAGAGCTGCCAGAGGCAGCAGTAGCGGCGGGTACAATTTTGTCTTTTAAAAAGCATTTGGACAGTTACATGGGTAAGATGGGTATAGAGGGATATGGGCCAAGTGCAGGCAATTGGGACTAGCTTAGTGGTATAAACTGGGCGACATGGACATGTTGGGCCGAAGGGCCTGTTTCCATGTTGTAACCTTCTATGATTCTATGATTCTAAGGAGCAGGACGTGGAGAAGGAGGAGGAGGTGGAGCAGGAGGTGGTGAAGGAGCAGGAGCAGGAGGATGAGAAGGAGCAGGAGGATGAGGAGGAGCAGGAGGAGGAGCAGGAGGAGGAGAAGGAGCAGGAGGAGGTTGAGCAGGAAGTGGATAAGTAGCAAGAGTTCGAGAAGGAGCAGGAGGAGGTGGGTGAACAGAAGGAGGTGAAGGAGCAGGAGGCGAAGAAGGAGCAGGAGACGGAGAAGGAGGAGGAGGTGGAGAAGGAGCAGGAGGTGGAGAAGGAGCAGGAGGTGGAGCAGGAGCAGCAGAAGGAGGTGCAAAAGGAGCAGGAGGAGTAGAACGAGCAGGAGGAGTCGAAGGATCAGGAGGAGTAGAAGGAGCAGAAATAGGAGGTTTCACAGGAGGGTGATGAGGAGCAGAAGGGGCAGGAGGATCAGAAGGAGGAGAAGGAGCAGGAGGAGAAGAGGGAGGAGGACTAGGAGTTGAGCAGGAGGAGGAGAAGGAGCAGGGGGAGGAGAAGGATAAGGAACAGGAGGTGGAGCAGGAGCAGGAGGTGGAGAAGGAGCAGGAGGTGGAGAAGGAGCAGTAGGTGGAGAAGGAGCAGGAGGTGGAGAAGGAGCTGCAGTAGGAGAAGGAGCAGCAGAAGTAGAAGGAGCAGGAGGTGGAGAAGGAGAAGGAGGTGTAGTAGCAGGAGGATGTGGAGAAGGAGCAGGAGGTGGACAAGGAGCAGGAGGTGGACAATGAGCAGGAGGTGGACAAGGAGCAGGAGGAGGAGAAGGATGTGGAAAAGGAGCAGGAGGAGGAGAAGGAGCAGGAGGTGGAGAATAAGCAATCGGTGGAGAAGGAGCTGGAGTCGGAGGATGACCAGGAGGGGGAGTAGGAGAAGGCGTTGGAGAAGAAGCAGGAGGAGGAGGTTGAGCAGGAGGAGGAGAAGCAGCAGGAGGCGGTTGAGCAGGAGATGGAGAAGGAGCAGGATGAGGAGATGGAGCAGGAGGTGGAGAAGGAGCAGGAGGTGGAGAAGGAGCAGGAGGTGGAGAAAGAGCAGGAGGTGGAGAAGGAGTAGGAGGAGGAGAAGGAGCAGGAGGTGGAAAAGGAGCAGTAGGTGAAGAACGAGCAGGAGGCGGAGAAGGAGCAGGAGGTGCAGAAGGAGCAGAAGGTGGAGATGGAGCAGGATTGGAGAAGGATCAGGATGTGGAGAAGGAGCAGAAGTGGAGAAGTAGCAGGAGGTTGAGCAGGAGCAGCAGAAGGAGGTGGAGAAGGAGCAGGAGGAGAAGAAGAAGCAGGAGGAGTCGAAGGAGCAGGAGGAGGAGAAGGAGCAGGAGGAGAAGAAGGAGTAGGAGGAGGAGGTTGCACAGGAGGATGATAAGGAGCATCAGGGGCAGAAGGAGCATGAGGGGCAGGAGGATCAGGAGGAGAAGAAGGAGAAGGACGAGAAGTTTGAGCAGGAGGAGGAGAACGAGCTGGAGGTGGAGAAGGAGCAGGAGGTGGAGAAGGAGCAGGAGGTGGATTAGGAGCAGGAGGAGGAGAAGGAGCAGGAGTTGGATTGGGAGCAGGATGTGGAGAAGGAGCAGAAGGTGGAGATGGAGCAGGAGTGGAGAAGGAGCAGGACGTGGAGAAGGAGCAGAAGTGGAGAAGGAGCAGGAGGTGGAGCAGGGGCAGCAGAAGGAGGTGGAGAAGGATCAGGAGGAGAAGAAGAAGCAGGAGGAGGAGAAGGAGCAGGAGGAGGAGAAGGAGCAGGAGGAGGAGAAGGAGCATGAGGGGCAGAAGGAGCATGAGGGGCAGGAGGAGAAGAAGGAGAACGACGAGAAGTTTGAGCAGGAGGAGGAGAAGGAGCAGGAGGTGGAGAAGGAGCAGGAGGTGGATTAGTAGCAGTAGGAGGAGAAGGAGCATGAGGTGGAGATGGAGCAGGAGGTGGAGCAGGAGCAGGAGGAGAAGAAGAAGCAGGAGGAGTCGAAGGATCAGGAGGAGGAGAAGGAGCAGGAGGAGGAGAAGGAGAAGGAGCAGGATGTGGAGGAGGAGCAGGAGGTGTAGAACGAGCAGGAGGTGTGGAACGAGCAGGAGGTGGAGAAGGAGCAGGAGGTGGAGAAGGAGCAGGAGGTGGAGAAGGAGCAGGAGGTGGAGAAGGAGCAGGAGTTGGATTGGGAGCAGGAGGAGGAATAGGAGAAGGACGAGGAGGGCGATAAGGAGCAAGAGGAGGAGAAGGAGCAGGAGGGGGGGGGGGGTTACACCGGATTGTGATAAGGAGCAGAAGGGGCAGGAGGATCAGGAGGAGGAGAAGGAGCAGGAGGAGAAGAATGAGCAGGAGATGGATTTGAGCAGGAGGAGAAGGAGCAGTAGGAGGAGAAGGAGTAGGAGCAGGAGGTGCAGAAGGAGCATGAGGTGGAGATGGAGCAGGAGGTGGAGCAGGAGCAGGAGGAGAAGAAGCAGCAGGAGGAGTCGAAGGATCAGGAGGAGGAGAAGGAGCAGGAGGAGGAGAAGGAGAAGGAGCAGGAGGTGGAGGAGGAGCAGGAGGTGTAGAAGGAGCAGGAGGTGTGTAACGAGCAGGAGGTGGAGAAGGAGCAGGAGGTGGAGAAGGAGCAGGAGTTGGATTGGGAGCAGGAGGAGGAGGAGGAGAAGGACGAGGAGGGCGATAAGGAGCAAGAGGTGGACAAGGAGCAGGAGGTGGGGAAGGAGCCGGAGGTGGCGAAGGATCAGGAGGTGGAGCAGGAGCAGCAGAAGGACGTGGAGAAGGAGCAGGAGGAGAAGAAGGAGCAGGAGGAGGAGAAGGAGCAGGAGGGGGAGGTTACACCGGATTGTGATAAGGAGCAGGAGGGGCAGGAGGATCAGGAGGAGGAGAAGGAGCAGGAGGAGAAGAATGAGCAGGAGATGGATTTGAGCAGGAGGAGGAGAAGGAGCAGTAGGAGGAGAAGGAGTAGGAGCAGGAGGTGCAGAAGGAGCATGAGGTGGAGAAGGAGCAGGATTAGGAGAAGTAGCAGGAGAAATCGAAGGAGCATGAGTAGTAGAAGGAGCAGGAGGAGGAGAAGTGGGAGGAGGTGAAGAAGGAGCCAGAGGTGGAGAAAGAGCCGTAGGTGGAGAAGGAGCAGGAGGAGTAGAAGGAGCAGAAGGAGTAGAAGGAGTAGGAGGATGAGAAGGAGCAGGAGGTAGATTAGGAGCAGGAGGAGCAGGAGGATGAGAAGGAGCAGGAGGTGGAGATTGAGCTGGAGTGGAGAAGGAGCAGGAGAAGAATCAGGAGAAGAAGAAGGCGCGAGATGAGGTGAAGGAGCAGGAGGTGGAGAAGGCGCACGATGAGGAGAAGGGGCAGGAGGTGGAGTAGGTGCAGGAGGTGGAGAAGGAGCAGGAGGGGGACAAGGAGCAGGAGGAGGAGAAGGAGCATGAGGTGGAGAATAAGCAATCGGTGGAGAACGAGCAGGAGGCGGAGAAGGAGCAGGACGTGGAGAAGGAGCTGGAGTGGAGAAGGAGCAGGAGAAGATTCAGGAGAAGAAGAAGCCGCGAGATGAGGTGAAGGAGCAGGAGGCATGGTTAGTAAGTTTGCAGATGACACCAAGATTGGTGGCATCGTGGACAGTGAAGAAGGTTATCTAGGATTGCAACGGGATCTTGATAAATTGGGCCAGTGGGCCGATGAATGGCAGATGGAGTTTAATTTAGATAAATGTGAGGTGATGCATTTTGGGAGATCGAATCGGTCCAGGACCTACTCCGTTAATGGGAGGGCGTTGGGGAGAGTTATAGAACAAAGAGATCTAGGAGTACAGGTTCATAGCTCCTTAAAAGTGGAGTCACAGGTGGATAGGGTGGTGAAGAAGGCATTCAGCTTGCCTGGTTTCATTGGTCAGAACATTGAATACAGGAGTTGAAGTTGTACAAGACATTAGTTAGGCCATACTTGGAATACTGTGTACAGTTCTGGTCACCCTATTATAGAAAGGATATTATTAAACCAGAAAGAGTGCAGAAAAGATTTACTAGGATGCTGCCGGGACTTGATGGTTTGACTTATAGGGAGACGTTAGATAGACTGGGACTTTTTTCCCTGGAGCGTAGGAGGTTGAGGGGTGATCTTATACAAGTCTATAAAATAATGAGGGGCATAGATAAGGTAGATAGTCAAAATCTTTTCCCAAAGGTAGGGGAGTCTATAACGAGGGGACATAGATTTAAGGTGAGAGGGGAGAGATACAAAAGGGTCCAGAGGGGCAATTTTTTCACTCAATGGGTGGTGATTGTCTGGAACGAGCTGCCAGAGGCAGCAGTAGAGGCGGGTACAATTTTGTCTTTTAAAAAGCATTTGAACAGTTACATGGGTAAGATGGGTATAGAGGGATATGGGCCAAGTGCAGGCAATTGGGACTAGCTTAGTGGTATAAACTGGGCGACATGGACATGTTGGGCCGAAGGGCCTGTTTCCATGTTGTAAACTTCTATGATTCTATGATTCTAAGGAGCAGGACGTGGAGAAGGAGGAGCAGGTGGAGCAGGAGGTGGTGAAGGAGCAGGAGCAGGAGGATGAGAAGGAGCAGGAGGATGAGGAGGAGCAGGAGGAGGAGGAGCAGGAGGAGGAGAAGGAGCAGGAGGAGGTTGAGCAGGAAGTGGATAAGTAGCAAGAGTTCGAGAAGGAGCAGGAGGAGGTGCGTGAATAGAAGGAGGTGAAGGAGCAGGAGGCGAAGAAGGAGCAGGAGACGGAGAAGGAGCAGGAGGTGGAGAAGGAGCAGGAGGTGGAGAAGGAGCAGGAGGTGGAGAAGGAGCAGGAGGTGGAGAAGGAGCAGGAGGTGGAGCAGGAGCAGCAGAAGGAGGTGGAAAAGGAGCAGGAGGAGAAGAATGAGCAGGAGGAGTCGAAGGATCAGGAGGAGGAGAAGGAGCAGAAATAGAAGGTTTCACAGGAGGGTGATGAGGAGCAGAAGGGGCAGGAGGATCAGAAGGAGGAGAAGGAGCAGGAGGAGCAGAGAGAGCAGAACTAGGAGTTGAGCAGGAGGAGGAGAAGGAGCAGGGGGAGGAGAAGGATAAGGAACAGGAGGTGGAGCAGGAGCAGGAGGTGGAGAAGGAGCTGCAGTAGGAGAAGGAGCAGCAGAAGTAGAAGGAGCAGGAGGTGGAGAAGGAGAAGGAGGTGTAGTAGCAGGAGGAGGTGGAGTAGGAGGAGGATGTGGAGAAGGAGCAGGAGGTGGACAAGGAGCAGGAGGTAGACAAGGAGCAGGAGGGCGAGAAGAAGCAGGAGGGCGAGAAGGAGCAGGAGAGCGTGAAGGAGCAGGAGGTGGACAATGAGCAGGAGGTGGACAAGGAGCAGGAGGAGGAGAAGGGTGTGGAAAAGGAGCAGGAGGAGAAGAAGGAGCAGGAGATGGAGAATAAGCAATCGGTGGAGAAGGAGCAGGAGGCGGAGGAGGACCAGGAGTGGGAGTAGCAGAAGGTTTTGGAGAAGAAGCAGGAGGGGGAGCTTGAGCAGGAGGAGGAGAAGGATGTGGAAAATAAGCAGGAGGAGGAGAAGGAGCAGGAGGTGGAGAATAAGCAATCGGTGGAGAAGGAGCAGGAGTCGGAGGAGGACCAGGAGGGGGAGTAGGAGAAGGCGTTGGAGATGAAGCAGGAGGAGGAGGTTGAGCAGGAGGAGGAGAAGCAGCAGGAGGCGGTTGAGCAGGAGATGGAGAAGGAGCAGGATGAGGAGATGGAGAAGGAGGTGGAGAAGGAGCAGGAGGTGGAGAAGGAGCAGGAGGTGGAGAAAGAGCAGGAGGTGGAGAAGGAGAAAGAGGAGGAGAAGGAGCAGGAGGTGTATAAGGAGCAGAAGGTGGAGATGGAGCAGGAGTGGAGAAGGAGCAGGATGTGGAGAAGGAGCAGAAGTGGAGAAGTAGCAGGAGGTTGAGCAGGAGCAGCAGAAGGAGGTGGAGAAGGAGCAGGAGGAGAAGAAGAAGCAGGAGGAGTCGAAGGAGCAGGAGGAGGAGAAGGAGCAGGAGGAGGAGAAGGAGTAGGAGGAGGAGGTTGCACAGGAGGATGATAAGGAGCATGAGGGGCAGAAGGAGCATGAGGGGCAGGAGGATCAGGAGGAGAAGAAGGAGAAGGACGAGAAGTTTGAGCAGGAGGAGGAGAAGGAGCAGGAGGTGGAGAAGGAGCAGGAGGTGGATTGGGAGCAGGAGGAGGAGAAGGAGCAGGAGGTGGAGAAGGAGCAGGATGTGGATTAGGAGCAGGAGGAGGAGAAGGAGCAGGAGTTGGATTGGGAGCAGGATGTGGAGAAGGAGCAGAAGGTGGAGATGGAGCAGGAGTGGAGAAGGAGCAGGGCGTGGAGAAGGAGCAGAAGTGGAGAAGTAGCAGGAGGTGGAGCAGGAGCAGCAGAAGGATGTGGAGAAGGAGCAGGAGGAGAAGAAGAAGCAGGAGGAGTCGAAGGAGCAGGAGGAGGAGAAGGATCAGGAGGAGGAGAAGGAGCATGAGGGGCAGAAGGAGCATGAGAGGCAGGAGGAGAAGAAGGAGAAGGACGAGAAGTTTGAGCAGGAGGAGAAGGAGCAGGAGGTGGAGAAGGAGCAGGAGGTGGATTAGGAGCAGGAGGAGGAGAAGGAGCATGAGGTGGAGATGGAGCAGGAGGTGGAGAAGGAGCAGGAGGAGAAGAAAAAGCAGGAGGTGTCGAAGGATCAGGAGGAGGAGAAGGAGCAGGAGGAGGAGAAGGAGAAGGAGCAGGAGGTGGAGGAGGAGCAGGAGGTGTAGAAGGAGCAGGAGGTGTAGAACGAGCAGGAGGTGGAGAAGGAGCAGGAGGTGGAGAAGGAGCAGGAGGTGGAGAAGGAGCAGGAGCAGGAAGAGAAGAAGGAGCAGGCGGAGCAGGTGCAGAAGTTGCAGTTGGAGTAGGCTGTGGAGGTGGAGAAGGAGCAGGGGGAAGAGGTTGATCAGGAGGAGAAGGTGGAACAGGAGGAGGTTGAGCAGGAGGTGGAGAAGGAGCAGCATGTGGAGAAGGAGTAGGAGGTGGAGAAGGAGCAGGAGGGCGAGAAGGAGCAGGAGGGCGAGAAGGAGCAGGAGGGCGAGAAGGAGCAGGAGAAGGAGGAGAAGAAGGAGCAGGCGGAGCAGGTGGAGAAGGAGCAGTTGGAGAAGGTTGTGGAGGTGGAGAAGGAGCAGGGGGAGGAGGATGAGCAGGAGGAGGAGATGTAGCAGCAGGAGGGGAAGGAGCAGAAGCGGGAGCAGGAGCAGACCGCGAGTAGGAGCAGAAGCGGGAGAAGGAGCATGAAGTGGAGAAGGAGCAGGAGGAGGAGGTTGAGCAGGAGGTGGAGAAGGAGCAGGAGGTGGAGAATGATGAGGTGGTGGAGAATTAGCAGGGGTGGAGAACAAGAAGGAGGAGGAGATTAATCAGGAGGTGGGGAAGGAGCAGGAGGGGGAGAAGGAGCAGGAGGGGGAGAAGGAGCAGGAGCTGGAGAAGGAGCAGGAGCTGGAGAAGGAGCAGTAGGAGGAGAAGGAAAACGAGGAGGTGAAGGAGCAGGACATGGAGTTGGAGCAGGAGGAGGAGCTTTAGCAGGAGGTGGAGAAGGAGCTGGAAGAGGAGAAGGAGCAAGAGGTGGAGAAGGAGCAGGAGCAGGAGGAGAAGAAGGAGCAGGCGGAGCAGGTGGAGAAGGAGCAGTTGGAGAAGGTTGTGGAGGTGGAGAAGGAGCAGGGGGAGGAGGTTGAGCAGGATGAGGAGATGGAACAGGAGGAGGTTGAGCAGGAGGTGGAGAAGGAGCAGGAGAAGGAGGTGGAGAAGTTGCAGCAGGAGGAGAAGAAGCAGCAGGAGTAGAAGTAGCAACAGGAGGAGAAGGAGCAAAAGCGGGAGAAGGAGCAGAAGGGGGACTAGGAGCAGGAGCTGGAGAAGGAGCAGGAGGTGGATAAGGAGCAGGAGGAGGAGAAGGAACAGGAGGCGGAGAAGAAGCAAAGGTGGAGAAGGATCAGGTGTCGGAGATGGACCAGGACGGGGAGTAGGAGAAGGAGTTGGAGAAGAAGAAGCAGCAGGAGGAGGAGCAGGAGGAGGAGTAGGAGCAGGAGGAGGAGAAGGGGCAGGAGGTGGTGACGGCGCAAAATGAGGGGAAGGAGCAGGAGGTGGAAAAGGAGCAGGAGGTGGAGAAGGAGCAGGAGATGGAGAAGGAGGTGAAGAAGGAGCAGAAGGTGGTGAATGAGCAGGAGTGGAGAAGGAGCAGTCGGTGACGAAGGAGCAGGAGGTGGAGAAGGAGCAGGAGGGCGAGAAGGAGCATGAGGGCGAGAATAAGCAGGAGGGCGAGAATAAGCAGGAGGGCGTGAAGGAGCAGGAGGGCGAGAAGGAGCAGGAGGGCGAGAAGGAGCAGGAGGACGAGAAGGAGCAGGAGGGCGAGAAGGAGCAGTAGGTGGAAAAGGAGCAAGAGGTGGAGAAGGCACAAGATGAGGAGAAGAAGCAGGAGGTGGAGAAGGCACAAGATGAGGAGAAGAAGCAGGATGTGGAGAAGGAGCAGGAGGTGGAGAATGATCAGGAGGTGGAGAAGGAGCAGGAGGGAGACAAGGAGCGTGAGGTGGAGAAGGAGCAGGAGGAGGAGAAGGAGGAGAAGAAGGAGCAGGAGGTGGCGAATGAGCAGGAGTGGAGAAGGAGCGGCAGGTTGAGAAGAAGGAGCAGGCGGAGCAGGTGGAGATGGAGCAGTTGGAGATGATTGTGGAGGTGGAGAAGGAGCAGGGGGAGGAGGTTGAGCAGGAGGAGGAGATGGAACAGGAGGAGGTTGAGCAGGTGGTGGACAAGGAGCAGGAGGAGGAGCTTTAGAAGGAGGCGTGGAAGGAGCTGGAAGAGGAGAAGGAGCAGGAGTTGGAGAAGGAGCAGGAGCAGGGGGAGAAGAAGGAGCAGGCGGAGCAGGTGGAGATGGAACAGTTGGAGATGATTGTGGAGGTGGACAAGGAGCAGGAGAAGGAGGTGGAGGGGGAGGAGGTTGAGCAGGAGGAGAAGAAGCAGCAGGAGTAGAAGTAGCAGCAGGAGGAGAAGGAGCAGAAGCGGGAGAAGGAGCTGAAGCGGGAGAAGGAGCAGAAGCGGGAGTAGGAGCAGGAGCAGGAGAAGGATCGTGAAGTGGAGAAAGAGCAGGAGGAGGAGGTTGAGCAGGAGGTGGAGAAGGAGCAGGAGGTGGAAAATGATGCGGAGGTGGGGAAGGTGCAGGGGTGGAGAACAAGAAGGAGGAGGAGATTGATCCGGGGGTGGGGAAGGAGCAGCAGCAGGAGGGTGAGCAACAGCAGGAGGGTGAGCTGGAGGAGCTGAAGGAGCAGGAGGAGGAGGAGAAGAAGGAGCAGGCGGAGGAGTTTAAGCAGGAGGGGTAGAAGGACCAGGAGGAGGAGAAAGAGCAGGAGGGGGAGAAGGATCAGGAGGGGTAGAAGGAGCAGAAGGAGGAGAAGGGGCAGTCGGAGGAGATGGAGCAGGAGTGGAGAAGGAGCAGGACCTGGAGTTGGAGCAGGAGGAGGAGCTTTAGCAGGAGGTGTGGAAGGAGCTGGAAGAGGAGAAGGAGCAGGAGGTTGAGAAGGAGCAGGAGCAGGAGGAGAAGAAGGAGCAGGCGGAGCAGATGGAGAAGGAGCAGTTGTAGAAGGTTGTGGAGGTGGAGAAGGAGCAGGGGGAGGAGGTTGAGCAGGAGGAGGAGATGGAACAGGAGGAGGTTGAGCAGTAGGTGGAGAAGGAGCAGGAGAAGGAGGTGGAGAAGTTGCAGCAGAAGTAGAAGAAGCAGCAGGAGTAGAAGTAGCAGCAGGAGGAGAAGGAGCTGAAGCGGGAGAAGGAGCAGAAGCATCAGAAGGAGCAGAAGCGGAGAGTAGGAGCAGGAGCGGGAGAAGGAGCATGAAGTGGAGAAAGAGCAGGAGGTGGAGGCTGAGCAGGAGGTGGGGAAAGAACAGCAGCAGGATGGTGAGCAGCAGGGGGAGAAGGAGCAGGAGGGGGAGAATGATGAGGAGGTCGTGAAGGAGCAGGGTTGGAGAACAAGAAGGAGGAGGAGATTGAGCAGGAGAGGGAGAAGGAGCATGAGAGGGAGAAGGAGCAGGAGGTGGAGTGGAACAGGAGGGGGAGCAGGAGGAGGAGGAGAAGGAGCAGGAGCTGGAGATGGAGCAGGAGTGAAGACGGAGCAGGAGAAGAAGAAGCAGCAGGAGGAGGAGCAGGAGCAGGAGGAGGAGTAGCAGCAGGAGGAGGAGAAGGAGCAGGAGGAGGAGGAGCAGGAGGAGAAGCAGGAGCAGGAGTGGAGAAGGAGCAGGAGAAGAAGGAGGAGCAGGAGGAGCAGGAGGAGGAGTAGAAGGAGGAAGAGGAGAAGGAGCAGGAGGTGGAGAAGGCGCAAGATGAGGAGAAGGAGCAGGAGGAGGAGAAGGAGCAGGACATGAAGAAGGAGCAGGAGATGGACAAGGAGCAGGAGGTTGCGAAGGTGCAGGATTTTTTAGAGAAGGAGCAGGAGCTGGAGATGGAGCAGGAGTGGAGACGGAGCAGGAGAAGAAGAAGCAGCAGGAGGAGGAGCAGGAGCAGGAGGAGGAGTAGCAGCTGGAGGAGGAGAAGGAGCAGGAGGAGGAGAAGGAGGAGGAGGAGCAGGAGCAGGAGGTGGAGTTGGAGCAGGAGTCGAGCAGGAGATGAAGAAGGAGCATGAGGAGGAGCAGGAGCAGAAGGAGGAGTAGCAGCAGGAGGAGGAGAAGGAGCAGGAGGAGGAGGAGCAGGAGGAGGAGCAGGAGCAGGAGTGGAGAAGGAGCAGGAGAAGAAGGAGGAGCAGGAGGAGGTGTAGAAGAATGAGGAGAAGGAGCAGGAGGAGGAGAAGGAGCAGGACATGGAGAAGGAGCAGGAGATGGAGAAGGAGCAGGAGGTGGCGAAGGTGCAGGAGTTTTTAGAGAAGGAGCAGGAGGTGGAGAAGGAGCAGGACGGAGAAAAGGAACAGAAGGAAGACAAGGAGCAGGAGTTGGAGAAGGAGCAGCAGGAGGAGGTAAATCAGCAGGAGTGGAGAAGGAGCAGGAGGTGGAGAAGGAGCAGGAGGGCAGGGAGGAGCAGGAGGGCGAGAATGAGCAGGAGGTGGACAAGGAGCAGGAGGTAGACAAGGAGCAGGAGATGGACAAGGTGCAGGAGGTGGACAAGGAGCAGGAGTAGGAGCAGGTGGTGGAGAAGGATCAGGAGGTGGAGATGGGGCAGGAGTGGAAAAGGAGCAGGTGAAGAAGAAGGAGCAGGAGGAGGAGCAGGAGGAGGAGTAGGAGCAGGAGGAGGAGAAGGAGCAGGAGGTGGAGAAGGCGCAAGATGAGGAGAAGGAGCAGGAGGCGGAGAAGGAGCAAGAGGTGGAGAAGGAGCAGGAGGTGGAGATGGAGCAGGAGGGAGACAAGGAGCGGGATGTGGATCAGGAGCAGGAGGAGGAGAAGGAGGAGAAGAAGGAGCAGGAGGTGCTGAATGAGCAGGAGTGGAGAAGGAGCAGGATGTGGAGAAGGAGCAGGAGGTGGTGAAGGAGCAGGAGGGCGAGAAGGAGCAGGAGGGCGAGAATAAGCAGGAGGGCGTGAAGGAGCAGGAGGGCGAGAAGGAGCAGGAGGACGAGAAGGAGCAAGAGGGCGAGAAGGAGCTCCACGTGGAGAAGGAGCAGGAGGTGGACAAGGAGCAGGAGGTGGACAAGGAGCAGGAGGTGGATATGGAGCAGGGGGTGGACAAGGAGCAGGAGGTGGACAAGGAGCAGGATGTGGACAGGGAGCAGGAGGTGGACAAGAAGCAGGAGGTGGAGAAGGAGCAGGAGGGGGAGGAGGAGCAGGAGGGTAAGAAGGAGCAGGAGGTGGACAAGGAGCAGGATGTGGACAAGGAGCAGGAGGTGGACAAGAAGCAGGAGTTGGAGAAGGAGCAGGAGGGGGAGGAGGAGGAGGAGGGTAAGAAGGAGCAGGAGATGGAGAAGGAGCAGGAGGTGGATAAGCAGCAGGAGGGGGTGGAGCAGTACGAGGAGGAGAAGGAGCAGGAGCTGGAGATGGAGTAAGAATTGAAAAGGAGCAGGAGGAGAAGTAGGAGCAGGCGGAGAAGAAATAGCAGGAGAAGGAGAAGGAGCAGGAGAAGGAGAAGGTGCAGGGGGTGGAGAAAGAGCAGGAGGAGGAGAAGGAGCAGGAGGAGGAGAAGGAGCAGGTGGAGGAGAAGGAGCAGGAGTGGAGAAGGAGCAGGAGAAGAAGAAGGAGCAGGAGGAGGAGCAGGAGGAGGAGTAGGAGCAGGAGGAGGAGAAGGGGCAGGAGGTGGTGACGGCGCAAAATGAGGAGACGGAGCAGGAGGTGGAAAAGGAGCAGGAGGTGGAAAAGTAGCAGGAGGGAGAGAAGGAGCGGGAAGTGGATAATGAGCAGGAGATGGAGAAGGAGGTGAAGAAGGAGCAGGAGGTGGTGAATGAGCAGGAGTGGAGAAGGAGCAGTAGGTGACGAAGGAGCAGGAGGTGGAGAAGGAGCAGGAGGGCGAGAAGGAGCATGAGGGCGAGAATAAGCAGGAGGGCGTGAAGGAGCAGGAGGGCGTGAAGGAGCAGGAGGACGAGATGGAGCAAGAGGACGAGAAGGAGCAGGAGGACGAGAAGGAGCAGGAGGGCGAGAAGGAGCGGGAGGTGGAGAAGGAGCAGGAGGAGGAGAAGGAGGAGAAGAAGGAGCAGGAGGTGGCGAATGAGCAGGAGTGGAGAAGGAGCGGCAGGTGGAGATGGAGCAGGAGGTGGAGAAGGAGCAGGAGCAGGGGGAGAAGAAGGAGCAGGCGGAGCAGGTGGAGATGGAGCAGTTGGAGATGATTGTGGAGGTGGAGAAGGAGCAGGGGGAGGAGGTTGAGCAGGAGGAGCAGATGGAACAGGATGAGGTTGAGCAGGAGGTGGACAAGGAACAGGAGAAGGAGTTGGAGAATTTGCAGCAGGAGGAGAAGAAGCAGCAGGAGTCGAAGTAGCAGCAGGAGGAGAAGGAGCAGAAGCGGGAGAAGGAGCTGAAGCGGGAGAAGGAGCATAAGCGGGAGTAGGAGCATCAGCGGGAGTAGGAGCATAAGCGGGAGTAGCAGCAGGAGCAGGAGAAGGATCGTGAAGTGGAGAAAGAGCAGGAGGAGGAGGTTGAGCAGAAGGTGGAGAAGGAGCAGGAGGTGGAAAATGATGCGGAGGTGGGGAATGTGCAGGGGTGGAGAACAAGAAGGAGGAGGAGATTGATCCGGGGGTGGGGAAGGAGCAGCAGCAGGAGGGTGAGCAACAGCAGGAGGGTGAGCTGGATGAGCTGAAGGAGCAGGAGGAGGAGGAGGAGAAGGAGCAGGCGGAGGAGTTTGAGCAGGAGGGGGAGAAGGAGCAGGAGGAGGAGATGGAGCAGGAGGGGGAGAAGGATCAGGAGGGGTAGAAGGAGCAGAAGGAGGAGAAGGGGCAGTCGGAGGAGATGGAGCAGGAGTGGAGAAGGAGCAGGACCTGGAGTTGGAGCAGGAGGAGGAGCTTTAGCAGGAGGTGTGGAAGGAGCTGGAAGAGGAGAAGGAGCAGGAGGTTGAGAAGGAGCAGGAGCAGGAGGAGAAGAAGGAGCAGGCGGAGCAGATGGAGAAGGAGCAGTTGGAAAAGGTTGTGGAGGTGGAGAAGGAGCAGGGGGAGGAGGTTGAGCAGGAGGAGGAGAAGGAACAGGAGGAGGTTGAGCAGTAGGTGGAGAAGGAGCAGGAGAAGGAGGTGGAGAAGTTGCAGCAGGAGGATAAGAAGCAGCAGGAGTAGAAGTAGCAGCAGAAGGAGAAGGAGTTGAAGCGGGAGAAGGAGCAGAAGCGTCAGAAGGAGCAGAAGCGGGTGTAGGAGCAGGAACGGGAGAAGGAGCATTAAGTGGAGAAGGAGCAGGAGGTGGAGGTTGAGCAGGAGGTGGGGAAGGAACAGCAGCAGGAGGGTGAGCAGGACGGGGAGAAGGAGCAGGAGGGGGAGAATGATGAGGAGGTCGTGAAGGAGCAGGGTTGGAGAACAAGAAGGAGGAGGAGATTGAGCAGGAGGGGGAGAAGGAGCAGGAGGGGGAGAAGGAGCAGGAGGTGGAGTGGAACAGGAGGGGGAGCAGGAGGCGGAGGAGAAGGAGCAGGTTCTGGAGATGGAGCAGGAGTGGAAACGGAGCAGGAGAAGAAGAAGGAGCAGGAGGAGGAGCAGGAGCAGAAGGAGGAGTAGCAGCAGGAGGAGGAGAAGGAGCAGGAGGAGGAGGAGCAGGAGGAGAAGCAGGAGCAGGAGTGGAGAAGGAGCAGGAGAAGAAGGAGGAGCAGCAGGAGGAGTAGAAGAAGGAGGAGGAGAAGGAGCCGGAGGTGGAGAAGGCGCAAGATGAGGAGAAGGAGCAGGAGGAGGAGAAGGAGCAGGACATGGAGAAGGAGCAGGAGATGGACAAGGAGCAGGAGGTGGCGAAGGTGCAGGATTTTTTAGAGAAGGAGCAGGAGCTGGAGATGGAGCAGGAGTGGAGACGGAGCAGGAGAAGAAGAAGGTGCAGGAGGAGGAGCAGGAGCAGGAGTAGCAGCTGGAGGAGGAGAAGGAGCAGGAGGAGGAGAAGGAGGAGGAGGAGCAGGAGTCGAGCAGGAGATGAAGAAAGAGCATGAGGAGGAGCAGGAGCAGAAGGAGCAGTAGCAGCAGGAGGAGGAGAAGGAGCAGGAGGAGGAGTAGCAGAAGGAGGCGCAGGAGCAGGATTGGAGAAGGAGCAGGAGAAGAAGGAGGAGCAGGAGGAGGAGTAGAAGAAGGAGGAGGAGAAGGAGCAGGAGTTGGAGAAGGCGCAAGATGAGGAGAAGGAGCAGGAGGAGGAGAAGGAGCAGGACATGGAGAAGGAGCAGGAGATGGAGAAGGAGCATGAGGTGGCGAAGGTGCAGGATTTTTTAGAGAAGGAGCAGGAGGTGGAGAAGGAGCAGGACGGAGAAAAGGAACAGAAGGAAGACAAGGAGCAGGAGTTGGAGAAGGAGCAGCAGGAGGAGCAGGAGTTGGAGAAGGAGCAGGAGGGCAGGAAGGAGCAGGAGGGCGAGAATGAGCAGGAGATGGACAAGGTGCAGGAGGTGGACAAGGAGCAGGAGTAGGAGCAGGTGGTGGAGAAGGAGCAGGAGGAGGAGTAGGACCAGGAGGAGGAGAAGGAGCAGGAGGTGGAGAAGGCGCAAGATGAGGAGAAGGAGCAGGAGGCGGAGAAGGAGCAAGAGGTGGAGAAGGAGCAGGAGGTGGAGATGGAGCAGGAGGGAGACAAGGAGCGGGATGTGGATCAGGAGCAGGAGGAGGAGAAGGAGGAGAAGAAGGAGCAGGAGGTGCTGAATGAGCAGGAGTGGAGAAGGAGCAGGATGTGAAGAAGGAGCAGGAGGTGGTGAAGGAGCAGGAGGGTGAGAAGGAGCAGGAGGGCGAGAATAAGCAGGAGGGCGTGAAGGAGCAGGAGGGCGAGAAGGAGCAGGAGGACGAGAAGGAGCAAGAGGGCGAGAAGGAGCACCACGTGGACAAGGATCAGGAGGTGGACAAGGAGCAGGATGTGGACAAGGAGCAGGAGGTGGACAAGAAGCAGGAGTTGGAGAAGGAGCAGGAGGGGGAGTAGGAGCAGGAGGGTAAGAAGGAGCAGGAGGTGGACAAGGAGCAGGATGTGGACCAGGAGCAGGAGGTGGACAAGAAGCAGGAGTTGGAGAAGGAGCAGGAGGGGAGGAGGAGCAGGAGGGTAAGAAGGAGCAGGCGGTGGAGAAGGAGCAGGAGGTGGATAAGGAGCAGGAGGGGGAGGAGCAGTACGAGGAGGAGAAGGAGCAGGAGCTGGAGATGGAGTAAGAATTGAGAAGGAGCAGGAGGAGAAGTAAGAGCAGGCGGAGAAGAAATAGCAGGAGAAGGAGAAGGAGCAGGAGAAGGAGAAGGTGCAGGGGGTGGAGAAAGAGCAGGAGGAGGAGAAGGAGCAGGAGGAGGAGAAGGAGCAGGTGGAGGAGAAGGAGCAGGAGGTGGAGATGGAGCAGGAGTGGAGAAGGAGCAGGAGAAGAAGAAGGAGCAGGAGGAGGAGCAGGAGGAGGAGTAGGAGCAGGAGGAGGAGAAGGGGCAGGAGGTGGTGACGGCGCAAAATGAGGAGAAGGGGCAGGAGGTGGAAAAGGAGCAGGAGGTGGAGAAGGAGCAGGAGGGAGAGAAGGAGCGGGATGTGGATAAGGAGCAGGAGATGGAGAAGGTGGTGAAGAAGGAGCAGGAGGTGGTGAATGAGCAGGAGTGGAGAAGGAGCAGTAGGTGACGAAGGAGCAGGAGGTGGAGAAGGAGCAGGAGGGCGAGAAGGAGCATGAGGGCGAGAATAAGCAGGAGGGCGTGAAGGAGCAGGAGGGCGAGAATGAGCAGGAGGACGAGAAGGAGCAGGAGGGCGAGAATAAGCAGGAGGGCGTGAAGGAGCAGGAGGGCGAGAATGAGCAGGAGGACGAGAAGGAGCAGGAGGGCGAGAAGGAGTAGTAGGTGGAAAAGGAGCACGAGGTGCACAAGGAGCAGGAGGTAGACAAGGATCAGGAGGTGGACACGGAGGAGGAGGTGGACAAGGAGCAGGAGGAGGAGAAGGAGGTGGAGGAGGAGAAGTCGGTGGAGAAGGAGCAGGAGGAGGAGAAGGAACCGGAGGTGGAGAAGAAGCAATAGGAGGAGAAGGAAGAGGAGAAGGTGGAGAAGAAGGAGCAGGAGGTGGAGAAGGAGCAGGAGGTGGAGGAGGAGCAGGATGGCGAGAAGGAGCAGGAGGGCGAGAATAAGCAGGAGGGCGAGAAGGAGCAGGAGGGCGAGAAGGAGCAGGAGGGCGAGAAGGAGCAGGAGGGCGAGAAGGAGCAGGAGGGCGAGAAGGAGCAGGAGGACGAGAAGGAGCAGGAGGACGAGAAGGAGCAGGAGGACGAGATGGAGCAGGAGGACGAGAAGGAGCAGGAGGTGGATATGGAGCAGGAGGTGGACAAGGAGCAGGATGTGGACAATGAGCAGAAGGTGGACAAGGATCAGGAGATGGATATGGAGCAGGAGGTGGACAAGGAGCAGGAGGTAGACAAGGAGCAGGAGGTGGACAAGGAGCAGGAGGTGGACAAGAAGCAAGAGGTGAAGAAGGAGCAGGAGGGGGAGGAGGAGCAGGAGGGGAAGAATGTGCAGGAAGGTTAGATGGAGCAGGACGTGGATAAGGAGCAGGAGGGTGAGGAGCAGTACGAGGAGGAGAACGAGCATGAGCTGGAGATGGAGCAAGAATTGAGAAGGAGCAGGAGGAGGAGTTGGAGCAGGAGGAGGAGAAGGAGCAGGAGGTGGAGAAGTCACAAGATGAGGAGAAGAAGCAGGAGGTGGAGAAGGAGCAGGAGGTGGAGAATGATCAGGAGGTGGAGAAGGAGCAGGAGCGAGACAAGGAGCGGGAGGTGGAGAAGGAGCAGGAGGAGGAGAAGGAGGAGAAGAAGGAGCAGGAGGTGGCGAATGAGGAGGAGTGGAGAAGGAGCGGCAGGTGGAGAAGGAGCAGGAGGTGTAGAAGGAGCAGGAGCAGGGGGAGAAGAAGGAGCAGGCGGAGCAGGTGGAGATGGAGCAGTTGGAGATGGTTGTGGAGGTGGAGAAGGAGCAGGTGGAGGAGATTGAGCAGGAGGAGGAGATGGAACAGGAGGAGGTTGAGCAGGAGGTGGACAAGGAGCAGGAGAAGGAGGTGGAGAATTTGCAGCAGGAGGAGAAGAAGCAGCAGGAGTAGAAGTAGCAGCAGGAGGAGAAGGAGCAGGAGCGGGAGAAGGAGCTGAAGCGGGAGAAGGAGCAGAAGCGGGAGTAGGAGCAGGAGCAGGAGAACGAGCGTGAAGTGGAGAAAGAGCAGGAGGAGGAGGTTGAGCAGGAGGTGGAGAAGGAGCAGGAGGTGGAGAATGATGCAGAGGTGGGGAAGGAGCAGGGGTGGAGAACAAGAAGGAGGAGGAGATTGATCCGGGGGTGGAGAAGGAGCAGCAGCAGGAGGGTGAGCAACAGCAGGAGGGTGAGCTGGAGGAGCTGAAGGAGCAGGAGGAGAAGGAGCAGGCGGGGGAGTTTGAGCAGGAGGGGGAGAAGCAGCAGGAGGAGGAGAAAGAGCAGAAGGAGGAGAAGGGGCAGTCGGAGGAGATGGAGCAGGAGTGGAGAAGGAGCAGGACCTGGAGTTGGAGCAGGAGGAGGAGCTTTAGCAGGAGGTGTGGAAGGAGCAGGAGTTTGAGAAGGAGCGGGAGCAGGAGGAGAAGAAGGAGCAGGCGGAGCAGATGGAGAAGTAGCTGTTGGAGAAGGTTGTGGAGGTGGAGAACGAGCAGAGGGAGGAGGTTGAGCAGGAGGAGGAGATGGAACAGGAGGAGGTTGTGCAGTAGGTGGTGAAGGAGCAGGAGAAGGAGTTGGAGAAGTTGCAGCAGGAGGAGAAGAAGCAGCTGGAGTAGAAGTAGCAGCAGGAGGAGAAGGAGCAGAAGCGGGAGAAGGAGCAGAAGCGTCAGAAGGAGCAGAAACGGGAGTAGGAGCAGGAGCGGGAGAAGGTGCATGAAGTGGAGAAGGAGCAGGAGGTGGAGAAGGAGCAGGAGGTGGATAAGGATCAGTAGGTGGATAAGGAGCAGGATGGGGAGGAGCAGTCCGAGGAGGAGAAGGAGCAGGAGCTGGAGATGGAGTAAGAATTGAAAAGGAGCAGGAGGAGCAGTAGGAACAGGCGGAGAAGAAATAGCAGGAGAAGGAGGAGGAACAGGAGGTGGAGAAGGTGCAAGATGTGGAGAAGGAGCAGGAGGAGGAGAAGGAGCAGGAGGAGGAGAAGGAGCAGGTGCAGGAGAAGGAGCAGGAGGTGGAGATGGAGCAGGAGTGGAGATGGAGCAGGAGGAGGAGCAGGAGGAGGAGTAGGAGCAGGAGGAGGAGAAGGGGCAGGAGATGGTGACGGCGCAAAATGAGGAGAAGGAGCAGGAGGTGGAAAAGGAGCAGGAGGTGGAGAAGGAGCAGGAGGGAGACAAAGAGCGGGAAGTGGATAAGGAGCAGGAGATGGAGAAGGAGGTGAAGAAGGAGCAGGAGGTGGTGAATGAGCAGGAGTGGAGAAGGAGCAGGAGGGCGAGATGGAGCATGAGGGCGAGAAGGAGCATGAGGGCGAGAAGGAGCATGAGGGCGAGAAGGAGCAGGAGGGCGAGAAGGAGCAGGAGGACGAGAAGGAGCAGGAGGGCGAGAAGGAGCAGTCGGTGGAAAAGGAGCAAGAGGCGGAGAAGGCACAAGATGAGGAGAAGAAGCAGGGGGTGGAGAAGGAGCAGGAGGTGGAGAATGATCAGGAGGTGGAGAAGGAGCAGGAGGGAGACAAGGAGCGGGAGGTGGAGAAGGAGCAGGACGGAGAAAATGAGCAGAAGGAAGACAAGGAGCAGGAGTTGGAGAAGGAGCAGCAGGAGGAGAAGAAGGAGAAGATGGAGCAGGAGGAGGTAAATGAGCAGGACTGGAGAAGGGGCAGGAGGTGGAGAAGGAGCAGGAGGGCAGGAAGGAGCAGGAGGGCGAGAATGAGCAGGAGGTGGACAAGGAGCAGGAGGTAGAGAAGGAGCAGGAGGGAGACAAAGAGCGGGAAGTGGATAAGGAGCAGGAGATGGAGAAGGAGGTGAAGAAGGAGCAGGAGGTGGTGAATGAGCAGGAGTGGAGAAGGAGCAGGAGGGCGAGATGGAGCATGAGGGCGAGAAGGAGCATGAGGGCGAGAAGGAGCATGAGGGCGAGAAGGAGCAGGAGGGCGAGAAGGAGCAGGAGGACGAGAAGGAGCAGGAGGACGAGAAGGAGCAGGAGGGCGAGAAGGAGCAGTCGGTGGAAAAGGAGCAAGAGGCGGAGAAGGCACAAGATGAGGAGAAGAAGCAGGGGGTGGAGAAGGAGCAGGAGGTGGAGAATGATCAGGAGGTGGAGAAGGAGCAGGAGGGAGACAAGGAGCGGGAGGTGGAGAAGGAGCAGGACGGAGAAAATGAGCAGAAGGAAGACAAGGAGCAGGAGTTGGAGAAGGAGCAGCAGGAGGAGAAGGAGGAGAAGATGGAGCAGGAGGAGGTAAATGAGCAGGACTGGAGAAGGGGCAGGAGGTGGAGAAGGAGCAGGAGGTGGAGAAGGAGCAGGAGGGCAGGAAGGAGCAGGAGGGCGAGAATGAGCAGGAGGTGGACAAGGAGCAGGAGGTAGACAAGGAGCAGGAGATGGACAAGGTGCAGGAGGTGGACAAGGAGAAGGAGTAGGAGCAGGTGGTGGAGAAGGAGCAGGAGGTGGAGATGGGGCAGGAGTGGAAAAGGAGCAGGTGAAGAAGAAGGAGCAGGAGGAGGAGCAGGAGGAGGAGTAGGAGCAGGAGGAGGAGAAGCAGCAAGAGGTGGAGAAGGAGCAGGAGGTGGAGATGGAGCAGGAGGGAGACAAGGAGCGGGATGTGGATCAGGAGCAGGAGGAGGAGAAGGAGCAGGAGGAGGAGGAGCAGGAGGAGGAGGAGCAGGAGCAGGAGGTGGAGTTGGAGCAGGAGTGGAGAAGGAGCAGGAGAAGAAGAAGGAGCAGGAGGAGGAGCAGGAGCAGAAGGAGGAGTAGCTGCAGGAGGAGGAGAAGGAGCAGGAGGAGGAGGAGCAGGAGGAGGAGCAGGAGCAGGAGTGGAGAAGAAGGAGGAGAAGAAGGAGGAGCAGGAGGAGGAGCAGAAGAAGGAGGAGGAGAAGGAGCAGGAGGTGGAGAATGCGCAAGATGAGGAGAAGGAGCAGGAGGAGGAGAAGGAGCAGGACATGGAGAAGGAGCAGGAGATGGAGAAGGAGCATGAGGTGGCGAAGGTGCAGGATTTTTTAGAGAAGGAGCAGGAGGTGGAGAGGGAGCAGGACGGAGAAAAGGAGCAGAAGGAAGACAAGGAGCAGGAGTTGGAGAAGGAGCAGCAGGAGGAGAAGGAGGAGAAGAAGGAGCCCAGGAGGTGCTGAATGAGCAGGAGTGGAGAAGGAGCAGGATGTGGAGAAGGAGCAGGAGGTGGTGAAGGAGCAGGAGGGCGAGAAGGAGCAGGAGGACGAGAATTAGCAGGAGGGCGTGAAGGAGCAGGAGGGCAAGAAGGAGCAGGAGGACGAGAAGGAGGAAGAGGGCGAGAAGAAGCAAGAGGGCGAGAAGGAGCAGGAGGTGGACAGGGAGCAGGAGGTGGACAAGAATCAGGAGGTGGATATGGAGCAGGGGGTGGACAAGGAACAGGAGGTGGACAAGAAGCAGGAGGTGGAGAAGGAGCAGGAGGGTAAGAAGGAGCAGGAGGTGGAGAAGGAGCAGGAGGTGGATAAGGAGCAGGAGGGGGAGGAGAAGTACGAGGAGGAGAAGGAGCAGGAGCTGGAGATGGAGTAAGAATTGAGAAGGAGCAGGAGGAGAAGTCGGAGCAGGCGGAGAAGAAATAGCAGGAGAAGGAGAAGGAGCAGGAGAAGCAGAAGGTGCAGGAGGTGGAGAAGGAGCAGGAGGAGGAGAAGGAGCAGGAGGAGGAGAAGGAGCAGGTGGACGAGAAGGAGCAGGAAGTGGAGATGGAGCAGGAGTGGAGGAGGAGCAGGAGAAGAAGAAGGAGCAGGAGGAGGAGCAGGAGGAGGAGAAGGGGCAGGAGGTGGTGACGGCGCAAAATGAGGAGAAGGAGCAGGAGGTGGAAAAGGAGCAGGAGGTGGAGAAGGAGCAGGAGGGAGACAAGGAGCGGGAAGTGGATAAGGAGCAGGAGATGGAGAAGGAGGTAAAGAAGGAGCAGGAGGTGGTGAATGAGCAGGAGTGGAGAAGGAGCAGTAGGTGACGAAGGAGCAGGAGGTGGAGAAGGAGCAGGAGGGCGAGAAGGAGCATGAGGGCGAGAATAAGCAGGAGGGCTTGAAGGAGCAGGAGGGCGAGAAGGAGCAGGAGGACGAGAAGGTGCAGGAGGGCGAGAAGGAGCAGTAGGTGGAAAAGGAGCAAGAGGTGGAGAAGGCACAAGATGAGGAGAAGAAGCAGGAGGTGGAGAAGGAGCAGGAGGCGGAGAATGATCAGGAGGTGGAGAAGGAGCAGGAGGGAGACAAGGAGCGGGAGGTGGAGAAAGAGCAGGAGGAGGAGAAGGAGGAGAAGAAGGCGCAGGAGGTGGCGAATGAGCAGGAGTGGAGAAGGAGCGGCAGGTGGAGAAGGAGCAGGAGGTGGAGAAGGAGCAGGAGCAGGGCGAGAAGAAGGAGCAGGCGGAGCAGTTGGAGATGGAGCAGTTGGAGATGATTGTGGAGGTGGAGAAGGAGCAGGGGGAGGAGGTTGAGCAGGAGGAGGAGATGGAACAGGAGGAGGTTGAGCAGGAGGTGGACAAGGAGCAGGAGAAGGAGGTGGAGAATTTGCAGCAGGAGGAGAAGAAGCAGCAGGAGTAGAAGTAGCAGCAGAAGGAGAAGGAGCAGAAGCGGGAGAAGGAGCTGAAGCGGGAGAAGGAGCTGAAGTGGGAGAAGGAGCAGAAGCGGGAGTAGGAGCAGGAGCAGGAGAAGGAGCGTGAAGTGGAGAAAGAGCAGGAGTAGGAGATTGAGCAGGAGGTGGAGAAGGAGCAGGAGGTGGAGAATGATGCGGAGGTGGGGAAGGAGCAGGGGTGGAGAACAAGAAGGAGGAGGAGATTGATCCGGGGGTGGGGAAGGAGCAGCAGCAGGAGGGTGAGCAACAGCAGGAGGGTGAGCTGGAGGAGCTGAAGGAGCAGGAGGAGGAGCTTTAGCAGGAGGTGTGGAAGGAGCTGGAAGAGGAGAAGGAGCAGGAGGTTGAGAAGGAGCAGGAGCAGGAGGAGAAGAAGGAGCAGGCGGAGCAGATGGAGAAGTAGCAGTTGGAGAAGGTTGTGGAGGTGGAGAAGGAGCAGGGGGAGGAGGTTGAGCAGGAGGAGGAGATGGAACAGGAGGAGTTTGAGTAGTAGGTGGAGAAGGAGCAGGAGAAGGAGGTGGAGAATTTGCAGCAGGAGGAGAAGAAGCAGCAGGAGTAGAAGTAGCAGCAGGAGGAGAAGGAGCAGAAGCAGAGGAGATTCACCAGGATGTTACCAGGGCTGGAGCGCTTCAGCTATGAAGAGAGACTGGGAAGATTGGGTTTGTTTTCCTTGGAGCAGAGGAGGCTGAGGGGGGACATGATTGAGGTGTACAAAATTATGAGGGGCACAGATAGGATGGATACTAAGGAGCTTTTTCCCTTCGTTGAGGGTTCTATAACAAGGGGACATAGATTCAAGGTAAAAGGCGGGAGGTTTGGAGGGGATTTTAGAAAGAACTTTTTCACCCAGAGGGTGGTTGGAGTCTGGAACTCACTGTCTGAAAGGGTTGTGGAGGCAGGAACGCTCACAACATTCAAGAAGCATTTGGAATATGGGATTAGAGTAGACAGGGCTGATGGCCGGCGCGGACACGATGGGCCGAAGGGCCTCTATCCGTGCTGTATAACTCTATGACTCTATGACTCTAAGCGGGAAAAGGAGCAGAAGCGTCAGAAGGAGCAGAAGCGGGAGTAGGAGCAGGAGCGGGAGAAGGAGCATGAAGTGGAGAAGGAGCAGGAGGAGGAGGTTGAGCAGGAGGTGGGGAAGGAACAGCAGCAGGAGGGTGAGCAGGAGGGGGAGAAGGAGCAGGAGGGGGAGAATGATGAGGAGGTCGTGAAGGAGCAGGGTTGGAGAACAAGAAGGAGGAGGAGATTGAGCAGGAGGGGGAGAAGGAGCAGGAGGGGAAAAAGGAGCAGGAGGTGGAGTGGAACAGGAGGGGGAGGAGGAGGAGGAGGAGAAGGAGCAGGAGCTGGAGATGGAGCAGGAGTGGAGACGGAGCAGGAGAAGAAGGAGCAGGAGGAGGAGCAGGAGCAGGAGGAGGAGCAGCAGAAGGAGGAGGAGAAGGAGCAGGAGGAGGAGGAGCAGGAGGAGGAGTAGCCGCAGGAGGAGGAGAAGGAGCAGGAGGAGGAGGAGCAGGAGGAGAAGCAGGAGCAGGAGTGGAGAAGGAGCAGGAGAAGAAGGAGGAGCAGGAGGAGGAGTCGAAGAAGGAGAAGGAGAAGGAGCAGGAGGTGGAGAAGGCGCAAAATGAGGAGAAGGAGCAGGAGGAGGAAAAGGAGCAGGACATGGAGAAGGAGCAGGAGATGGAGAAGGAGCAGGAGGTGGCGAAGGTGCAGGATTTTTTAGAGAAGGAGCTGGAGATGGAGCAGGAGTGGAGACGGAGCAGGAGAAGAAGAAGGAGCAGGAGGAGGAGCAGGAGCAGGAGGAGGAGTAGCAGCTGGAGGAGGAGAAGGAGCAGGAGGAGGAGGAGCAGGAGGAGGAGCAGGAGCAGGAGGTGGAGTTGGAGCAGGAGTGGACAAGGAGAAGAAGAAGGAGCAGGAGGTGGAGCAGGAGCAGGAGGAGGAGTAGCAGCAGGAGGAGGAGAAGGAGCAGGAGGAGGAGGAGCAGGAGGAGGAGCAGGAGCAGGAGTGGAGAAGGAGCAGGAGAAGAATCAGGAGCAGGAGGAGGAGTAGAAGAAGGAGGAGGAGAAGGAGCAGGAGGTGGAGAAGGATCAGGACATGGAGAAGGAGCAGGAGATGGAGAAGGAGCATGAGGTGGCGAAGGTGCAGGATTTTTTAGAGAAGGAGCAGGAGGTGGAGAAGGAGCAGGCCGGAGAAAATGAGCAGAAGGAAGACAAGGAGCAGGAGTTGGAGAAGGAGCAGCAGGAGGAGAAGGAGGAGAAGATGGAGCAGCCGGAGGTAAATGAGCAGGAGTGGAGAAGGAGCAGGAGGTGGAGAAGGAGCAGGAGGTAGACAAGGAGCAGGAGATGGGCAAGGTGCAGGAGGTGGACAAGGAGCAGGAGTAGGAGCAGGTGGTGGAGAAGGAGCAGGAGGTGGAGATGGGGCAGGAGTGAAAAAGGAGCAGGTGAAGAAGAAGGAGCAGGAGGAGGAGCAGGAGCAGGAGTGGAGAAGGATCAGGAGAAGAATCAGGAGCAGGAGGAGGAGGAGAAGAAGGAGGAGGAGAAGGAGCAGGAGGTGGAGAATGCGCAAGATGAGGAGAAGGAGCAGGAGGAGGAGAAGGAGCAGGACATGGAGAAGGAGCAGGAGATGGAGAAGGAGCATGAGGTGGCGAAGGTGCAGGATTTTTTAGAGAAGGAGCAGGAGGTGGAGAAGGAGCAGGACGGAGAAAAGGAGCAGAAGGAAGACAAAGAGCAGGAGTTGGAGAAGGAGCAGCAGTAGGAGGAGCAGGAGGACGAGCAGGAGCAGGAGTGGAGAAGGAGCAGGAGATGGAGAAGGAGCATGAGGTGGCAAAGGTGCAGGATTTATTAGAGAAGGAGCAGGAGGTGGAGAAGGATTAGGACGGAGAAAAGGAGCAGAAGCAAGACAAGGAGCAGGAGTTGGAGAAGGAGCAGCAGGAGGAGAAGGAGGAGAAGGTGGAGCAGGAGGAGGTAAATGAGCAGGAGTGGAGAAGGAGCAGGAGGTGGAGAAGGAGCAGGAGGGCAGGAAGGAGCAGGAGGGCGAGAATGAGCACGAGGTGGACAAGGTGCAGGAGGTGGACAAGGAGCAGGAGTAGGAGCAGGTGGTGGAGAAGGAGCAGGAGGTGGAGATGGGGCAGGAGTGAAAAAGGAGCAGGTGAAGAAGAAGGAGCAGGAGGAGGAGCAGGAGGAGGAGTAGGAGCAGGAGGAGGAGAATGAGCAGGAGGTGGAGAAGGCGCAAGATGAGGAGAAGGAGCAGGAGGCGTAGAAGGAGCAAGAGGTGGAGAAGGAGCAGAAGGTGGAGATGGAGCAGGAGGGAGACAAGGAGCGGGATGTGGATCAGGAGCAGGAGGAGGAGAAGGAGGAGAAGAAGGAGCAGGAGGTGCTGAATGAGCAGGAGTGGAGAAGGAGCAAGATGTGGAGAAGGAGCAGGAGGAGGTGAAGGAGCAGGAGGGCGAAAAGGAGCAGGAGGACGAGAAGGAGCAAGAGGGCGAGAAGGAGCACCACGTGGACAAGGAGCAGGAGGTGGACAAGGAGCAGGAGGTGGACAAGGATCAGGAGGTGGATATGGAGCAGGGGGTGGACAAGCAGCAGGAGGTGGACAAGGAGCAGGATGTGGACAAGGAGCAGGAGGTGGACAAGAAGCAGGAGTTGGAGAAGGAGCAGGAGGGGGAGGAGGAGCAGTAGGGTAAGAAGGAGCAGGAGGTGGAGAAGGAGCAGGAGGGGGAGGAGCAGTACGAGGAGGAGAAGGAGCAGGAGCTGCAGATGGAGTAAGAATTGAGAAGGAGCAGGAGGAGAAGTAGGAGCAGGCGGAGAAGAAATAGCAGGAGAAAGAGAAGGAGTAGGAGAAGGAGAAGGTGCAGGGGGTGGAGAAGGAGCAGGAGGAGGAGAAGGAGCAGGAGGAGGAGAAGGAGCAGGTGGAGGAGAAGGAGCAGGTGGAGGAGAAGGAGCAGGAGGTGGAGATGGAGCAGGAGGTGGAGAAGGAGCAGGAGGGAGACAAGGAGCGGGAAGTGGATAAGGAGCAGGAGATGGAGAAGGAGGTGAAGAAGGAGCAGGAGGTGGTGAATGAGCAGGAGTGGAGAAGGAGCAGTAGGTGACGAAGGAGCAGGAGGTGGAGAATGAGCAGGAGGGCGAGAAGTAGCAGGGGGACGAGAAGGAGCAGGAGAGCGAGAAGGAGCAGTAGGTGGAAAAGGAGCAAGAGGTGCACAAGGAGCAGGAGGTGGACAAGGATCAGGAGGTGGACACGGAGCAGGAGGTGGACAAGGAGCAGGAGGAGGAGAAGGAGGTGGAGGAGGAGAAGTCGGTGGAGAAGGAGCAGGAGGAGGAGAAGGAACCGGAGGTGGAGAAGTAGCAATAGGAGGAGAAGGAGGAGGTGAAGGTGGAGAAGAAGGAGCAGGAGGTGGTGAATGAGCAGAAGTGGAGAAGGAGCAGGATGTGGAGAAGGAGCAGGAGGTGGAGAAGGAGCAGGAGGGCGAGAAAGAGCAGGAGGGCGAGAATAAGCAGCAGGGCGAGAAGGAGCAGGAGGGCGAGAAGGAGCAGGAGGGCGAGAAGGAGCAGGAGGGCGAGAATGAGCAGGAGGGCGAGAAGTAGCAGGGGGACGAGAAGGAGCAGGAGAGCGAGAAGGAGCAGTAGGTGGAAAAGGAGCAAGAGGTGCACAAGGAGCAGGAGGTGGACAAGGATCAGGAGGTGGACACGGAGCAGGAGGTGGACAAGGAGCAGGAGGAGGAGAAGGAGGTGGAGGAGGAGAAGTCGGTGGAGAAGGAGCAGGAGGAGGAGAAGGAACCGGAGGTGGAGAAGTAGCAATAGGAGGAGAAGGAGGAGGTGAAGGTGGAGAAGAAGGAGCAGGAGGTGGTGAATGAGCAGAAGTGGAGAAGGAGCAGGATGTGGAGAAGGAGCAGGAGGTGGAGAAGGAGCAGGAGGGCGAGAAAGAGCAGGAGGGCGAGAATAAGCAGCAGGGCGAGAAGGAGCAGGAGGGCGAGAAGGAGCAGGAGGGCGAGAAGGAGCAGGAGGGCGAGAAGGAGCAGTTGGACGAGAAGGAGCAGGAGGTGGATATGGAGCAGGATGTGGACAAGGAGCAGGAGGTGGACAAGGAGCAGGAGGTGGATATGGAGCAGGAGGTGGACAAGGAGCAGGAGGTGGACAAGGAGCAGGAGGTGGACAAGGAGCAGGAGGTGGACAAGGAGCAGGAGGTGGACAAGGAGCAGGAGGTGGACAAGGAGCAGGAGGTGGACAAGGAGCAGGAGGTGGACACGGACCAGGAGGTTGATCTGGAGCAGGAGGTGGACAAGGAGCAGGAGGTGGACAAGGAGCAGAAGGTGGAGAAGGAGCAGGAGGTGGAGGAGGAGAAGGAGGAGGAGAAGGAGGTGGAGGATGAGAAGGAGGTGGAGAAGGAGCAGGAGGAGGAGAAGGAACAGCAGGTGGAGAAGAAGCAATAGGTGGGTAAGGAGCAGGAGGCGGAGAATGACCAGGAGGCGGAGTAGGAGAAGGAGTTGGAGCAGAAGCAGGAGGAGGAGCAGGAGCAGAAGGAGAAGAAGGAGCAGGAGGTGGAGAATTAGCAGGAGGTCGAGAAGGAGCAGAAGGAGGACAAGGAGCAAGAGGTGGAGAAGGAGCCGGAGGAGGAGAAGGAGCAGGAGGAGGAGAAGGTGCAGGAGGAGGAGAAGGAGCAGGAGGAGGAGAAGGAGCAGGAGTGGAGAAGGACCAGGGGAACAAGAAGGAGCAGGAAGAGGAGTCGGAGCAAGAGGTGGAGAAGGAGCAGGAGGTGGAGAAGGAGCAGGAGAGGGAGAAGGATCAAGAGGGGGAGAAGGAACAGGGCGAGCAGAAGAAGCAGGAGGAGGAGAAGGAACAGGAGGAGGAGAAGGAACAGGAGGAGGAGAAGGAACAGGAGGAGGAGAAGGAGCTGGTCGTGGAGTTGGAGCAGGAGGAAGAGCTTTAGCAGGAGATGGAGAAGGTTCAGGAAGAGGAGAAGGAGCAGGAGAAGATGAAGGAGCAGGCGGAGCAGGTAGAGAAGGAGCAGTTGGAGAAGGATGTGTAAGTGGAGAAGGAGCAGGGGAAGGAGGTGGAGAAGTTGCAGCAGGAGGAGAAGAAGCAGCAGGAGGAGAAGTAGCAGCAGGAGGAGAAGGAGCAGAAGCGGGAGAAGGAGCAGGAGGAGGAGGTTGAGCAGGAGGTGGAGAAGGAGCAGGATGTGGAGAATGATGAGGAGGTGGACAGGGAGCAGGGGTGGAGAACAATAATTAGGAGGAGATTGAGCAGGAGGTGGGGAAGAAGCAGCAGCAGGAGGGTGAGCAACAGCAGGAGGGTGAGCTGGAAGAGCTGAAGGAGCAGGAGGAGGAGGAGAAGGAGCAGGAGGGGGAGAAGGAGCAATTGGAGGAGAAGGAGCAGGAGGGGGTGAAGGAGCAGGACGATGATAAGGAGTAGGAGGTGGAAAAGGAGCAGGAGGTGACGATGTAGCAGCAGGAGGAGAAGGAGTAGGAGTTGGAGAAGGAGCAGGAGTAGCAGGAGAAGCAGGAGCAGGAGGAGCAGGTGGAGAAGGAGCAGTTCGAGGAGGTTGAGCAGGAGTTGGGGAAGGAGCAGGAGAAGGATGTGGAGAAAGAGCAGGAGGAGGAGAAGGATCAGGAGGTGGAGAAGGCGCAAGATGAGGAGAATGAGCTGGAGGTGGACAAGGAGCAGGAGGTGACGATGTAGCAGGGGTTGAGAACAAGAAGGAGGAGGAGATTGAGAAGGAGGAGGAGATTGAGCAGGAGGTGGGGAAGGAGCAGCAGCAGGAGGGTCAGCAACAGAAGGTGGGTGAGCTGGAGGAGCTGAAGGAGCAGTAGGAGGAGGAGGAGAAGGAGCAGGAGGAGGAGTTTGAGCAGGAAGGGGAGAAGGAGCAGGAGGGGGACAAGGAGAAGGAGGGGGTCAAGGAGTAGGAGGTGAATATGTAGCAGGAGGAGGAGAAGGAGTAGGAGTTGGAGAATGAGCAGGAGCAGGAGGAGAAGAAGGAGCAGGAGGAGCAGGTGGAGAAGGAGCAGTTGGAGGAGGTTGAGTAGGAGGTGGAGAAAGAGCAGGAGGAGGGGAAGGATCAGGAGGTGGATTAGCAGCTGGATGTGGAGAAGGAATGACAGGACGAGGTTGAGCAGGTTGAGGCGAAGCAGTAGGAGGAGGTTGAGCAGGAGGAGAAGGAGCAGGAGGTGGAGAAGGAGCAGGAGGAGGTTGAGCAGGAGGTGGAGAAGGAGCAGGATGTGGAGAAGGAGCAGGAGGTGGAGAAGGAGCAGGAGGTGGATAAAGAGCAGGACGGCGAGAAGGAGCAGGAGGGCGAGAAGGAGCAGGAGGGCGAGAAGGAGCAGGAGGGCGAGAAGGAGCAGGAGGGTGAGAAGGAGCAGGAGGGCGAGAAGAAGCAGTAGGGCGAGAAGGAGCAGGAGTGCGAGAAGGAGCAGGAGGGCGAGGAGGAGCAGGAGGTGTACAAGGAGCAGGAGGTGGACAAGGAGCAGGAGGTGGACAAGGAGCAGGAGGTGGACAAGGATCAGGAGGTGGACAAGAATCAGGAGGTGGACAAGAATCAGGAGGTGGACACGGAGAAGGAGGTGGACACGGAGCAGGAGGTTGACAAGGAGCAGGAGGTGGAGGAGGAGAAGGAGGTGGAGAAGGAGCAGGAGGAGGAGAAGGAACAGGGGGTGCAGAATAAGCAATAGGTGGAGAAGGAGCAGGAGATGGAGAAGGAGCAGCAGGAGGAGAAAGAGCAGGGGGAGGAGAAGGAGCCGAAGGAGGAGAAGGAGCAGGAGGAGGAGAAGGAGCAGGAGGAGGAGCAGGAGCAGGAGGAGAAGAAGGAGCAGGAGGTGGAGAAGGAGCAGGAGGACGAAATGGAGCAGGGGGAGGAGAAGGAGCAGAAGGAGGAGAAGGAGCAGGAGAAGGAGAAGGAGAAGGAGTGGAGATGGAGCAGGAGAAGAATAAGGTGCTGGAAGAGCAGTAGTAGCAGCAGTAGGAGAAGGAGCAGGAGGTGGAGAAGGAGCAGGAGGTGGAGAATGAGCAGTAGGAGGAGAAGGAGCAGGTGGTGGAGAAGGAGTAGGGGGGCGGAGGTTCAGCAGAAGGAGGAGATGGAACAGGAGGAGCTTGAGCAGGAGGTGGACAAGGAGCAGGAGAAGGAGGTGGAGAATTTGCAGCAGGAGGAGAAGAAGCAGCTGGAGTAGAAGTAGCAGCAGGAGGAGAAGGAGCAGAAGCGGGAGAAGGAGCTGAAGCGGAAGAAGGAGCAGAAGCGGGAGTAGGAGCAGGAGCAGGGGAAGGAGAGTGAAGTGGAGAAAGAGCAGGAGGAGCAGGTTGAGCAGGAGGTGGAGAAGGAGCAGGAGGTGGAGAATGATGTGTAGGTGGGGAAGGAGCAGAGGTGGAGAACAAGAAGGAGGAGGAGATTGATCCGGGGGTGGGGAAGGAGCAACAGCAGGAGGGTGAGCAACAGCAGGAGGGTGAGCTGGAGGAGCTGAAGGAGCAGGAGGAGGAGGAGGAGAAGCAGCAGGCGGAGGAGTTTGAGCAGGAGGGGGAGAAGGAGCAGGAGGAGGAGAAGGAGCAGGAGGGGGAGAAGGATCAGGAGGAGGAGAAGGAGCAGGAGGAGGAGGAGCAGGAGGAGAAGCAGGAGCAGGAGTGGAGAAGAAGGAGGAGAAGTAGGAGGAGGAGTAGAAGAAGGAGGAGGAGAAGGAGCAGGAGGTGGAGAATGCGCAAGATGAGGAGAAGGAGCAGGAGGAGGAGAAGGAGCAGGACATGGAGAAGGAGCAGGACATGGAGAAGGAGCAGGAGATGGAGAAGGAGCATGAGGTGGCGAAGGTGCAGGATTTTTTAGAGAAGGAGCAGGAGGTGGAGAAGGAGCAGGACGGAGAAAAGGAGCAGAAGGAAGACAAGGAGCAGGAGTTGGAGAAGGAGCAGCAGGAGGAGAAGGAGGAGAAGATGGAGCAGGAGGAGGTAAATGAGCAGGAGTGGAGAAGGAGCAGGAGGTGGAGAAGGAGCAGGAGGGCAGGAAAGAGCAGGAGGGCAGGAAGGAGCAGGAGGGCGAGAATGAGCAGGAGGTGGACAAGGAGCAGGAGGTCGACAAGGAGCAGGAGATAGACAAGGTGCAGGAGGTGGACAAGGAGCAGGAGTCGGAGCAGGTGGTGGAGAAGGAGCAGGAGGTGGAGATGTGGCAGGAGTGGAAAAGGAGCAGGTGAAGAAGAAGGAGCAGGAGGAGGAGTAGGAGCAGGAGGAGGAGAAGGAGCAGGAGGTGGAGAAGGAGCAAGATGAGGAGAAGGAGCAGGAGGCGGAGAAGGAGCAAGAGGTGGAGAAGGAGCAAGAGGTGGAGAAGGAGCAGGAGGTGGAGACGGAGCAGGAGGGAGACAAGGAGCGGGATGTGGATAAGGAGCAGGAGGAGGAGAAGGAGGAGAAGAAGGAGCAGGAGGTGCTGAATGAGCAGGAGTGGAGAAGGAGCAGGATGTGGAGAAGGAGCAGGATGTGGTGAAGGAGCAGGAGTGCGAGAAGGAGCAGGAGGGCGAGAAGGAGCAGGAGGGCGAGAATGAGCAGGAGGACGGGAAGGAGCAAGAGGGCGACAATAAGCAGGAGGACGAGAAGGGCAATAGGAGGAGAAGGAGGAGGAGGCGGAGAACGACCAGGACGGGGAGTAGGAGAAGGAGCTGGAGAAGAAGCTTGAGGTGGAGCAGAAGCAGGAGGAGAAGAATGAGCAGGCGGAGGAGAAGGAGCAGGAGGAGGAGAAGGATCAGGAGTATAGAAGGCGCAAGGTGAGGAGAAGGAGCAGGAGGTGGAGAAGGAGCAGGATGTGGAGAAGGAGCAGGAGAAGGAGAAGGAGCAGGAAGTGGAGAAGGAGCAGTAGGTGGAGAAGGAGCAGGAGGTGGAGAAGGAAGAGGAGGGGGAAAAGGAGCAGGCGGAAGACAAGGAGCAGGAGTTGGAGAAGGAGCAGGAGGAGAAGGAACAGGGGGTGGTGAAGATACAACAAGTGGATAAGGAGCAGGAGGTGGAGAAGGAGCAGGAGTTGGAGAAGGAGCAGGAGATGAAGAAGGAGCAGGAGGTGGAGGATGAGCAGGAGGTGGAGAAGGGGCAGGAGGCGGAGAAGGAGCAGGAGGTGGAGAATGATCAGGAGGTTGGGAAGTAGCAGGAGGGACACAAGGAGCGGGAAGTGGATAAGGAGCAGGAGAAGGAGAAGGAGCCGGAGGTGGAGAAGGAGTAGGAGGTGGAGAAGGAGCAGGAGAAGGAGACGGAGCAGGAAGTGGAGAAGGAGCAGGAGGTGGAGAAGGAGCAGGAGAAGGAGTAGGAGCAGGAGGTGGAGAAGTAGCAGGAGGGCGAAACGAAGCAGGAAAGCGAGAAGAAGCAGGAGGGCGAGAAGGAGCAGGAGGGCGAGAAGGAGCAGGAGGTGGACAAGGAGCGGGAGGTGGACAAGGAGCAGGAGATGGAGAAGGGGCAGGAGGTGGAGAAGGAGCAAGATGTGGAGAAGCAGCCGGAGGTGGAGAAGGAGCAGGAGGGAGACAATGAGCGGGAAGTGGATAAGGAGCAGGAGGAGGTGAAGGAGGAGAGAAGGAGCAGGAGTTTGTGAATGAGCAGTAGTGGATAAGGAGCAGTAGGTGGAGAAGGAGCAGGAGGTGGACAAGGAGCAGGAGGTGCACAAGGAACAGGAGTTGGAGAAGGAGCAGGAGGTGGAGAAGGAGCAGGAGAAGGAGAAGGAGCAGGAGGTGGAGAAGTAGCAGGAGGGCGAGAAGGAGCAGGAGGGCGAGACGAAGCAGGAAGGCGAGAAGGAGCAGGAGGGCGAGAAGGAGCAGGAGGGCGAGAAGGAGCAGGAGGGCGAGAAGGAGCAGGAGGTGGACAAGGAGCGGGAGGTGGACAAGGAGCAGGAGGGAGACAAGAATCATGAGGTGGACACGGAGGAGGAGGTTGACAATGAGCAGGAGGTGGACAATGAGCAGCAGGTGGACAAGGAGCAGGAGGTGGACAAGGAGCAGGAGGAGGAGAAGGAGGTGGAGGAGGAGTTGGAGGTGGAGAAGTTACAGGAGGAGGAGAAGCAGCAGGAGGTGGACAAGGAGCAAGAGGTGGAGAAGGAGCAGGAGGTGGAGAAGGAGCAGGAGAACAAGAAGGAGCAGGAGGAGGAGTAGGAGCAGGAGGAGGAGAAGGAGCAGGAGGTGGAGAAGGCGCAAGATGAGGAGAAGCAGCAGGAGGTGGAGAAGGAGACGGCGCTGGAGAAGAAGCAGGAGGTGGAGAAGGAGCAGGAGGTGGAGAAGGAGCAGGAGGAAGACTAGGAGCAAGTGGTGGAGAAGGAGCAAGAGGAGGAGAAGTCGGAGAAGAAGGAGCAGGAGGTGGTGAATGAGCAGTAGTGGATAAGGAGCAGGAGGTGGAGAAGGAGCAGGAGGGCGAGAAGGGGCAGGAGGTGGAAAGGAGCAGGAGGTGGACAAGGAGCAGCAGGTGGACAAGGAGCAGCAGGTGGACAAGGAGCAGGAGGCGGACAAGGAGCAGGAGGCGGACTGGGAGCATAAGGTGGACAAGGAGCAGGAGGTGGAGGAGGAGGGAGAGCAGGAGATGGAGCAGGAGCTGGAGATGGAGCAGGAATTGAGAAGCAGCAGGAGGAAAAGAAGGAGACTGCGGAGAAGAAGGAGCAGGAGAGGGAGAAGGAGCAGCAGAAGGAGGAGCAGGAGGTGGAGAAAGCGCAAGATGAGGAGAAGCTGCAGGAGGTGGAGAAGGAGCAGGAGGTGGAGAAGGAGCAGAATGTGGAGAAGGAGCAGGAGGTGGAGAAGGAGCAGGAGGTGGAGAAGAAGCAGGAGGTGGAGAAGGAGCAGGAGGTGTAGAAGGAGCAGGAGGTGGAGAATGAGCAGGAGGGAGACAAGGAGCAGGAGGTGGAGAAGGAGCAGGAGGAGCAGAAGGAGCAGGAGGAGGAGAAGGAGCAGGAGGAGGAGAAGGAGCGGTAGGTGGACAAGGAGCAGGAGGTGGACAAGGAGCAGGAGGTGGACAAGGAGCAGGAGGTGGACAAGGAGCAGGAGGTGGACAAGCAGCAGGAGGTGGACAAGGAGCAGGAGGTGGACAAGGAGCAGGAGGTGGACAAGGAGCAGGAGCTGGACAAGGAGCAGGAGGTGGACAAGGAGCAGGAGGAGGAGAAGGAGGTGGAAGAGGAGAAGGAGCTGGAGAAAGAGCAGGAGGGGGAGAAGGAGCAGGAGGGGGAGGAGGAGGACGTGCAGCAGATGGAGCAGGAGCTGGAGATGGAGCAGGAATTGAGAAGGAGCAGGAGGAAAGGAAGGAGCAGGCGGAGATGAAGGAGCAGGAGAAGGAGAAGCAGCAGGAGAAGGAGAAGGAGCCGGACGTGGAGCTGGCGCAAGATGAGGAGAAGGGGCAGGAGGTGGAGAAGGAGCAGGAGGTGGAGAAGGAGCAGGAGGTGGAGAAAGAGCAGGAGGTGGAGAAGGAGCAGGAGGTGGAGAAGGAGCAGGAGGTGGTGAAGGAGCAGGAGGTGGAGAAGGAGCAGGAGGTGGAGAAGGAGCAGGAGGTGGAGAAGGAGCAGGAGGTGGAGAAGGAGCAGGAGGTGGAGAAGGAGCAGGAGGTGGAGAAGGAGCAGGAGGTGGAGAAAGAGCAGGAGGTGGAAAAGGAGCAGGAGGTGCAGAAGGAGCAGGAGGTGGTGAAGGAGCAGGAGGTGGAGAAGGAGCAGGTGGTGGAGAAGGAGCAGGAGGTGGAGAAGGAGCAGGAGGTGGAGAAGGAGCAGGAGGTGGTGAAGGAGCAGGAGGTGGAGAAGGAGCAGGAGGTGGAGAAGGAGCAGGAAGTGGAGAAGGAGCAGGAGGTGGAGAAGGAGCAGGAGGTGGAGAAGGAGCAGGAGGTGGAGAAAGAGCAGGAGGTGGAAAAGGAGCAGGAGGTGCAGAAGGAGCAGGAGGTGGTGAAGGAGCAGGAGGTGGAGAAGGAGCAGGTGGTGGAGAAGGAGCAGGAGGTGGAGAAGGACCAGGAGGTGGAGAAGGAGCAGGAGGAGAAGGAGCAAGATGAGGAGAAGGGGCAGGTGGAGGAGGAGCAGCAGGTGGAGAAGGAGCAGGAGTTGGGCAAGGTGCAGGAGGAGGAGAAGGAGGTGGAGGAGGAGATCGAGGTGGAGAAGGAGCAGGATGAGGAGAAGGAACATGAGGTGGAGACAAATCAATAGGTCGAGAAGGAGCAGGAGGCGGAGAAGGACCAGAAGGAGGAGTAGGAGAAGGAGTTGGAGAGACGGAGCAGGAATTGAGAAGGAGCAGGAGGAAAAGAAGGAGCAGGCGGAGAAGAAGGAGCAGGAGAAGGAGAGGAGCAGGAGAAGGAGTTGGAGCAGGAGGTGGAGAAGGCGCAAGATGAGGAGAAGGAGCAGGAGATGGAGAAGGAGCAGGAGGGAGACATGGAGCAGGAGGTGGAGAAGGAGCAGGAGGAGGAGAAGGAGTAGGATGAGGAGAAGGGGCAGGTGGAGGAGAAGGGGCAGGTGGAGGAGAAGGAGCAGGAGTTGGACAAGGTGCAGGAGGAGGAGAAGGAGGTGGAGGAGGAGATCGAGGTGGAGAAAGAGCAGGAGGAGGAGAAGGAACATGAGGTGGAGAAGAAGCAATAGGTCGAGAAGGAGCAGGAGGCGGAGAAGGACCAGAAGGAGGAGTAGGAGAAGGAGTTGGAGAAGAAGCAGGAGGCGGAGCAGGGACAGGAGGAGAAGAAGGAGCAGGAGGTGGAGAAGGAGCAGGAGGTGGAGAATGATGCGGAGGTGGGGAAGGAGCAGGGGTGGAGAAAAAGAAGGAGGAGGAGATTGATCCGGGGGTGGGGAAGGAGCAGCAGCAGGAGGGTGAGCAACAGCAGGAGGGTGAGCTGGAGGAGCTGAAGGAGCAGGAGGAGGAGGAGTAGAAGGAGCAGGCGGGGGAGTTTGAGAAGGAGGGGGAGAAGGAGCAGGAGGAGGAGAAAGAGCAGGAGGGGGAGAAGGATCAGGAGGGGTAGAAGGAGCAGAAGGAGGAGAAGGGGCAGTCGGAGGAGATGGAGCAGGAGTGGAGAAGGAGCAGGACCTGGAGTTGGAGCAGGAGAAGGAGCTTTAGCAGGAGGTGTGGAAGGAGCTGGAAGAGGAGAAGGAGCAGGAGGTTGAGAAGGAGCAGTAGCAGGAAGAGAAGAAGGAGCAGGCGGAGCAGATGGAGAAGTAGCAGTTGGAGAAGGTTGTGGAGGTGGAGAAGGAGCAGGGGGTGGAGGTTGAGCAGGAGGAGGAGATGGAACAGGAGGAGGTTGAGTAGTAGGTGGAGAAGGAGCAGGAGAAGGAGGTGGATAAGTTGCAGCAGGAGGAGAAGAAGCAGCAGGAGTAGAAGTAGCAGCAGGAGGGGAAGGAGCAGAAGCAGAGGAGATTCACCAGGATGTTACCAGGGCTGGAGCGCTTCAGCTATGAAGAGAGACTGGGAAGATTGGGTTTGTTTTCCTTGGAGCAGAGGAGGCTGAGGGGGGACATGATTGAGGTGTACAAAATTATGAGGGGCACAGATAGGATGGATACTAAGGAGCTTTTTCCCTTCGTTGAGGGTTCTATAACAAGGGGACATAGATTCAAGGTAAAAGGCGGGAGGTTTAGAGGGGATTTTAGAAAGAACTTTTTCACCCAGAGGGTGGTTGGAGTCTGGAACTCACTGTCTGAAAGGGTTGTGGAGGCAGGAACGCTCACAACATTCAAGAAGCATTTGGATGAGCACTTGAAATGTCATAGCATACAAGGCTACGGAGCAAATGCTGGAATATGGGATGAGAGTAGACAGGGCTGATGGCCGGCGCGGACACGATGGGCCGAAGGGCCTCTATCCGTGCTGTATAACTCTATGACTCTATGACTCTAAGCGGGAAAAGGAGCAGAAGCGTCAGAAGGAGCAGAAGCGGGAGTAGGCGCAGGAGCGGGAAAAGGAGCATTAAGTGGAGAAGGAGCAGGAGGACGAGGTTGAGCAGGAGGTGGGGAAGGAACAGCAGCAGGAGGGTGAGCAGGAGGGGGAGAAGGAGCAGGAGGGGGAGAATGATGAGGAGGTCGTGAAGGAGCAGGGTTGGAGAACAAGAAGGAGGAGGAGATTGAGCAGGAGGGGGAGAAGGAGCAGGAGGGGAAAAAGGAGCAGGAGGTGGAGTGGAACAGGAGGGGGAGGAGGAGGAGGAGGAGAAGGAGCAGGAGCTGGAGATGGAGCAGGAGTGGAGACGGAGCAGGAGAAGAAGGAGCAGGAGGAGGAGCAGGAACAGGAGGAGGAGCAGCAGCAGGAGGAGGAGAAGGAGCATGAGGAGGAGGAGCAGGAGGAGGAGTAGCCGCAGGAGGAGGAGAAGGAGCAGGAGGAGGAGGAGCAGGAGGAGAAGCAGGAGCAGGAGTGGAGAAGGAGCAGGAGAAGAAGGAGGAGCAGGAGGAGGAGTCGAAGAAGGAGGAGGAGAAGGAGCAGGAGGTGGAGAAAGCGCAAGATGAGGAGAAGGAGCAGGAGGAGGAAAAGGAGCAGGACATGGAGAAGGAGCAGGAGATGGAGAAGGAGCAGGAGGTGGCGAAGGTGCAGGATTTTTTAGAGAAGGAGCTGGAGATGGAGCAGGAGTGGAGACGGAGCAGGAGAAGAAAAGGAGCAGGAGGAGGAGCAGGAGCAGGAGGAGGAGTAGCAGCTGGAAGATGAGAAGGAGCAGGAGGAGGAGGAGCAGGAGGAGGAGCAGGAGCAGGAGGTGGAGTTGGAGCAGGAGTGGAGCAGGGGAAGAAGAAGGAGCAGGAGGTGGAGCAGGAGCAGGAGGAGGAGTAGCAGCAAGAGGAGGGGAAGGAGCAGGAGGAGGAGGAGCAGGAGAAGGAGCAGGAGAAGAATCAGGAGCAGGAGGAGGAGTAGAAGAAGGAGGAGGAGAAGGAGCAGGAGGTGGAGAATGCGCAAGATGAGGAGAAGGAGCAGGAGGAGGAGAAGGATCAGGACATGGAGAAGGAGCAGGAGATGGAGAAGGAGCAGGAGGTGGAGAATGCGCAAGATGAGGAGAAGGAGCAGGAGGAGGAGAAGGAGCAGGACATGGAGAAGGAGCAGGACAGGGAGAAGGAGCAGGAGATGGAGAAGGAGCATGAGGTGGCGAAGGTGCAGGATTTTTTAGAGAAGGAGCAGGAGGTGGAGATGGAGCAGGACGGAGAAAAGGAGCAGAAGGAAGACAAGGAGCAGGAGTTGGAGAAGGAGCAGCAGGAGGAGAAGGAGGAGAAGATGGAGCAGCCGGAGGTAAATGAGCAGGAGTGGAGAAGGAGCAGGAGGTGGAGAAGGAGCAGGAGGGCAGGAAGGAGCAGGAGGTCGAGAATGAGCAGGAAGTGGACAAGGAGCAGGAGGTAGACAAGGAGCAGGAGATGGACAAGGTGCAGGAGGTGGACAAGGAGCAGGAGTAGGAGCAGGTGGTGGAGAAGGA
This sequence comes from Heptranchias perlo, assembly GCF_035084215.1. NCBI lineage: Eukaryota > Metazoa > Chordata > Chondrichthyes > Hexanchiformes > Hexanchidae > Heptranchias > Heptranchias perlo. Next base: position 1,493,116 of record NW_027138300.1, read on the forward strand.
GCAGGAGGTGGAGATGGGGCAGGAGTGAAAAAGGAGCAGGTGAAGAAGAAGGAGCAGGAGCAGGAGCAGGAGTGGAGAAGGATCAGGAGAAGAATCAGGAGCAGGAGGACGAGTAGAAGAAGGAGGAGGAGAAGGAGCAGGAGGTGGAGAATGCGCAAGATGAGGAGAAGGAGCAGGAGGAGGAGAAGGAGCAGGACATGGAGAAGGAGCAGGAGATGGAGAAGGAGCATGAGGTGGCGAAGGTGCAGGATTTTTTAGAGAAGGAGCAGGAGGTGGAGAAGGAGCAGGACGGAGAAAAGGAGCAGAAGGAAGACAAAGAGCAGGAGTTGGAGAAGGAGCAGCAGTAGGAGGAGCAGGAGGACGAGCAGGAGCAGGAGTGGAGAAGGAGCAGGAGATGGAGAAGGAGCATGAGGTGGCGAAGGTGCAGGATTTTTTAGAGAAGGAGCAGGAGGTGGAGAAGGATTAGGACGGAGAAAAGGAGCAGAAGCAAGACAAGGAGCAGGAGTTGGAGAAGGAGCAGCAGGAGGAGAAGATGGAGCAGGAGGAGGTAAATGAGCAGGAGTGGAGAAGGAGCAGGAGGTGGAGAAGGAGCAGGAGGGCAGGAAGGAGCAGGAGGGCGAGAATGAGCACGAGGTGGACAAGGTGCAGGAGGTGGACAAGGAGCAGGTGTAGGAGCAGGTGGTGGAGAAGGAGCAGGAAGTGGAGATGGGGCAGGAGTGAAAAAGGAGCAGGTGAAGAAGAAGGAGCAGGAGGAGGAGCAGGAGGAGGAGTAGGAGCAGGAGGAGGAGAAGGAGCAGGAGGTGGAGAAGGCGCAAGATGAGGAGAAGGAGCAGGAGGCGGAGAAGGAGCAAGAGGTGGAGAAGGAGCAGAAGGTGGAGATGGAGCAGGAGGGAGACAAGGAGCGGGATGTGGATCAGGAGCAGGAGGAGGAGAAGGAGGAGAAGAAGGAGCAGGAGGTGCTGAATGAGCAGGAGTGGAGAAGGAGCAGGATGTGGAGAAGGAGCAGGAGGAGGTGAAGGAGCAGGAGGGCGAAAAGGAGCAGGAGGACGAGAAGGAGCAAGAGGGCGAGAAGGAGCACCACGTGGACAAGGAGCAGGAGGTGGACAAGGATCAGGAGGTGGACAAGGATCAGGAGGTGGATATGGAGCAGGGGGTGGACAAGCAGCAGGAGGTGGACAAGGAGCAGGATGTGGACAAGGAGCAGGAGGTGGACAAGAAGCAGGAGTTGGAGAAGGAGCAGGAGGGGGAGGAGGAGCAGTAGGGTAAGAAGGAGCAGGAGGTGGAGAAGGAGCAGGAGGTGGAGAAGGAGCAGGAGGGGGAGGAGCAGTACGAGGAGGAGAAGGAGCCGGAGCTGCAGATGGAGTAAGAATTGACAAGGAGCAGGAGGATAAGTAGGAGCAGGCGGAGAAGAAATAGCAGGAGAAAGAGAAGGAGTAGGAGAAGGAGAAGGTGCAGGGGGTGGAGAAGGAGCAGGAGGAGGAGAAGGTGCAGGAGGAGGAGAAGGAGCAGGTGGAGGAGAAGGAGCAGGTGGAGGAGAAGGAGCAGGAGGTGGAGATGGAGCAGGAGGTGGAGAAGGAGCAGGAGGGAGACAAGGAGCGGGAAGTGAATAAGGAGCAGGAGATGGAGAAGGAGGTGAAGAAGGAGCAGGAGGTGGTGAATGAGCAGGAGTGGAGAAGGAGCAGGATTTGGAGAAGGAGCAGGTGGTGGAGAAGGAGCAGGAGGGCGAGAAAGAGCAGGAGGGCGAGAAGGAGCAGGAGAAGAATCAGGAGCAGGAGGAGGAGTAGAAGAAGGAGGAGGAGAAGGAGCAGGAGGTGGAGAATGCGCAAGATGAGGAGAAGGAGCAGGAGGAGGAGAAGGATCAGTACATGGAGAAGGAGCAGGAGATGGAGAAGGAGCAGGAGGTGGAGAATGCGCAAGATGAGGAGAAGGAGCAGGAGGAGGAGAAGGAGCAGGACATGGAGAAGGAGCAGGACAGGGAGAAGGAGCAGGAGATGGAGAAGGAGCATGAGGTGGCGAAGGTGCAGGATTTTTTAGAGAAGGAGCAGGAGGTGGAGATGGAGCAGGACGGAGAAAAGGAGCAGAAGGAAGACAAGGAGCAGGAGTTGGAGAAGGAGCAGCAGGAGGAGAAGGAGGAGAAGATGGAGCAGCCGGAGGTAAATGAGCAGGAGTGGAGAAGGAGCAGGAGGTGGAGAAGGAGCAGGAGGGCAGGAAGGAGCAGGAGGTCGAGAATGAGCAGGAGGTGGACAAGGAGCAGGAGGTAGACAAGGAGCAGGAGATGGACAAGGTGCAGGAGGTGGACAAGGAGCAGGAGTAGGAGCAGGTGGTGGAGAAGGAGCAGGAGGTGGAGATGGGGCAGGAGTGAAAAAGGAGCAGGTGAAGAAGAAGGAGCAGGAGCAGGAGCAGGAGTGGAGAAGGATCAGGAGAAGAATCAGGAGCAGGAGGACGAGTAGAAGAAGGAGGAGGAGAAGGAGCAGGAGGTGGAGAATGCGCAAGATGAGGAGAAGGAGCAGGAGGAGGAGAAGGAGCAGGACATGGAGAAGGAGCAGGAGATGGAGAAGGAGCATGAGGTGGCGAAGGTGCAGGATTTTTTAGAGAAGGAGCAGGAGGTGGAGAAGGAGCAGGACGGAGAAAAGGAGCAGAAGGAAGACAAAGAGCAGGAGTTGGAGAAGGAGCAGCAGTAGGAGGAGCAGGAGGACGAGCAGGAGCAGGAGTGGAGAAGGAGCAGGAGATGGAGAAGGAGCATGAGGTGGCGAAGGTGCAGGATTTTTTAGAGAAGGAGCAGGAGGTGGAGAAGGATTAGGACGGAGAAAAGGAGCAGAAGCAAGACAAGGAGCAGGAGTTGGAGAAGGAGCAGCAGGAGGAGAAGGAGGAGAAGATGGAGCAGGAGGAGGTAAATGAGCAGGAGTGGAGAAGGAGCAGGAGGTGGAGAAGGAGCAGGAGGGCAGGAAGGAGCAGGAGGGCGAGAATGAGCACGAGGTGGACAAGGTGCAGGAGGTGGACAAGGAGCAGGTGTAGGAGCAGGTGGTGGAGAAGGAGCAGGAAGTGGAGATGGGGCAGGAGTGAAAAAGGAGCAGGTGAAGAAGAAGGAGCAGGAGGAGGAGCAGGAGGAGGAGTAGGAGCAGGAGGAGGAGAAGGAGCAGGAGGTGGAGAAGGCGCAAGATGAGGAGAAGGAGCAGGAGGCGGAGAAGGAGCAAGAGGTGGAGAAGGAGCAGAAGGTGGAGATGGAGCAGGAGGGAGACAAGGAGCGGGGTGTGGATCAGGAGCAGGAGGAGGAGAAGGAGGAGAAGAAGGAGCAGGAGGTGCTGAATGAGCAGGAGTGGAGAAGGAGCAGGATGTGGAGAAGGAGCAGGAGGAGGTGAAGGAGCAGGAGGGCGAAAAGGAGCAGGAGGACGAGAAGGAGCAAGACGTGGACAAGGAGCAGGAGGTGGACAAGGATCAGGAGGTGGACAAGGATCAGGAGGTGGATATGGAGCAGGGGGTGGACAAGCAGCAGGAGGTGGACAAGGAGCAGGATGTGGACAAGGAGCAGGAGGTGGACAAGAAGCAGGAGTTGGAGAAGGAGCAGGAGGGGGAGGAGGAGCAGTAGGGTAAGAAGGAGCAGGAGGTGGAGAAGGAGCAGGAGGTGGAGAAGGAGCAGGAGGGGGAGGAGCAGTACGAGGAGGAGAAGGAGCCGGAGCTGCAGATGGAGTAAGAATTGACAAGGAGCAGGAGGATAAGTAGGAGCAGGCGGAGAAGAAATAGCAGGAGAAAGAGAAGGAGTAGGAGAAGGAGAAGGTGCAGGGGGTGGAGAAGGAGCAGGAGGAGGAGAAGGTGCAGGAGGAGGAGAAGGAGCAGGTGGAGGAGAAGGAGCAGGTGGAGGAGAAGGAGCAGGAGGTGGAGATGGAGCAGGAGGTGGAGAAGGAGCAGGAGGGAGACAAGGAGCGGGAAGTGAATAAGGAGCAGGAGATGGAGAAGGAGGTGAAGAAGGAGCAGGAGGTGGTGAATGAGCAGGAGTGGAGAAGGAGCAGGATTTGGAGAAGGAGCAGGAGGTGGAGAAGGAGCAGGAGGGCGAGAAAGAGCAGGAGGGCGAGAAGGAGCAGGAGGGCGAGAAGGAGCAGGAGGGCGAGAAGGAGCAGGAGAGCGAGAAGGAGCAGTAGATGGAAAAGGAGCAAGAGGTGCACAAGGAGCAGGAGGTGGACAAGGATCAGGAGGTGGACACGGAGCAGGAGGTGGACAAGGAGCAGGAGGAGGAGAAGGAGGTGGAGGAGGAGAAGTCGGTGGAGAAGGAGCAGGAGGAGGAGAAGGAACCGGAGGTGGAGAAGTAGCAATAGGAGGAGAAGGAGGAGGAGAAGGTGGAGAAGAAGGAGCAGGAGGTGGTGAATGAGCAGGAGTGGAGAAGGAGCAGGATGTGGAGAAGGAGCAGGAGGTGGAGAAGGAGCAGGAGGGCGAGAAAGAGCAGGAGGGCGAGAAGGAGCAGGAGGGCGAGAAGGAGCAGGAGGGCGAGAAGGAGCAGGAGGGCGAGAAGGAGCAGTTGGACGAGAAGGAGCAGGAGGTGGATATGGAGCAGGATGTGGACAAGGAGCAGGATGTGGACAAGGAGCAGGAGGTGGACAAGGAGCAGGAGGTGGATATGGAGCAGGAGGTGGACAAGGAGCAGGAGGTGGACAAGGAGCAGGAGGTGGACAAGGAGCAGGAGGTGGACAAGGAGCAGGAGGTGGACAAGGAGCAAGAGGTGGAGAAGGAGCCGGAGGAGGAGAAGGAGCAGGAGGAGGAGAAGGTGCAGGAGGAGGAGAAGGAGCAGGAGGAGGAGAAGGAGCAGGAGTGGAGAAGGACCAGGGGAACAAGAAGGAGCAGGAAGAGGAGTAGGAGCAAGAGGTGGAGAAGGAGCAGGAGGTGGAGAAGGAGCAGGAGGGGGAGAAGGATCAAGAGGGGGAGAAGGAACAGGGCGAGCAGAAGAAGCAGGAGGAGGAAAAGGAACAGGAGGAGGAGAAGGAACAGGAGGAGGAGAAGGAACAGGAGGAGGAGAATGAGCTGGTCGTGGAGTTGGAGCAGGAGGAAGAGCTTTAGCAGGAGATGGAGAAGGTTCAGGAAGAGGAGAAGGAGCAGGAGAAGATGAAGGAGCAGGCGGAGCAGGTCGAGAAGGAGCAGTTGGAGAAGGATGTGTAAGTGGAGAAGGAGCAGGGGAAGGAGGTGGAGAAGTTGCAGCAGGAGGAGAAGAAGCAGCAGGAGGAGAAGTAGCAGCAGGAGGAGAAGGAGCAGAAGCGGGAGAAGGAGCAGGAGGAGGAGGTTGAGCAGGAGGTGGAGAAGGAGCAGGAGGTGGAGAATGATGAGGAGGTGGAGAGGGAGCAGGGGTGGAGAACAATAATTTGGAGGAGTTTGAGCAGGAGGTGGGGAAGAAGCAGCAGCAGGAGGGTGAGCAACAGCAGGAGGGTGAGCTGGAAGAGCTGAAGGAGCAGGAGGAGGAGGAGAAGGAGCAGGAGGGGGAGAAGGAGCAATTGGAGGAGAAGGAGCAGGAGGGGGTGAAGGAGCAGGACGATGATAAGGAGTAGGAGGTGGAAAAGGAGCAGGAGGTGACGATGTAGCAGCAGGAGGAGAAGGAGTAGGAGTTGGAGAAGGAGCAGGAGTAGCAGGAGAAGCAGGAGCAGGAGGAGCAGGTGGAGAAGGAGCAGTTCGAGGAGGTTGAGCAGGAGTTGGGGAAGGAGCAGGAGAAGGATGTGGAGAAAGAGCAGGAGGAGGAGAAGGATCAGGAGGTGGAGAAGGCGCAAGATGAGGAGAATGAGCTGGAGGTGGACAAGGAGCAGGAGGTGACGATGTAGCAGGAGGAGGAGAAGGAGTAGGAGTTGGTGAAGGAGCAGGAGCAGGAGGAGAAGAAGGAGCAGGAGGAGCAGGTGGAGAAGGAGCAGTTGGAGGAGTTTGAGCAGGAGGTGGAGAAGGATCAGGAGTAGGATGTGGAGAAAGAGCAGGAGGAGGAGAAGGATCAGGAGGTGGATTAGGAGCTGGATGTGGAGAAGGAATAAGAGGAGGAGGTTGAGCAGGATGAGGAGAAGCAGTCGGAGGAGGTTAAGCAGGAGGAGGAGAAGGAGCAGGAGGAGGTTGAGCAGGAGGTGGAGAAGGAGCAGGAGGTGGAGAGGGAGCAGGGGTTGAGAACAAGAAGGAGGAGGAGATTGAGAAGGAGGAGGAGATTGAGCAGGAGGTGGGGAAGGAGCAGCAGCAGGAGGGTCAGCAACAGAAGGTGGGTGAGCTGGAGGAGCTGAAGGAGCAGTAGGAGGAGGAGGAGAAGGAGCAGGAGGAGGAGTTTGAGCAGGAAGGGGAGAAGGAGCAGGAGGGGGACAAGGAGCAGGAGGGGGTCAAGGAGTAGGAGGTGAATATGTAGCAGGAGGAGGAGAAGGAGTAGGAGTTGGAGAATGAGCAGGAGCAGGAGGAGAAGAAGGAGCAGGAGGAGCAGGTGGAGAAGGAGCAGTTGGAGGAGGTTGAGTAGGAGGTGGAGAAAGAGCAGGAGGAGGGGAAGGATCAGGAGGTGGATTAGCAGCTGGATGTGGAGAAGGAATGACAGGACGAGGTTGAGCAGGTTGAGGCGAAGCAGTAGGAGGAGGTTGAGCAGGAGGAGGAGAAGGAGCAGGAGGTGGAGAAGGAGCAGTAGGAGGTTGAGCAGGAGGTGGAGAAGGAGCAGGAGGTGGAGAAGGAGCAGGAGGTGGAGAAGGAGCAGGAGGTGGAGAAAGAGCAGGAGGGCGAGAAGGAGCAGGAGGGCGAGAAGGAGCAGGAGAGCGAGAAGGAGCAGGAGGGCGAGAAGGAGCAGGAGGGTGAGAAGGAGCAGGAGGGCGAGAAGAAGCAGTAGGGAGAGAAGGAGCAGGAGGGCGAGAAGGAGCAGGAGAGCGAGAAGGAGCAGGAGGTGTACAAGGAGCAGGAAGTGGACAAGGAGCAGGAGGTGGACAAGGAGCAGGAGGTGGACAAGGAGCAGGAGGTGGACAAGAATCAGCAGGTGGACAAGAATCAGGAGGTGGACACGGAGAAGGAGGTGGACACGGAGAAGGAGGTGGACACGGAGCAGGAGGTTGACAAGGAGCAGGAGGTGGAGGAGGAGAATGAGGTGGAGAAGGAGCAGGAGGAGGAGAAGGAACAGGAGGTGCAGAATAAGCAATAGGTGGAGAAGGAGCAGGAGATGGAGAAGGAGCAGCAGGAGGAGAAAGAGCAGGGGGAGGAGAAGGAGCCGAAGGAGGAGAAGGAGCAGGAGGAGGAGAAGGAGCAGGAGTGGAGATGGAGCAGGAGTAGAATAAGGTGCAGTAACAGGAGTAGTAGTAGTAGGAGGAGAAGCAGCAGGAGGGGGAGTAGGAGAAGGAGTTGGTGAAGAAGCAGGAGGAGGAGCAGGAGCAGGAGGAGAAGAAGGAGCAGGAGGTGGAGAAGGAGCAGGAGGACGAAATGGAGCAGGGGGAGGAGAAGGAGCAGAAGGAGGAGAAGGAGCAGGAGAAGGAGAAGGAGCAGGAGTGGAGATGGAGCAGGAGAAGAATAAGGTGCTGGAAGAGCAGTAGTAGCAGCAGTAGGAGAAGGAGCAGGAGGTGGAGAAGGAGCAGGAGGTGGAGAATGAGCAGTAGGAGGAGAAGGAGCAGGTGGTGGAGAAGGAGTAGGGGGGCGGAGGTTGAGCAGAAGGAGGAGATGGAACAGGATGAGCTTGAGCAGGAGGTGGACCAGGAGCAGGAGAAGGAGGTGGAGAATTTGCAGCAGGAGGAGAAGAAGCAGCTGGAGTAGAAGTAGCAGCAGGAGGAGAAGGAGCAGAAGCGGGAGAAGGAGCTGAAGCGGAAGAAGGAGCAGAAGCGGGAGTAGGAGCAGGAGCAGGGGAAGGAGAGTGAAGTGGAGAAAGAGCAGGAGGAGCAGGTTGAGCAGGAGGTGGAGAAGGAGCAGGAGGTGGAGAATGATGTGGAGTTGGGGAAGGAGCAGGGGTGGAGAACAAGAAGGAGGAGGAGATTGATCCGGGGGTGGGGAAGGAGCAGCAGCAGGAGGGTGAGCAACAGCAGGAGGGTGAGCTGGAGGAGCTGAAGGAGCAGGAGGAGGAGGAGGAGAAGGAGCAGGCGGGGGAGCTTGAGCAGGAGGGGGAGAAGGAGCAGGAGGAGGAGAAAGAGCAGGAGGGGGAGAAGGACCAGGAGGAGGAGAAGGAGCAGGAGGAGGAGCAGCAGGAGGAGAAGCAGGAGCAGGAGTGGAGAAGAATGAGGAGAAGTAGGAGGAGGAGTAGAAGAAGGAGGAGGAGAAGGAGCAGGAGGTGGAGAATGCGCAAGATGAGGAGAAGGAGCAGGAGGAGGAGAAGGAGCAGGACATGGAGAAGGAGCAGGACAGGGAGAAGGAGCAGGAGATGGAGAAGGAGCATGAGGTGGCGAAGGTGCAGGATTTTTTAGAGAAGGAGCAGGAGGTGGAGAAGGAGCAGGACGGAGAAAAGGAGCAGAAGGAAGACAAGGAGCAGGAGTTGGAGAAGGAGCAGCAGGAGGAGAAGGAGGAGAAGATGGAGCAGGAGGAAGTAAATGAGCAGGAGTGGAGAAGGAGCAGGAGGTGGAGAAGGAGCAGGAGGGCAGGAAAGAGCAGGGGGCAGGAAGGAGCAGGAGGGCGAGAATGAGCAGGAGGTGGACAAGGAGCAGGAGGTAGACAAGGAGCAGGAGATAGACAAGTTGCAGGAGGTGGACAAGGAGCAGGAGTAGGAGTAGGTGGTGGAGAAGGAGCAGGAGGTGGAGATGTGGCAGGAGTGGAAAAGGAGCAGGTGAAGAAGAAGGAGCAGGAGGAGGAGTAGGAGCAGGAGGAGGAGAAGGAGCAGGAGGTGGAGAAGGAGCAAGATGAGGAGAAGGAGCAGGAGGCGGAGAAGGAGCAAGAGGTGGAGAAGGAGCAAGAGGTGGAGAAGGAGCAGGAGGTGGAGACGGAGCAGAAGGGAGACAAGGAGCGGGATGTGGATAAGGAGCAGGAGGAGGAGAAGGAGGAGAAGAAGGAGCAGGAGGTGCTGAATGAGCAGGAGTGGAGAAGGAGCAGGATGTGGAGAAGGAGCAGGAGGTGGTGAAGGAGCAGGAGGGCGAGAAGGAGCAGGAGGGCGAGAAGGAGCAGGAGGGCGAGAATAAGCAGGAGGACGGGAAGGAGCAAGAGGGCAAGAATAAGCAGGAGGACGAGAAGGGCAATAGGAGGAGAAGGAGGAGGAGGCGGAGAACGACCAGGACGGGGAGTAGGAGAAGGAGCTGGAGAAGAAGCTTGAGGTGGAGCAGAAGCAGGAGGAGAAGAATGAGCAGGCGGAGGAGAAGGAGCAGGAGGAGGAGAAGGATCAGGAGTATAGAAGGCGCAAGGTGAGGAGAAGGAGCAGAAGGTGGAGAAGGAGCAGGATGTGGAGAAGGAGCAGGAGAAGGAGAAGGAGCAGGAAGTGGAGAAGGAGCAGTAGGTGGAGAAGGAGCAGGAGGTGGAGAAGGAGCAGGAGTTGGAGAAGGAGCAGGAGATGAAGAAGGAGCAGGAGGTGGAGGATGAGCAGGAGGTGGAGAAGGGGCAGGAGGCGGAGAAGGAGCAAAAGGTGGAGAATGATCAGGAGGTTGAGAAGTAGCAGGAGGGACACAAGGAGCGGGAAGTGGATAAGGAGCAGGAGAAGGAGACGGAGCAGGAAGTGGAGAAGGAGCAGGAGGTGGAGAAGTAGCAGGAGGGCGAGACGAAGCAGGAAGGCGAGAAGAAGCAGGAGGGCGAGAAGGAGCAGGAGGGCGAGAAGGAGCAGGAGGTGGACAAGGAGCGGGAGGTGGACAAGGAGCAGGAGGTGGACAAGGAGCAGGAGGTGGACAAGGAGCAGGAGGTGGACAAGGAGCAGGAGGTGGACAAGGAGCAGTAGGATGAGAAGGCGCAAGATGAGGAGAAGGGGCAGGAGGTGGAGAAGGGGCAGGAGGTGGAGAAGGGGCAGGAGATGGAGAAGGGGCAGGAGGTGGAGAAGGAGCAAGATGTGGAGAAGGAGCCGGAGGTGGAGAAGGAGCAGGAGGGAGACAATGAGCGGGAAGTGGATAAGGAGCAGGAGGAGGTGAAGGAGGAGAGAAGGAGCAGGAGTTTGTGAATGAGCAGTAGTGGAGAAGGAGCAGGAGGTGGACAAGGAGCAGGAGGTGCACAAGGAACAGGAGTTGGAGAAGGAGCAGGAGAAGGAGAAGGAGCAGGAGGTGGAGAAGGAGCAGGAGAAGGAGAAGGAGCAGGAGGTGGAGAAGTAGCAGGAGGGCGAGAAGGAGCAGGAAGGCGAGACGAAGGAGTAGGAGCAGGAGGAGGAGAAGGAGCAGGAGGTGGAGAAGGAGCAAGATGAGGAGAAGGAGCAGGAGGCGGAGAAGGAGCAAGAGGTGGAGAAGGAGCAAGAGGTGGAGAAGGAGCAGGAGGTGGAGACGGAGCAGGAAGGAGACAAGGAGCGGGATGTGGATAAGGAGCAGGAGGAGGAGAAGGAGGAGAAGAAGGAGCAGGAGGTGCTGAATGAGCAGGAGTGGAGAAGGAGCAGGATGTGGAGAAGGAGCAGGAGGTGGTGAAGGAGCAGGAGGGCGAGAAGGAGCAGGAGGGCGAGAAGGAGCAGGAGGGCGAGAAGGAGCAGGAGGGCGAGAATAAGCAGGAGGACGGGAAGGAGCAAGAGGGCGAGAATAAGCAGGAGGACGAGAAGGGCAATTGGAGGAGAAGGAGGAGGAGGCGGAGAACGACCAGGACGGGGAGCAGGAGAAGGAGCTGGAGAAGAAGCTTGAGGTGGAGCAGAAGCAGGAGGAGAAGAATGAGCAGGCGGAGGAGAAGGAGCAGGAGGAGGAGAAGGATCAGGAGTATAGAAGGCGCAAGGTGAGGAGAAGGAGCAGGAGGTGGAGAAGGAGCAGGATGTGGAGAAGGAGCAGGAGAAGGAGAAGGAGCAGGAAGTGGAGAAGGAGCAGTAGGTGGAGAAGGAGCAGGAGGTGGAGAAGGAAGTGGAGTGGGAAAAGGAGCAGGCGGAAGACAAGGAGCAGGAGTTGGAGAAGTAGCAGGAGGAGAAGGAACAGGGGGTGGTGAAGATCCAACAGGTGGATAAGGAGCAGGAGGTGGAGAAGGAGCAGGAGTTGGAGAAGGAGCAGGAGATGAAGAAGGAGCAGGAGGTGGAGGATGAGCAGGAGGTGGAGAAGGGGCAGGAGGCGGAGAAGGAGCAAAAGGTGGAGAATGATCAGGAGGTTGAGAAGTAGCAGGAGGGACACAAGGAGAGGGAAGTGGATAAGGAGCAGGAGAAGGAGAAGGAGCCGGAGGTGGAGAAGGAGTAGGAGGTGGAGAGGGAGCAGGAGAAGGAGACGGAGCAGGAAGTGGAGAAGGAGCAGGAGGTGGAGAAGTAGCAGGAGGGCGAGACGAAGCAGGAAGGCGAGAAGAAGCAGGAGGGCAAGAAGGAGCAGGAGGGCGAGAAGGAGCAGGAGGTGGACAAGGAGCGGGAGGTGGACAAGGAGCAGGAGGTGGACAAGGAGCAGGAGGTGGACAAGGAGCAGGAGGTGGACAAGGAGCAGGAGGTGGACAAGGAGCAGGAGGTGGACAAGGAGCAGGAGGATGAGAAGGCGCAAGATGAGGAGAAGGAGCAGGAGGTGGAGAAGGAGCAGGAGGTGGAGAAGGGGCAGGAGATGGAGAAGGGGCAGGAGGTAGAGAAGGAGCAAGATGTGGAGAAGGAGCAGGAGGTGGAGGATGAGCAGGAGGTGGAGAAGGGGCAGGAGGCGGAGAAGGAGCAAAAGGTGGAGAATGATCAGGAGGTTGAGAAGTAGCAGGAGGGACACAAGGAGCGGGAAGTGGATAAGGAGCAGGAGAAGGAGAAGGAGCCGGAGGTGGAGAAGGAGTAGGAGGTGGAGAGGGAGCAGGAGAAGGAGACGGAGCAGGAAGTGGAGAAGGAGCAGGAGATGGAGAAGGGGCTGGAGGTGGAGAAGGAGCAAGATGTGGAGAAGGAGCCGGAGGTGGAGAAGGAGCAGGAGGGAGACAATGAGCGGGAAGTGGATAAGGAGCAGGAGGAGGTGAAGGAGGAGAGAAGGAGCAGGGGTTTGTGAATGAGCAGTAGTGGATAAGGAGCAGTAGGTGGAGAAGGAGCAGGAGGTGGACAAGGAGCAGGAGGTGCACAAGGAACAGGAGTTGGAGAAGGAGCAGGAGAAGGAGAAGGAGCAGGAGGTGGAGAAGTAGCAGGAGGGCGAGAAGGAGCAGGAGGGCGAGACGAAGCAGGAAGGCGAGAAGGAGCAGGAGGGCGAGAAGGAGCAGGAGGGCGAGAAGGAGCAGGAGGTGGACAAGGAGCGGGAGGTGGACAAGGAGCAGGAGGGAGACAAGAATCATGAGGTGGACACGGAGGAGGAGGTTGACAATGAGCAGGAGGTGGACAATGAGCAGCAGGTGGACAAGGAGCAGGAGGTGGACAAGGAGCAGGAGGAGGAGAAGGAGGTGGAGGAGGAGTTGGAGGTGGAGAAGTTACAGGAGGAGGAGAAGGAGCAGGAGGTGGACAAGGAGCAGGAGGTGGAGAAGGAGCAGGAGGTGGAGAAGGAGCAGGAGAACAAGAAGGAGCAGGAGGAGGAGTAGGAGCAGGAGGAGGAGAAGGAGCAGGAGGTGGAGTAGGCGCTGGAGAAGCAGGAGGTGGAGAAGGAGCAGGAGGTGGAGAAGGAGCAGGAGGAAGACTAGGAGCAAGTGGTGGAGAAGGAGCAAGAGGAGGAGAAGTAGGAGAAGAAGGAGCAGGAGGTGGTGAATGAGCAGTAGTGGATAAGGAGCAGGAGGTGGAGAAGGAGCAGGAGGGCGAGAAGGGGCAGGAGGTGGAAAGGAGCAGGAGGTGGACAAGGAGCAGCAGGTGGACAAGGAGCAGCAGGTGGACAAGGAGCAGGAGGCGGACAAGGAGCAGGAGGCGGACTGGGAGCATGAGGTGGACAAGGAGCAGGAGGTGGAGGAGGAGGGAGAGCAGGAGATGGAGCAGAAGCTGGAGATGGAGCAGGAATTGAGAAGGAGCAGGAGGAAAAGAAGGAGCCTGCGGAGAAGAAGGAGCAGGAGAGGGAGAAGGAGCAGCAGAAGGAGAAGGAGCAGGAGGTGGAGAAGGCGCAAGATGAGGAGAAGAGGCAGGATGTGGAGAAGCTGCAGGAGGTGGAGAAGGAGCAGGAGGTGGAGAAGGAGCAGGAGGTGGAGAAGGAGCAGGAGGTGGAGAAGGAGCAGGAGGTGGAGAAGAAGCAGGAGGTGGAGAAGGAGCAGGAGGTGTAGAAGGAGCAGGAGGTGGAGAAGGAGCAGGAGGGAGACAAGGAGCAGGAGGTGGAGAAGGAGCAGGAGGAGCAGAAGGAGCAGGAGGATGAGAAGGAGCAGGAGGAGGAGAAGGAGCAGGAGGTGGACAAGGAGCAGAATGTGGACAAGGAGCAGGAGGTGGACAAGGAGCATGAGGTGGACAAGGAGCAGGAGGTGGACAAGGAGCAGGAGGTGGACAAGGAGCAGGAGGTGGACAAGGAGCAGGAGGAGGAGAAGGAGGTGGAAGAGGAGAAGGAGCTGGAGAAAGATCAGGAGGGGGAGAAGGAGCAGGAGGGGGAGGAGGAGAACGTGCAGCAGATGGAGCAGGAGCTGGAGATGGAGCATGAGGAGGAGAATGAGCCGGACGTGGGGAAGTAGTAGGAGGAGGAGAAGGAGGAGGAGGAAGACAAGGAGCAAGTGGTGGAGAAGGAGCAAGAGGAGGAGAAGTAGGAGAAGAAGGAGCAGGAGGTGGTGAATGAGCAGTAGTGGATAAGGAGCAGGAGGTGGAGAAGGAGCAGGAGGGCGAGAAGGGGCAGGAGGTGGAAAGGAGCAGGATGTGGACAAGGAGCAGCATGTGGACAAGGAGCAGGAGGCAGACAAGGAGCAGGAGGCGGACTGGGAGCATGAGGTGGACAAGGAGCAGGAGGTGGAGGAGGAGGGAGAGCAGGAGATGGAGCAGGAGCTGGAGATGGAGCAGGAATTGAGAAGGAGCAGGAGGAAAAGAAGGAGCCTGCGGAGAAGAAGGAGCAGGAGAGGGAGAAGGAGCAGCAGAAGGAGGAGCAGGAGGTGGAGAAGGCGCAATATGAGGAGAAGAGGCAGGATGTGGAGAAGCTGCAGGAGGTGGAGAAGGAGCAGGAGGTGGAGAAGGAGCAGGAGGTGGAGAAGGAGCAGGAGGTGGAGAAAGAGCAGGAGGTGGAGAAGAAGCAGGAGGTGGAGAAGGAGCAGGAGGTGGAGAAGGAGCATGAGGTGGAGAAGGAGCAGGAGGTGGAGAAGGAGCAGGAGGTGGAGAAGAAGCAAGAGGTGGTGAAGGAGCAGGAGGTGGAGAAGGAGCAGGAGGTGGAGAAGGAGCAGGAGGGAGACAAGGAGCAGGAGGTAGAGAAGGAGCAGGAGGAGGAGAAGGAGCAGGAGGAGGAGAAGGAGCAGGAGGAGGAGAAGGAGCAGGAGGTGGACAAGGAGCAGGAGGTGGACAAGGAGCAGGAGGTGGACAAGGAGCAGGATGTGGACAAGGAGCAGGAGGTGGACAAGGAGCAGGAGGTCGACAAGGAGCAGGAGGTGGACAAGGAGCAGGAGGTGGACAAGGAGCAGGAGGAGGAGAAGGAGGTGGAAGAGGAGAAGGAGCTGGAGAAAGAGCAGGAGGGGGAGAAGGAGCAGGAGGGGGAGGAGGAGGACGTGCAGCAGATGGAGCAGGAGCTTGAGATGGAGCAGGAATTGAGAAGGAGCAGGAGGAAAGGAAGGAGCAGGCGGAGATGAAGCGGCAGGAGAAGGAGAAGCAGCAGGAGAAGGAGAAGGAGCCGGACGTGGAGCTGGCGCAAGATGAGGAGAAGGGGCAGGAGGTGGAGAAGGAGCAGGAGGTGGAGAAGGAGCAGGAGGTGGAGAAATAGCAGGAGGTGGAGAAGGAGCATTAGGTGGAGAATGAGCAGGAGGTGGAGAAGGAGCAGGTGGTGGGGAAGGAGCAGGAGGTGGGGAAGAAGCAGGAGGAGAAGGAGCAAGATGAGGAGAAGGGGCAGCTGGAGGAGGAGCAGGAGGTGGAGAAGGAGCAGGAGTTGGGCAAGGTGCAGGAGGAGGAGAAGGAGGTGGAGGAGGAGATCGAGGTGGAGAAGGAGCAGGATGAGGAGAAGGAACATGAGGTGGGGAAAAAGCAATAGGTCGAGAAGGAGCAGGAGGCGGAGAAGGACCAGAAGGAGGAGTAGGAGAAGGAGTTGGAGAGACGGAGCAGGAATTGAGAAGGAGCAGGAGGAAAAGAAGGAGCAGGTGGAGAAGAAGGAGCAGGAGAAGGAGAGGAGCAGGAGAAGGAGATGGAGCAGGAGGTGGAGAAGGCGCAAGATGAGGAGAAGGAGCAGGAGATGGAGAAGGAGCAGGAGGGAGACATGGAGCAGGAGGTGGAGAAGGAGCAGGAGGAGGAGAAGGAGCAGGAGTTGGACAAGGTGCAGGAGGAGGAGAAGGAGGTGGAGGAGGAGATCGAGGTGGGGAAGAAGCAGGAGGAGAAGGAGCAAGATGAGGAGAAGGGGCAGCTGGAGGAGGAGCAGGAGGTGGAGAAGGAGCAGGAGTTGGGCAAGGTGCAGGAGGAGGAGAAGGAGGTGGAGGAGGAGATCGAGGTGGAGAAGGAGCAGGAGGAGGAGAAGGAACATGAGGTGGAGAAGAAGCAATAGGTCGAGAAGGAGCAGGAGGCGGAGAAGGACCAGAAGGAGGAGTAGGAGAAGGAGTTGGAGAAGAAGCAGGAGGCGGAGGAGGAGCGGGATGAGAAGAAGGAGGAGGAGGTGGAGATGGAGAATGAGGAGGAGAATGAGCCGGAGGTGGGGAAGTAGTAGGAGGAGGAGCAGGGACAGGAGGAGAAGAAGGAGCAGGAGGTGGAGAAGGAGCAGGTGGTCGAGAAGGAGCAGGAGGAGGAGAAGGAGCAGGAGGAGGAGAAGGAGCAGGAGGAGGAGAAGGAGCAAGTGGTGGAGAAGGAGCAAGAGGAGGAGAAGGAGGAGAAGAAGGAGCAGGAGGTGGTGAATGAGCAGTAGTGGATAAGGAGCAGGAGGTGGAGAAGGAGCAGGAGGGCGAGAAGGGGCAGGAGGTGGAAAGGAGCAGGAGGTGGACAAGGAGCAGCAGGTGGACAAGGAGCAGCATGTGGACAAGGAGCAGGAGGCGGACAAGGAGCAGGAGGCGGACTGGGAGCATGAGGTGGACAAGGAGCAGGAGGTGGAGGAGGAGGGAGAGCAGGAGATGGAGCAGGAGCTGGAGATGGAGCAGGAATTGAGAAGGAGCAGGAGGAAAAGAAGGAGCCTGCGGAGAAGAAGGAGCAGGAGAGGGAGAAGGAGCAGCAGAAGGAGGAGCAGGAGGTGGAGAAGGCGCAAGATGAGGAGAAGAGGCAGGATGTGGACAAGCTGCAGGAGGTGGAGAAGGAGCAGGAGGTGGAGAAGGAGCAGGAGGTGGAGAAGGAGCAGGAGGTGGAGAAGGAGCAGGAGGTGGAGAAGGAGCAGGAGGTGGAGAAGAAGCAGGAGGTGGAGAAGGAGCAGGAGGTGTAGAAGGAGCAGGAGGTGGAGAAGGAGCAGGAGGGAGACAAGGAGCAGGAGGTGGAGAAGGAGCAGCAGGAGGAGAAGGAGCAGGAGGAGGAGAAGGAGCAGGAGGAGGAGAAGGAGCAGGAGGTGGACAAGGAGCAGGAGGTGGACAAGGAGCAGGAGGTGGACAAGGAGCAGGAGGTGGACAAGGAGCAGGAGGTGGACAAGGAGCAGGAGGTGGACAAGGAGCAGGAGGTGGACAAGGAGCAGGAGGAGGAGAAGGAGGTGGAAGAGGAGAAGGAGCTGGAGAAAGAGCAGGAGGGGGAGAAGGAGAATGAGGGGGAGGAGGAGGACGTGCAGCAGATAGAGCAGGAGCTGGAGATGGAGCAGGAATTGAGAAGGAGCAGGAGGAAAGGAAGGAGCAGGCGGAGATGAAGGAGCAGGAGAAGGATAAGCAGCAGGAGAAGGAGAAGGAGCCGGACGTGGAGCTGGCGCAAGATGAGGAGAAGGGGCAGGAGTTGGAGAAGGAGCAGGAGGTGGAGAAGGAGCAGGAGGTGGAGAAGGAGCAGGAGGTGGAGAAGGAGCAGGAGGTGGAGAAGGAGCAGGAGGTGGAGAAGGAGCAGGAGGTGGAGAAGGAGCAGGAGCTGGAGAAGGACCAGGAGGTGGAGAAGGAGCAGGAGGAGAAGGAGCAAGATGAGGAGAAGGGGCAGGTGGAGGAGGAGCAGGAGGTGGAGAAGGAGCAGGAGTTGGGCAAGGTGCAGGAGGAGGAGAAGGAGGTGGAGGAGGAGATCGAGGTGGAGAAGGAGCAGGATGAGGAGAAGGAACATGAGGTGGAGACAAATCAATAGTTCGAGAAGGAGCAGGAGGCGGATAAGTACCAGAAGGAGGAGTAGGAGAAGGAGTTGGAGAGACGGAGCAGGAATTGAGAAGGAGCAGGAGGAAAAGAAGGAGCAGGTGGAGAAGAAGGAGCAGGGGAAGGAGAGGAGCAGGAGAAGGAGTTGGAGCAGGAGGTGGAGAAGGCGCAAGATGAGGAGAAGGAGCAGGAGATGGAGAAGGAGCAGGAGGGATACATGGGGCAGGAGGTGGAGAAGGAGCAGGAGGAGGAGAAGGAGTAGGATGAGGAGAAGGGGCAGGTGGAGGAGAAGGAGCAGGTGGTGGAGAAGGAGCAGGAGTTGGACAAGGTGCAGGAGGAGGAGAAGGAGGTGGAGGAGGAGATCGAGGTGGAGAAGGAGCAGGAGGAGGAGAAGGAACATGAGGTGGAGAAGAAGCAATAGGTCGAGAAGGAGCAGGAGGCGGAGAAGGACCAGAAGTAGGAGTAGGAGAAGGAGTTGGAGAAGAAGCAGGAGGCGGAGGAGGAGCAGGATGAGAAGAAGGAGGAGGAGGTGGAGATGGAGCATGAGGAGGAGAATGAGCCGGAGGTGGGGAAGTAGTAGGAGGAGGAGCAGGGACAGGAGGAGAAGAAGGAGCAGGAGGTGGAGAAGGAGCAGGTGGTCGAGAAGGAGCAGGAGGTGGAGAAGGAGCAGGAGGTGGAGAAGGAGCAGGAGGAAGACAAGGAGCAAGTGGTGGAGAAGGAGCAAGAGGAGGAGAAGGAGGAGAAGAAGGAGCAGGAGGTGGTGAATGAGCAGGAGTGGACAGGGAGCAGGAGCTGGAGAAGGAGCAGGAGGGCAGGAAGGAGCAGGAGGGCGAGAAGGGGCAGGAGGTGGAAAGGAGCAGGAGGTGGACAAACAGCAGGAGGTGGACAAGGAGCAGGAGGTGGACAATGAGCAGGAGTTGGACAAGGAGCAGGAGGTGGACAAGGAGCAGCAGGTGGACAAGGAGCAACAGGTGGACAAGGAGCAGGAGGCGGAGAAGGAGCAGGAGGTGGAGAAGGAGCAGGAGGTGGAGAAGAAGCAGGAGGTGGAGAAGGAGCAGGAGAAGGAGAAGGAGCAGGAGGTGGAGAAGGAGCAGGAGGGAGACAAGGAGCAGGAGGTGGAGAAGGAGCAGGAGGAGGAGAAGGAGCAGGAGGAGGAGAAGGAGCAGGAGGAGGAGAAGGAGCAGGAGGTGGACAAGGAGCAGGGGGTGGACAAGGAGCAGGAGGTGGACAAGGAGCAGGAGGTGGACAAGGAGCAGGAGGTGGACAAGGAGCAGGAGGTGGACAAGGAGCAGGAGGTGGACAAGGAGCAGGAGGTGGACAAGGAGCAGGAGGAGGAGAAGGAGGTGGAAGAGCAGAAGGAGCTGGAGAAAGAGCAGGAGGGGGAGAAGGAGCAGGAGGGGGAGGAGGAGGACGTGCAGCAGATGGAGCAGGAGCTTGAGATGGAGCAGGAATTGAGAAGGAGCAGGAGGAAAGGAAGGAGCAGGCGGAGATGAAGGAGCAGGAGAAGGAGAAGCAGCAGGAGAAGGAGAAGGAGCCTGACGTGGAGCTGGCGCAAGATGAGGAGAAGGGGCAGGAGGTGGAGAAGGAGCAGGAGGTGGAGAAGGAGCAGGAGGTGGAGAAAGAGCAGGAGGTGGAGAAGGAGAAGGAGGTGGAGAAGGAGCAGGAGGTGGAGAAGGAGCAGGAGGTGGAGAAGGAGCAGGAGGTGGAGAAGGAGCAGGAGGTGGAGAAGAAGCAGGAGGAGAAGGAGCAAGATGAGGAGAAGGGGCAGGTGGAGGAGGAGCAGGAGGTGGAGAAGGAGCAGGAGTTGGGCAAGGTGCAGGAGGAGGAGAAGGAGGTGGAGGATGAGATCGAGGTGGATAAGGAGCAGGATGAGGAGAAGGAACATGAGGTGGAGAAAAAGCAATAGGTCGAGAAGGAGTAGGAGGCGGAGAAGGACCAGAAGGAGGAGTAGGAGAAGGAGTTGGAGAGACGGAGCAGGAATTGAGAATGAGCAGGAGGAAAAGAAGGAGCAGGCGGAGAAGAAGGAGCAGGAGAAGGAGAGGAGCAGGAGAAGGAGATGGAGCAGGAGGTGGAGAAGGCGCAAGATGAGGAGAAGGAGCAGGAGATGGAGAAGGAGCAGGAGGGAGACATGGAGCAGGAGGTGGAGAAGGAGCAGGAGTTGGACAAGGTGCAGGAGGAGGAGAAGGAGGTGGAGGAGGAGATCGAGGTGGAGAAGGAGCAGGAGGAGGAGAAGGAACATGAGGTGGAGAAGAAGCAATAGTTCGAGAAGGAGCAGGAGGCGGAGAAGGACCAGAAGGAGGAGTAGGAGAAGGAGTTGGAGAAGAAGCAGGAGGCGGAGGAGGAGCAGGATGAGAAGAAGGAGGAGGAGGTGGAGATGGAGCATGAGGAGGAGAATGAGCCGGAGGTGGGGGAGTAGTAGGAGGAGGAGCAGGGACAGGAGGATAAGAAGGAGCAGGAGGTGGAGAAGGAGCAGGTGGTCGAGAAGGAGCAGGAGGAGGAGAAGGAGCAGGAGGAGGAGAAGGAGCAGGAGGAGGAGAAGCAGCAGGAGGAGGAGAAGGAGCAGGAGTGGAGAAGGAGCAGGAGAACAAGAAGGAGCAGGAGGAGGAGAAGGAGCAGGAGGAGGAGAAGGAGCAGGAGGAGGAGAAGGAGCAGGAGGAGGAGAAGGTGCAAGACGAGGAGAAGGAGCAGGAGTGGAGAAGGAGCAGGAGAACAAGAAGGAGCAGGAGAACAAGACGGAGCAGGAGGTGGAGAAGGAGCAGGAGGTGGAGAAGGAGCAGGAGGAGGAGAAAGAGCAGGAGTGGAGAAGGAGCAGGAGATCAAGAAGGAGCAGGAGGAGGAGAAGGAGCAGGAGGAGGAGAAGGAGCAGGAGGAGGAGAAGGAGCCGGAGTGGAGAAGGAGCAGGAGAACAAGAAGGAGCAGTAGAACAAGAAGAAGCAGGAGGTGGAGAAGGAGCAGGAGGGAGAAAATGAGCAGGAGGAAGACAAGGTGCAAGTGGTGGAGAAGGACCAAAAGGAGGAGAAGGAGGAGAAGAAGGAGCAGGAGGTGGTGAATGAGCAGGAGTGGAGAAGGAGCAGAAGATGGAGAAGGAGCAGGAGGTGGAGAAGGAGCAGGAGGAGGAGAAGGGGCAGGAGGTGGAAAGGAGCAGGAGGTGGACAAGGAGCAGGATGTGGAAAAGGAGCATCACGTGGACTTGGAGCAGGAGGCGGACGAGGAGCATGAGGTGGACAAGGAGCAGGAGGTGGAGGAGGAGGGCGAGGAGGAGATGGAGCAGGAGCTGGAGATGGAGCAGGAATTGAGAAGGAGCAGGAGGAAAAGAAGGAGCCTGCGGAGAAGAAGGAGCAGGAGAGGGAGAAGGAGCAGCAGAAGGAGAAGCAGCAGGAGGTGGAGAAGGCGCAAGACGAGGAGAAGGAGCAGAAGGTGGAGAAGGAGAAGGAGGGAGAGAAGGAGCAGGAGGAGGAGAAGGAGCAGGAGGTGGACAAGGAGCAGGAGGTGGACAAGGAGCAGTTGGTGGACAAGGAGCAGGAGGTGGACAATGAGCAGGAGGTGGACAAGGATCAGGAGGTGGACAAGGATCAGGAGGAGGACAAGGAGCAGGAGGAGGAGAAGGAGCAGGAGTGGAGAAGGAGCAGGAGTGGAGAAAAGGAGCAGGAGGAAGACAAGGAGCAAGTGGTGGAGAAGGAGACAGAGGAGGAGAAGGAGGAGAAGAAGGAGCAGGAGGTGGTGAATGAGCAGGAGTGGAGAAGGAGCAGGAGGTGGAGAAGGAGCAGGAGGGCAGGAAGGAGCAGGAGGGCGAGAAGGAGCAGGAGGTGGAAAGGAGCAATAGGCGAACAAGGAGCAGGAGGCGGACAAGGAGCAGGGGGCGGACAAGGAGCAGGAGGCGGACAAGGAGCAGGAAGTGGACAAGGAGCAGGAAGTGGACAAGGTGCAGGAGGTGGACAAGGATCAGGAGGAGGACAAGGAGCAGGAGGAGGACAAGGAGCAGGAGGGGGAGAAGGAGGTGGATGAGGAGAAGGAGGGGGAGAAAGAGCAGGAGGGGGAGAAAGAGCAGGAGGGGGAGGTGGATAAGGAGCAGAAGGGGGAGGCGGAGGACGAGTAGCATATGGAGCAGGAGCTGGAGATGGAGCAGGAATTGAGAAGGAGCAGGAGGGAGACAAGGAGCAGGAGGTGGAGAAGGAAGAGGAGGAGAAGAAGTAGCAGGAGGTGGACAAGGAGCAGGAGGTGGACAAGGAGCAGGAGGTGGACAAGGAGCAGGAGGTGGACAAGGAGCAGGCGGTGGACAAGGAGCAGGAGGTGGAGAAGGAGCAGGAGGTGGACAAGGAGCAGGAGGTGGACAAGGAGCAGGAGGTGGACAAGGAGCAGGAGGTGGACAAGGAGCAGGAGGTGGACAAGGAGCAGGAGGTGGACAAGGAGCAGGAGGTGGACAAGGAGCAGGAGGTGGACAAGGAGCAGGATGTGGACAAGGAGCAGGAGGTGGACAAGGAGCAGGAAGGGGAGGCGGAGGACGAGTAGCAGATGGAGCAGGAGCTGGAGAAGGAGCAGGAATTGAGAAGGAGCAGGAGGAAAAGAAGGAGCAAGAGGTGGAGATGGAGCCGGAGGTGGAGATGGAGCCGGAGGTGGAGAAGGAGCAGGAGGTGGAGAAGGAGCAGGAGGTGGAGAAGGAGCAGGAGGTGTAGAAGGAGCAGGAGGTGGAGAAGGAGCAGGAGGTGGAGAAGGAGCAGGAGGTGGAGAAAGATCAGGAGGTGGAGAAGGCGCAAGATGAGGAGAAGGAGCAGGAGGTGGAGAAGGAGCCAGAGGTGGAGAACGAGCAGGAAGTGGAGAAGGATCATGAGGTGGAGAAGGAGCAGGAGGTGGAGCAGGCGCAAGATGAGGAGAAGAGGCAGGAGATGGAGAAGGAGCAGGAGGAGGAGAAGGAGGAGGAGAAGGAGCAGGTGGAGGAGAAGTAGAAGCAGGTGGAGAAGGAGCAGGAGCTGGACAAGGTGCAGGAGGAGGAGAACGAGGTGGAGGAGGAGAAGGAGGTGGAGAAGGAGAAGGAGGTGGAGAAGGAGAAGGAGGTGGAGAAGGAGAAGGAGGAGGATTAGGAGCAGGAGGAGGAGAATGAGCAGGAGGTGGAGAAGGCGCAAGATGAGGCGAAGGAGCAGGAGGTGGAGAATGAGACGGAGGTGGAGAAGGAGCAGGAGAAGGAGAAGGAGCAGGAGGTGAAGAAGGAGCAGCAGGTGGAGAAGGAGCAGGATGTGGAGAAGGAGCAGGAGGGAAAAAAGGAGCAGGAGGAAGATAAGGAGCAAGTGGTGGAGAAAGAGCCAGAGGAGGAGAAGGAGGAGAAGAAGGAGCAGGAGGTGGTGAATGAGCAGGAGGTGGAGAAAGAGCAGGAGGCCAGGAAGGAGCAGGAGGGCGATAAGGAGCAGGAGGTGGACAAGGAGCAGGAGGTGGACAAGGAGCAGGAGGTGGACAAGGAGCAGGAGGTGGACAAGGAGCAGGAGGTGGACAAGGAGCAGGAGGTGGAGAAGGAGCAAAGGTGGACAAGGAGCAGGAGGTGGACAAGGAGCAGGAGGTGGACAAGGAGCAGGAGGTGGACTAGGAGCAGGAGGTGGACAAGGAGCAGGAGGTGGTCAAGGCGCAGGAGGTGGACAAGGAGCAGGAGGTGGACAAGGAGCAGGAGGTGGACAAGGAGCAGGAGGTGGACAAGGAGCAGGAGGTGGACAAGGAGCAGGAGGTGGACAAGGAGCAGGAGGGGGAGAAGGAGCAGGAGGGGGAGAAGGAGCAGGAGGTGGACAAAGAGCAGGAGGGGAGTAGGAGGACCAGCAGGAGATGGAGCAGGAGCTGGAGATGGAGCAGGAATTGAGATGGAGCAGGAGGAAAGGAAGTAGCAGGCGGAGAAGAATGAGCAGGAGAAGGAGAAGAAGCAGGAGAAGGAGAAGTAGCAGGAGGTGGAGAAGGAGGAGAAGAAGGAGCAGGAGGTGGAGAATGAGCAGGAGTTCGAGAAGGAGCAGGAGGAGGAGAAGGAACAGGAGGAGGAGAAGGAGCAGGAGGAGGAGAAGGAGCAGGAGTGGAGAAGGAGCAGGAGCACAAGAAGGAGCAGGAGGAGGATTAGGAGCAGGAGGAGGAGAAGGAGCAGGAGGTGGAGAAGACGCAAGATGAGGAGAAGGTGCAGGAGGTGGACCAGGAGACGGCGGTGCAGAAGCAGCAGGAGAAGGGGAACGAGCAGGAGGTTGAGAAGCAGCAGGAGGTGGAGAAGGAGCAGGAGGTGGACAAGGAGCAGGAGGGAGAAAAAGAGCAGGAGGAAGACAAGGAGCAAGTGGTGGAGAAGGAGCAAGAGGAGTAGAAGGAGCAAGAGGAGGAGAAGGAGGAGAAGAAGGAGCAGGAGGTGGTGAATGAGCAGGAGTGGAGAAGGAGCAGGAGGTGGAAAGGAGCAGAAGGTCGAGAAGGAGCAGGAGGTGGACAAGGAGCAGGAGTTGGACAAGGAGTAGGAGGCGGACTAGGAGTAGGAGGCGGACTAGGAGCAGGAGGTGGACAAGGATCAGGAGGTGGAGGAGGAGGACGAGCAGGAGATGGAGCAGGAGCTGGAGATGGAGCAGGAATTGAGAAGGATCAGGAGGAAAAGAAGGAGCCTGCGGAGAAGAACGAGCAGGAGAAGGAGAAGGAGCAGGAGAAGGAGAAAGAGCAGGAGGTGGAGAAGGCGCAAGATGAGGAGAAGGAGCAGGAAGTGGAAAAGGAGCAGGAGGTGGAGAAGGAGCAGGAGGGAGACAAGGAGCAGGAGGGAGACAAGGAGCAGGAGGTGGAGAAGGAGCAGGAGGTGGAGAAGGAGCAGGAGGAGGAGAAGGAGGTGGAGGAGGAGATGGAGGTGGAGAAGGAGCAGGAGGAGGAGAAGGAACATGAGGTGGAGAAGGAGCAATAGGTCGAGAAGGAGCAATAGGTGGAGAAGGAGCAGGAGGCGGAGAAGGACCAGAAGGAGGAGTAGGAGAAGGAGTTGGTGAAGAAGCAGGAGCGGAGCAGGAGCAGGCGGAGAAGAAGGAGGAGGAGGTGGAGAAGGAGCAGGAGTGGAGAAGGAGCAGGAGAACAAGAAGGAGCAGTAGGAGGAGTAGGAGCAGGAGGAGGAGAAGGAGCAGGAGGTGGAGAAGGCGCAAGATGAGGAGAAGCAGCAGGAGGTGGAGAAGGAGACGGCGGTGGAGAAGAAGCAGGAGAAGGAGAAGGAGCAGGAGGTGGAGAAGGAGCAGGAGGTGTAGAAGGAGCAGGAGGTTGAGAAGGAGCAGGAGGTGGAGAAGGAGCAAGTGGTGGAGAAGGAGCAAGAGGAGGAGAAGGAGGAGAAGAAGGAGCAGGAGGTGGTGAATGAGCAGGAGTGGATAAGGAGCAGGAGGTGGAGAACGAGCAGGAGGGCAGGAAGGAGCAGGAGGGCGAGAAGGGGCAGGAGATGGAAAGGAGCAGGAGGTGGACAAGCAGCAGGAGGTGGACAAGGAGCAGGAGGTGGACAAGGAGCAGCAGGTGGACAAGGAGCAGCAGGTTGACAAGGAGCAGCATGTGGACAAGGAGCAGCAGGTGGACAAGGAGCAGCAGGTGGACAAGGAGCAGCAGGTGGACAAGGAGCAGCAGGTGGACAAGGAGCAGGAGGCGGACTGGGAGCATGAGGTGGACAAGGGGCAGGAGGTGGAGGAGGAGGGAGAGCAGGAGATGGAGCAGGAGCTGGAGATGGAGCAGGAATTGAGAAGGAGCAGGAGGAAAAGAAGGAGCCTGCGGAGAAGAAGGAGCAGGAGAGGGAGAAGGGGCAGCAGAAGGAGAAGGAGCAGGTGGTGGAGAAGGCGCAAGATGAGGAGAAGAGGCACAATGTGGAGAAGCTGCAGCAGGTGGAGAAGGAGCAGGAGGTGGAGAAGGAGCAGGAGGTGGAGAAGGAGCAGGAGATGGAGAAGGAGCAGGAGGTGGAGATGGAGCAGGAGGTGGAGAAGGAGCAGGAGGTGTAGAAGGAGCAGGAGGTGGAGAAGGAGCAGGAGGGAGACAAGGAGCATGAGGTAGAAAGGAGCAGGAGGAGAAGAAGGAGGTGGATGAGGAGAAGGTGGGGGAGAAAGAGCAGGAGGGGGAGAAGGAGCAGGAGGTGGACAAAGAGCAGGAGGGAAGTAGGAGGACCAGCAGGAGATGGAGCAGGAGCTGGAGATGGAGCAGGAATTGAGATGTAGCAGGAGGAAAGGAAGTAGCAGGCGGAGAAGAATGAGCAGGAGAAGGAGAAGAAGCAGGAGAAGGAGAAGTAGCAGGAGGAGGAGAAGGAGGAGAAGAAGGAGCAGGAGGTGGAGAAGGAGCAGGAGTTCGAGAAGGAGCAGGAGGAGGAGAAGGAACAGGAGGTGGAGAAGGAGCAGGAGGAGGAGAAGGAGCAGGAGTGGAGAAGGAGCAGGAGGAGGAGTACGAGCAGGAGGAGGAGAAGGAGCAGGTGGTGGAGAAGACGCAAGATGAGGAGAAGGTGCAGGAGGTGGACCAGGAGACGGCGGTGGAGAAGCAGCAGGAGAAGGAGAACGAGCAGGAGGTGGAGAAGCAGCAGGAGGTGGAGAAGGAGCAGGAGGTGGACAAGGAGCAGGAGGGAGAAAAAGAGCAGGAGGAAGACAAGGAGCAAGTGGTGGAGAAGGAGCAAGAGGAGGAGAAGGAGCAAGAGGAGGAGAAGGAGGAGAAGAAGGAGCAGGAGGTGGTGAATGAGCAGGAGTGGAGAAGGAGCAGGAGGTGGAAAGGAGCAGAAGGTCGAGAAGGAGCAGGAGGTGGACAAGGAGTAGGAGGCGGACTAGGAGTAGGAGGCGGACTGGGAGCAGGAGGTGGACAAGGATCAGGAGGTGGAGGAGGAGGACGAGCAGGAGATGGAGCAGGAGCTGGAGATGGAGCAGGAATTGAGAAGGATCAGGAGGAAAAGAAGGAGCCTGTGGAGAAGAAGGAGCAGGAGAAGGAGAAGGAGCAGGAGAAGGAGAAAGAGCAGGAGGTGGAGAAGGCGCAAGATGAGGAGAAGGAGCAGGAAGTGGAAAAGGAGCAGGAGGTGGAGAAGGAGCAGGAGGGAGAAAAAGAGCAGGAGGAAGACAAGGAGCAAGTGGTGGAGAAGGAGCAAGAGGAGGAGAAGGAGGAGAAGAAGGAGCGGGTAGTGGTAAATGAGCAGCAGTGGAGAAGGAGCAGGAGGGCAGGAAGGAGCAGGAGGGCGAGAAGGAGCAGAAGGTGTAAAGGAGCAGAAGGTGGAAAGGAGCAGGAGGTGGTCAAGGAGCAGGAGGTTGACAAGGAGCAGGAGGTGGACAAGGAGCAGGAGGTGGACAAGGAGCAGGAGGTGGACAAGGAGCAGGAGGTGGACAAGGAGCAGGAGGTGGACAAGGAGCAGGAGGTGGACAAGGAGCAGGAGGTGGAAGAGGAGGACGAGCAGGAGATGGAGCAGGAGCTGGAGATGGAGCAGGAATTGAGAAGGATCAGGAGGAAAAGAAGGACCCTTCAGAGAAGAAGGAGCAGGAGAAGGAGAAGGAGCAGGAGAAGGAGAAGAAGCAGGAGGTGGAGAAGGAGCAGGAGGTGGAGAAGACGCAAGATGAGGAGAAGGAGCAGGAGGTGGAGAAGGAGCAGGAGGTGGAGAAGACACAAGATGAGGAGAAGGAGCAGGAGGTGGACAAGGAGCAGGAGGTGGAGAAGGAGCAGGTGGTGGAGAAGGAGCAGGTGGAGGAGAAGGAGCAGGTTGTGGAGAAGGAGCAGTAGGGAGACACGGAGCAGGAGGTGGAGAAGGAGCAGGAGGAGGAGAAGGGGCAGGGTGAGGAGAAGGAGCAGGTCGAGGAGAAGTAGCAGGAGGGGGAGTAGGAGAATGAGTTGGAGAAGAATCAGGAGGAGGAGCAGGAGCAGGGGGAACAGAAGGAGGTGGAGAAGGCGCAAGATGAGGAGAAGTAGCAGGAGGTGGAGAAGGAGCAGGAGAAGGAGAAGGAGAAGGAGCAGGAGGTGGAGAAGGAGCAGCAGGTGGAGAAGGGGCAGGAGGGAGAAACCGAGCAGGAGGAAGACAAGGAGCAAGTGGTGGAGAAGGAGCAAGAGGAGGAGAAGGTGAAGAAGAAGGAGCAGGAGGTGGAGAAGGAGGGCAGGAAGGAGCAGGAGGGCAAGAAGGAGCAGGAGGGCGAGAAGGAGCAGGAGGTGGAAAGGAGCAGGAGGTGGACAAGGAGCAGGAGGTGGACAAGGAGCAGGAGGTGGACATGGATCAGGAGGTGGAGGAGGAGGACGAGCAGGAGATGGAGCAGTAGCTGGAGATGGAGCAGGAATTGAGAAGCAGCAGGAGGAAAAGAAGGAGCAGGAGAAGGAGAAGGAGCAGGAGGTGGAGAAGGCGCAGAAGGCGGAGAAGGCGCAGGAAGTCGAGAAGGAGCAGAAGGAGGAGAAGGAGCAGGAGGAGGAGAAGTAGCCTGAGGAGGAGAAGGAGCAGGAGTGGAGAAGGAGCAGGAGAACAAGAAGGAGCAGGAGGAGGAGGAAGAGCAGGAGGAGGAGAAGGAGCAGGAGGAGGAGAAGGCGCAAGTGGAGGAGAAGGAGCAGGAGGTGGAGAAGGAGACGGAGGTGGAGAAGGAGACGGAGGTGGAGAAGGAGCAGGAGGTGTAGAAGGAGCAGGAGGTGGAGAAGGAGCAGGAGGTGGAGAAGGAGCAGGAGGGAGAAAAAGAGCAGGAGGGAGAAAAAGAGTAGGAGGGAGACAAAGAGCAGGAGGGAGAAAAAGAACAGGAGGGAGAAAAAGAGCAGGAGGGAGAAAAAGAGCAGGAGGAAGACAAGGAGCAAGTGGTGCAGAAGGAGCAAGAGGAGGAGAAGGAGCAGGAGGGCAGGAAGGAGCAGGAGGGCGAGAAGGAGCAGGAGGTGGAAAGGAGCAGGAGGTGGAGAAGGAGCAGGAGGGCAGGAAGGAGCAGGAGGGCGAGAAGGAGCAGGAGGTGGAAAGGAGCAGGAGGTGGGAAGGAGCAGGAGGTGGAGAAGGAGCAGGAGGTTGACAAGGAGCAGGAGTTTGACAAGGAGCAGGAGGTGGACAAGGAGCAGGAGGTGGACAAGGAGCAGGAGGTGGACAAGGAGCAGGAGGTGGACAAGGAGCAGGAGGTGGACAAGGATCAGGAGGTGGAGGAGGAGGACGAGCAGGAGATTGAGCAGGAGCTGGAGATGGAGCAGGAATTGAGAAGGATCAGGAGGAAAAGAAGGAGCCTGCGGAGAAGAAGGAGCAGGAGAAGGAGAAGGAGCAGGAAAAGGAGAAAGAGCAGGAGGTGGAGAAGGCGCAAGATGAGGAGAACGAGCAGGAAGTGGAAAAGGAGCAGGAGGTGGAGAAGGAGCAGAAGGGAGACAAGGAGCAGGAGGGAGACAAGGAGCAGGAGGTGGAGAAGGAGCAGGAGGTGGAGAAGCAGCAGGAGGAGGAGAAGGAGGTGGAGGAGGAGATGGAGGTGGAGAAGGAGCAGGAGGAGGAGAAGGAACATGAGGTGGAGAAGGAGCAATAGGTCGAGAAGTAGCAATAGGTGGAGAAGGAGCAGGAGGCGGATAAGGACCAGAAGGAGGAGTAGGAGAAGGAGTTGGTGAAGAAGCAGGAGGCGGAGCAGGAGCAGGCGGAGAAGAAGGAGGAGGAGGTGGAGAAGGAGCAGGAGTGGAGAAGGAGCAGGAGAACAAGAAGGAGCAGTAGGAGGAGTAGGAGCAGGAGGAGGAGAAGGAGCAGGAGGTGGAGAAGGCGCAAGATGAGGAGAAGCAGCAGGAGGTGGAGAAGGAGACGGCGGTGGAGAAGAAGCAGGAGAAGGAGACGGAGCAGGAGGTGGAGAAGGAGCAGGAGGTGGAGAAGGAGAAGGAGGTGGAGAAGGAGCAGGAGGTGGAGAAGGAGCAAGTGGTGGAGAAGGAGCAAGAGGAGGAGAAGGAGGAGAAGCAGGAGCAGGAGGTGGTGAATAAGCAGGAGTGGATAAGGAGCAGGAGGTGGAGAAGGAGCAGGAGGGCAGGAAGGAGCAGGAGGGCGAGAAGGGGCAGGAGATGGAAAGGAGCAGGAGGTGGACAAGGAGCAGGAGGTGGACAAGGAGCAGGAGGTGGAGAAGGAGCAGCAGGTGGACAAGGAGCAGCAGGTGGACAAGGAGGAGCAGGTGGACAAGGAGCAGGGGGTTGGGAACCTGAGCAGGGAGAGAGAGGAAAGCGTAACAGGAAGGGACAGAAGGTATGGAGTAATAGGTAAAGTGTTAAAAAAGGAAAAAGCAGGAACTAAGCGTCACAAAACAGATTTGAAAGTTCTTTATCTGAATGCACGTAGCATTCGTAATAAAATGGACGAGTTAACGGCACAAATAACTACGTATGGGTATGATCTTGTGGCCATTACAGAAACATGGCTGCAGGGTGACAACGACTGGGAATTAAATATGCCAGGGTATTTAACAATCAGGAAGGACAGGCAGGAAGGAAGGGGAGGTGGGGTGGCTATGTTAATAAAGGAAGGAATCACTGTAATACAGAGAAATGATATTGGGACAAAGCATCAAGATAATGAAACAGTTTGGGTGGAGATAAGGAATAATAAGGGAAAAAAAACATTAGTGGGCGTAGTATATAGGACTCCTAATAGTTGCAACTCTGCTGGAAGAAGTATTAATCAGGAGATAGTCGGGGCATGTAATAAGGGAACAGCCATAATTATGGGGGATTTTAATTATCATATTAACTGGACAAATCAAATTGGGCAGAGCAGCCTTGAGGACGAGTTCATTGAGTGCATCAGGGATGGATTTCTTGAGCAGTATGTAACTGATCCTACAAGGGGGCAGGCAACCTTGGACCTGGTCCTGTGTAATGAGTCAGGATTAATTAATAATGTCCTAGTTAAGGATCCCCTTGGAACGAGCGACCACAACATGGTTGAATTCCATATCCAATTAGAGGGTGAGAAGGTTGATTCTCAAACAAGCGTACTGAGCTTGAATAAAGGAGACTATGATGGTATGAGAGCGGAATTGATTAAAGTGGACTGGGAAAATAGATTAAAGGGTAAGACGGTACATGAGCAGTGGTGTTCATTTAGGGAGTTATTTTACAACTTTCAAAATAAATATATTCCACTGAGGAAAAAAGGGTGTAAAAGAAATGACAGCCATCCGTGGCTAAGTAAAGAAATCAAGGATAGTATCCGACTAAAAACAAGGACATATAAGGTAGCCAAACTTAGTGGGAGGATAGAAGATTGGGAATTCTTCAAAAGACAGCAAAAAGTAACTAAAGGATTGATTAAGAAAGGGAAGTTAGATTATGAAAATAAATTAGCAAAAAATATAAAAACAGATAGCAAGAGTTTCTATAGTTATATAAAAAGAAAAAGGGTGGCTAAGGCAAACATAGGTCCCTTAGAGGATGAGACCGGGAAATTAATGGTGGGAAACATGGAGATGGCAAAAATGCTGAACAAATATTTTGTTTCAGTCTTTACAGTAGAGGACACTAAGAATATCCCAACACTGGACAAACAGGGGACTCTCGGGGGGGAGGAGCTAAATACGATTAAAATCACTCAGGAGATGGTACTCAGTAAAATAATGGGACTCAAGGCGGATAAATCCCCTGGACCTGATGGCTTCCATCCTAGGGTCTTGAGGGAAGTGGCAGTAGGGATTGTGGATGCTTTGGTGATAGTTTTCCAAAATTCCCTGGACTCAGGAGAGGTCCCGGCAGATTGGAAAACTGCTAATGTAACACCGTTATTTAAAAAGGGTAGCAGGCAGAAGGCTGGAAATTATAGGCCAGTTAGCTTAACATCTGTGGTGGGTAAAATTTTGGAGTCTATTATTAAGGAGACAGTAACGGAACATTTAGATAAGCATAATTTAATAGGACAAAGTCAGCATGGCTTTATGAAGGGGAAGTCATGTCTGACAAATTTGCTTGAGTTCTTCGAGGATATAACGTATAGGGTGGATAAAGGGGAACCAGTGGACGTAGTGTATTTAGACTTCCAGAAGGCATTCGACAAGGTGCCACATAAAAGATTATTACTTAAGATAAAAAATCACGGGATTGGGGGTAATATTCTGGCATGGGTGGAGGATTGGTTATCGAACAGGAAGCAGAGAGTTGGGATAAATGGTTCATTTTCGGACTGGCAACCAGTAACCAGTGGTGTTCCACAGGGGTCGGTGCTGGGTCCCAAACTCTTTACAATCTATATTAACGATTTGGAGGAGGGGACCGAGTGCAACATATCAAAATTTGCAGATGATACAAAGATGGGAGGGAAAGTAGAGAGTGAGGAGGACATAAAAAACCTGCAAGGGGATATAGACAGGCTGGGTGAGTGGGCGGAGATTTGGCAGATGCAATATAATATTGGAAAATGTGAGGTTATGCACTTTGGCAGGAAAAATCAGAGAGCAAGTTATTTTCTTAATGGCGAGAGACTGGAAAGTACTGCAGTACAAAGGGATCTGGGGGTCCTAGTGCAAGAAAATCAAAAAGTTGGTATGCAGGTGCAGCAGGTGATCAAGAAAGCCAACGGAATGTTGGCTTTTATTGCTAGGGGGATAGAATATAAAAACAAGGAGGTATTGCTGCAGTTATATAAGGTATTGGTGAGACCGCACCTGGAATACTGCATACAGTTTTGGTCTCCATACTTAAGAAAAGACATACTTGCTCTCGAGGCAGTACAAAGAAGGTTCACTCGGTTAATCCCGGGGATGAGGGGGCGGACATATGAGGAGAGGTTGAGTAGATTGGGACTCTACTCATTGGAGTTCAGAAGAATGAGAGGCGATCTTATTGAAACATATAAGATTGTGAAGGGTCTTGATCGGGTGGATGCAGTAAGGATGTTCCCAAAGATGGGTGAAACTAGAACTAGGGGGCATAATCTTAGAATAAGGGGCTGCTCTTTCAAAACTGAGATGAGGAGAAACTTCTTCACTCAGAGGGTGGTAGGTCTGTGGAATTTGCTGCCCCAGGAAGCTGTGGAAGCTACATCATTAGATAAATTTAAAACAGAAATAGACAGTTTCCTAGAAGTAAAGGGAATTAGGGGTTATGGGGAGCGGGCAGGAAATTGGACATGAAGCTGAGTTCGGATCGGTCAATGCCCTGTGGGTGGCGGAGAGGGCCCAGGGGCTATGTGGCCGGGTCCTGCTCCGACTTCTTGTGTTCTTTAGATTTGTGGTTGGGATCAGATCAGCCATGATCTTATTGAATGGCGGAGCAGGCTCGAGGGGCCGATTGGCCGACTCCTGCTCCAATTTCTTATGTTCTTATGTTCTTATGACAAGGAGCAGCAGGTGGAGGAGAAGGACGTGGAAGAGGAGAAGGAGCTGGAGAAAGAGCAGGAGGGGGAGGAGGAGGACGTGCAGCAGATGGAGCACGAGCTGGAGATGGAGCAGGAATTGAGAAGGAGCAGGAGGAAAGGAAGGAGCAGAAGGAGGTGGAAGAGGAGAAGGAGCTGGAGAAAGAGCAGGAGAAGGAGAAGCAGCAGGAGAAGGAGAAGGAGCCGGAGCTGGAGCTGGCGCAAGATGAGGAGAAAGGGCAGGAGGTGGAGAAGGAGCAAGAGGTGGAGAAGGAGCAGGAGGTGGAGAAGGAGCAGGAGGTGGAGAAGGAGCAGGAGGTGGAGAAGGAGCAGGAGGTGGAGAAGGAGCAGGAGGTGGACAAGCAAGATGAGGAGAAGGGGCAGGTGGAGGAGGAGCAGGAGGTGGAGAAGGAGCAGGAGTTGGGCAAGGTGCAGGATGAGGAGAAGGAGGTGGAGGAGGAGATCGAGGTGGAGAAGGAGCAGGATGAGGAGAAGGAACATGAGGTGGAGAAAAAGCAATAGGTCGAGAAGGAGCAGGAGGCGGAGAAGGACCAGAAGGAGGAGTAGGAGAAGGAGTTGGAGAGACGGAGCAGGAATTGAGAAGGAGCAGGAGGAAAAGAAGGAGCAGGCGGAGAAGAAGGAGCAGGAGAAGGTGAGGAGCAGGAGAAGGAGATGGAGCAGGAGGTGGAGAAGGCGCAAGATGAGGAGAAGGAGCAGGAGATGGAGAAGGAGCAGCAGGGAGACATGGAGCAAGAGGTGGAGAAGGAGCAGGAGGAGGAGAAGGAGTAGGATGAGGAGAAGGGGCAGGTGGAGGAGAAGGAGCAGGTGGTGGAGAAGGAGCAGGTGGTGTAGAAGGAGCAGGTGGTGGAGAAGGTGCAGGTGGTGGAGAAGGTGCAGGAGGAGGAGAAGGAGGTGGAGGAGGAGATCGAGGTGGAAAAGGAGCAGGAGGAGGAGAAGGAACATGAGGTGGAGAAGAAGCAATAGGTCGAGAAGGAGCAGGAGGCGGAGAAGGACCAGAAGGAGGAGTAGGAGAAGGAGTTGGAGAAGAAGCAGGAGGCGGAGGAGGAGCAGGATGAGAAGAAGGAGGAGGAGGTGGAGATGGAGCATGAGGAGGAGAATGAGCCGGAGGTGGGGAAGTAGTAGGAGGAGGAGCAGGGACAGGAGGAGAAGAAGGAGCAGGAGGTGGAGAAGGAGCAGGTGGTCGAGAAGGAGCAGGAGGAGGAGAAGGAGCAGGAGGAGGAGAAGGAGCAGGAGGAGGAGAAGGAGCAGGAGGAGGAGAAGGAGCAGGAGGAGGAGAAGGAGCAGGAGTGGAGAAGGAGCAGGAGAACAAGAAGGAGCAGGAGGAGGAGAAGGAGCAGGAGATCAAGAAGGAGCAGAAGGAGGAGAAGGAGCAGGAGGAGGAGAAGGAGCAGGAGTGGAGAAGGAGCAGGAGATCAAGAAGCAGCAGGAGGAGGAGAAGGAGCAGGAGGAGGAGAAGGAGCAGGAGTGGAGAAGGAGCAGGAGAACAAGAAGGAGCAGGAGAACAAGAAGGAGAAGGAGAAGGAGCAGGAGGTGGAGAAGGAGCAGGAGGTGGAGAAGGAGCAGGAGGGAGAAAAAGAGCAGGAGGAAGACAAGGAGCAAGTGGTGGAGAAGGACCAAGAGGAGGAGAAGGAGGAGAAGAAGGAGCCGGAGGTGGTGAATGAGCAGGAGTGGAGAAGGAGCAGAAGATGGAGAAGGAGCAGGAGGAGGAGAAGGAGCAGGAGGAGGAGAAGGAGTAGGATGAGGAGAAGGGGCAGGTGGAGGAGAAGGAGCAGGTGGTGGAGAAGGAGCAGGTGGTGTAGAAGGAGCAGGTGGTGGAGAAGGTGCAGGTGGTGGAGAAGGTGCAGGAGGAGGAGAAGGAGGTGGAGGAGGAGATCGAGGTGGAAAAGGAGCAGGAGGAGGAGAAGGAACATGAGGTGGAGAAGAAGCAATAGGTCGAGAAGGAGCAGGAGGCGGAGAAGGACCAGAAGGAGGAGTAGGAGAAGGAGTTGGAGAAGAAGCAGGAGGCGGAGGAGGAGCAGGATGAGAAGAAGGAGGAGGAGGTGGAGATGGAGCATGAGGAGGAGAATGAGCCGGAGGTGGGGAAGTAGTAGGAGGAGGAGCAGGGACAGGAGGAGAAGAAGGAGCAGGAGGTGGAGAAGGAGCAGGAGGTCGAGAAGGAGCAGGAGGAGGAGAAGGAGCAGGAGGAGGAGAAGGAGCAGGAGGAGGAGAAGGAGCAGGAGGAGGAGAAGGAGCAGGAGGAGGAGAAGGAGCAGGAGTGGAGAAGGAGCAGGAGAACAAGAAGGAGCAGGAGGAGGAGAAGGAGCAGGAGATCAAGAAGGAGCAGGAGGAGGAGAAGGAGCAGGAGGAGGAGAAGGAGCAGGAGTGGAGAAGGAGCAGGAGATCAAGAAGCAGCAGGAGGAGGAGAAGGAGCAGGAGGAGGAGAAGGAGCAGGAGTGGAGAAGGAGCAGGAGAACAAGAAGGAGCAGGAGAACAAGAAGGAGAAGGAGAAGGAGCAGGAGGTGGAGAAGGAGCAGGAGGTGGAGAAGGAGGAGGAGGGAGAAAAAGAGCAGGAGGAAGACAAGGAGCAAGTGGTGGAGAAGGACCAAGAGGAGGAGAAGGAGGAGAAGAAGGAGCCGGAGGTGGTGAATGAGCAGGAGTGGAGAAGGAGCAGAAGATGGAGAAGGAGCAGGAGGAGGAGAAGGAGCAGGAGGAGGAGAAGGGGCAGGAGGTGGAAAGGAGCAGGAGGTCGACAAGGAGCAGGAGGTGGAAAAGGAGCAGTTCGTGGAGAAGCTGCAGCAGGTGGAGAAGGAGCAGGAGGTGGAGAAGGAGCAGGAGGTGGAGAAGGAGCAGGAGGGCAGGAAGGAGCAGGAGGGCGAGAAGGAGCAGGAGGTGGAAAGGAGCAGGAGGTGGGAAGGAGCAGGAGGTGGAGAAGGAGCAGGAGGTTGACAAGGAGCAGGAGTTTGACAAGGAGCAGGAGGTGGACAAGGAGCAGGAGGTGGACAAGGAGCAGGAGGTGGACAAGGAGCAGGAGGTGGACAAGGAGCAGGAGGTGGACAAGGAGCAGGAGGTGGAGGAGGAGGACGAGCAGGAGATTGAGCAGGAGCTGGAGATGGAGCAGGAATTGAGAAGGATCAGGAGGAAAAGAAGGAGCCTGCGGAGAAGAAGGAGCAGGAGAAGGAGAAGGAGCAGGAAAAGGAGAAAGAGCAGGAGGTGGAGAAGGCGCAAGATGAGGAGAACGAGCAGGAAGTGGAAAAGGAGCAGGAGGTGGAGAAGGAGCAGGAGGTGGAGAAGGAGCAGGAGGTGGAGAAGCAGCAGGAGGAGGAGAAGGAGGTGGAGGAGGAGATGGAGGTGGAGAAGGAGCAGGAGGAGGAGAAGGAACATGAGGTGGAGAAGGAGCAATAGGTCGAGAAGTAGCAATAGGTGGAGAAGGAGCAGGAGGCGGATAAGGACCAGAAGGAGGAGTAGGAGAAGGAGTTGGTGAAGAAGCAGGAGGCGGAGCAGGAGCAGGCGGAGAAGAAGGAGGAGGAGGTGGAGAAGGAGCAGGAGTGGAGAAGGAGCAGGAGAACAAGAAGGAGCAGTAGGAGGAGTAGGAGCAGGAGGAGGAGAAGGAGCAGGAGGTGGAGAAGGCGCAAGATGAGGAGAAGCAGCAGGAGGTGGAGAAGGAGACGGCGGTGGAGAAGAAGCAGGAGAAGGAGACGGAGCAGGAGGTGGAGAAGGAGCAGGAGGTGGAGAAGGAGAAGGAGGTGGAGAAGGAGCAGGAGGTGGAGAAGGAGCAAGTGGTGGAGAAGGAGCAAGAGGAGGAGAAGGAGGAGAAGCAGGAGCAGGAGGTGGTGAATGAGCAGGAGTGGATAAGGAGCAGGAGGTGGAGAAGGAGCAGGAGGGCAGGAAGGAGCAGGAGGGCGAGAAGGGGCAGGAGATGGAAAGGAGCAGGAGGTGGACAAGGAGCAGGAGGTGGACAAGGAGCAGGAGGTGGACAAGGAGCAGGAGGTGGAGAAGGAGCAGCAGGTGGACAAGGAGCAGCAGGTGGACAAGGAGGAGCAGGTGGACAAGGAGCAGGGGGTTGGGAACCTGAGCAGGGAGAGAGAGGAAAGCGTAACAGGAAGGGACAGAAGGTATGGAGTAATAGGTAAAGTGTTAAAAAAGGAAAAAGCAGGAACTAAGCGTCACAAAACAGATTTGAAAGTTCTTTATCTGAATGCACGTAGCATTCGTAATAAAATGGACGAGTTCACGGCACAAATAACGACGTATGGGTATGATCTTGTGGCCATTACAGAAACATGGCTGCAGGGTGACAACCACTGGGAATTAAATATGCCAGGGTATTTAACAATCAGGAAGGACAGGCAGGAAGGAAGGGGAGGTGGGGTGGCTATGTTAATAAAGGAAGGAATCACTGTAATACAGAGAAATGATATTGGGACAAAGCATCAAGATAATGAAACAGTTTGGGTGGAGATAAGGAATAATAAGGGAAAAAAAACATTAGTGGGCGTAGTATATAGGACTCCTAATAGTTGCAACTCTGCTGGAAGAAGTATTAATCAGGAGATAGTCGGGGCATGTAATAAGGGAACAGCCATAATTATGGGGGATTTTAATTATCATATTAACTGGACAAATCAAATTGGGCAGAGCAGCCTTGAGGACGAGTTCATTGAGTGCATCAGGGATGGATTTCTTGAGCAGTATGTAACTGATCCTACAAGGGGGCAGGCAACCTTGGACCTGGTCCTGTGTAATGAGTCAGGATTAATTAATAATGTCCTAGTTAAGGATCCCCTTGGAACGAGCGACCACAACATGGTTGAATTCCATATCCAATTAGAGGGTGAGAAGGTTGATTCTCAAACAAGCGTACTGAGCTTGAATAAAGGAGACTATGATGGTATGAGAGCGGAATTGATTAAAGTGGACTGGGAAAATAGATTAAAGGGTAAGACGGTACATGAGCAGTGGTGTTCATTTAGGGAGTTATTTTACAACTTTCAAAATAAATATATTCCACTGAGGAAAAAAGGGTGTAAAAGAAATGACAGCCATCCGTGGCTAAGTAAAGAAATCAAGGATAGTATCCGACTAAAAACAAGGACATATAAGGTAGCCAAACTTAGTGGGAGGATAGAAGATTGGGAATTCTTCAAAAGACAGCAAAAAGTAACTAAAGGATTGATTAAGAAAGGGAAGTTAGATTATGAAAAGAAATTAGCAAAAAATATAAAAACAGATAGCAAGAGTTTCTATAGTTATATAAAAAGAAAAAGGGTGGCTAAGGCAAACATAGGTCCCTTAGAGGATGAGACCGGGAAATTAATGGTGGGAAACATGGAGATGGCAAAAATGCTGAACAAATATTTTGTTTCAGTCTTTACAGTAGAGGACACTAAGAATATCCCAACACTGGACAAACAGGGGACTCTCGGGGGGGAGGAGCTAAATACGATTAAAATCACTCAGGAGATGGTACTCAGTAAAATAATGGGACTCAAGGCGGATAAATCCCCTGGACCTGATGGCTTCCATCCTAGGGTCTTGAGGGAAGTGGCAGTAGGGATTGTGGATGCTTTGGTGATAGTTTTCCAAAATTCCCTGGACTCAGGAGAGGTCCCGGCAGATTGGAAAACTGCTAATGTAACACCGTTATTTAAAAAGGGTAGCAGGCAGAAGGCTGGAAATTATAGGCCAGTTAGCTTAACATCTGTGGTGGGTAAAATTTTGGAGTCTATTATTAAGGAGACAGTAACGGAACATTTAGATAAGCATAATTTAATAGGACAAAGTCAGCATGGCTTTATGAAGGGGAAGTCATGTCTGACAAATTTGCTTGAGTTCTTCGAGGATATAACGTATAGGGTGGATAAAGGGGAACCAGTGGACGTAGTGTATTTAGACTTCCAGAAGGCATTCGACAAGGTGCCACATAAAAGATTATTACTTAAGATAAAAAATCACGGGATTGGGGGTAATATTCTGGCATGGGTGGAGGATTGGTTATCGAACAGGAAGCAGAGAGTTGGGATAAATGGTTCATTTTCGGACTGGCAACCAGTAACCAGTGGTGTTCCACAGGGGTCGGTGCTGGGTCCCAAACTCTTTACAATCTATATTAACGATTTGGAGGAGGGGACCGAGTGCAACATA
Source organism: Heptranchias perlo (assembly GCF_035084215.1). Classification (NCBI taxonomy): domain Eukaryota; kingdom Metazoa; phylum Chordata; class Chondrichthyes; order Hexanchiformes; family Hexanchidae; genus Heptranchias; species Heptranchias perlo. The sequence continues at coordinate 1,531,703 of NW_027138300.1, forward strand.
TCAAAATTTGCAGATGATACAAAGATGGGAGGGAAAGTAGAGAGTGAGGAGGACATAAAAAACCTGCAAGGGGATATAGACAGGCTGGGTGAGTGGGCGGAGATTCGGCAGATGCAATATAATATTGGAAAATGTGAGGTTATGCACTTTGGCAGGAAAAATCAGAGAGCAAGTTATTTTCTTAATGGCGAGAGACTGGAAAGTACTGCAGTACAAAGGGATCTGGGGGTCCTAGTGCAAGAAAATCAAAAAGTTGGTATGCAGGTGCAGCAGGTGATCAAGAAAGCCAACGGAATGTTGGCTTTTATTGCTAGGGGGATAGAATATAAAAACAAGGAGGTATTGCTGCAGTTATATAAGGTATTGGTGAGACCGCACCTGGAATACTGCATACAGTTTTGGTCTCCATACTTAAGAAAAGACATACTTGCTCTCGAGGCAGTACAAAGAAGGTTCACTCGGTTAATCCCGGGGATGAGGGGGCGGACATATGAGGAGAGGTTGAGTAGATTGGGACTCTACTCATTGGAGTTCAGAAGAATGAGAGGCGATCTTATTGAAACATAGAAGATTGTGAAGGGTCTTGATCGGGTGGATGCAGTAAGGATGTTCCCAAAGATGGGTGAAACTAGAACTAGGGGGCATAATCTTAGAATAAGGGGCTGCTCTTTCAAAACTGAGATGAGGAGAAACTTCTTCACTCAGAGGGTGGTAGGTCTGTGGAATTTGCTGCCCCAGGAAGCTGTGGAAGCTACATCATTAGATAAATTTAAAACAGAAATAGACAGTTTCCTAGAAGTAAAGGGAATTAGGGGTTATGGGGAGCGGGCAGGAAATTGGACATGAAGCTGAGTTCGGATCGGTCAATGCCCTGTGGGTGGCGGAGAGGGCCCAGGGGCTATGTGGCCGGGTCCTGCTCCGACTTCTTGTGTTCTTTAGATTTGTGGTTGGGATCAGATCAGCCATGATCTTATTGAATGGCGGAGCAGGCTCGAGGGGCCGATTGGCCGACTCCTGCTCCAATTTCTTATGTTCTTATGTTCTTATGACAAGGAGCAGCAGGTGGAGGAGAAGGACGTGGAAGAGGAGAAGGAGCTGGAGAAAGAGCAGGAGGGGGAGGAGGAGGACGTGCAGCAGATGGAGCACGAGCTGGAGATGGAGCAGGAATTGAGAAGGAGCAGGAGGAAAGGAAGGAGCAGAAGGAGGTGGAAGAGGAGAAGGAGCTGGAGAAAGAGCAGGAGAAGGAGAAGCAGCAGGAGAAGGAGAAGGAGCCGGAGCTGGAGCTGGCGCAAGATGAGGAGAAAGGGCAGGAGGTGGAGAAGGAGCTCCTTCTCCTCCACCTGCCCCTTCTCCTCATCCTACTCCTTCTCCTCCTCCTGCTCCTTCTCCACCTCTTGCTCCATGTCTCCCTGCTGCTCCTTCTCCATCTCCTGCTCCTTCTCCTCATCTTGCGCCTTCTCCACCTCCTGCTCCATCTCCTTCTCCTGCTCCTCACCTTCTCCTGCTCCTTCTTCTCCGCCTGCTCCTTCTTTTCCTCCTGCTCCTTCTCAATTCCTGCTCCGTCTCTCCAACTCCTTCTCCTACTCCTCCTTCTGGTCCTTCTCCGCCTCCTGAGGTGGAGAAGGAGCAGGAGGTGGAGAAGGAGCAGGAGGTGGAGAAGGAGCAGGAGGTGGAGAAGGAACAGCAGGTGGAGAAGGAGCAGGAGGTGGAGAAGGAGCAGGAGGTGGAGAAGGAGCAGGAGGTGGAGAAGGAGCAGGAGGTGGAGAAGGAGCAGGAGGTGGACAAGCAAGATGAGGAGAAGGGGCAGGTGGAGGAGGAGCAGGAGGTGGAGAAGGAGCAGGAGTTGGGCAAGGTGCAGGATGAGGAGAAGGAGGTGGAGGAGGAGATCGAGGTGGAGAAGGAGCAGGATGAGGAGAAGGAACATGAGGTGGAGAAAAAGCAAGAGGTCGAGAAGGAGCAGGAGGCGGAGAAGGACCAGAAGGAGGAGTAGGAGAAGGAGTTGGAGAGACGGAGCAGGAATTGAGAAGGAGCAGGAGGAAAAGAAGGAGCAGGCGGAGAAGAAGGAGCAGGAGAAGGTGAGGAGCAGGAGAAGGAGATGGAGCAGGAGGTGGAGAAGGCGCAAGATGAGGAGAAGGAGCAGGAGATTGAGAAGGAGCAGCAGGGAGACATGGAGCAAGAGGTGGAGAAGGAGCAGGAGGAGGAGAAGGAGTAGGATGAGGAGAAGGGGCAGGTGCAGGAGAAGGAGCAGGTGGTGGAGAAGGAGCAGGTGGTGTAGAAGGAGCAGGTGGTGGAGAAGGTGCAGGTGGTGGAGAAGGTGCAGGAGGAGGAGAAGGAGGTGGAGGAGGAGATCGAGGTGGAAAAGGAGCAGGAGGAGGAGAAGGAACATGAGGTGGAGAAGAAGCAATAGGTCGAGAAGGAGCAGGAGGCGGAGAAGGACCAGAAGGAGGAGTAGGAGAAGGAGTTGGAGAAGAAGCAGGAGGCGGAGGAGGAGCAGGATGAGAAGAAGGAGGAGGAGGTGGAGATGGAGCATGAGGAGGAGAATGAGCCGGAGGTGGGGAAGTAGTAGGAGGAGGAGCAGGGACAGGAGGAGAAGAAGGAGCAGGAGGTGGAGAAGGAGCAGGAGGTCGAGAAGGAGCAGGAGGAGGAGAAGGAGCAGGAGGAGGAGAAGGAGCAGGAGGAGGAGAAGGAGCAGGAGGAGGAGAAGGAGCAGGAGGAGGAGAAGGAGCAGGAGTGGAGAAGGAGCAGGAGAACAAGAAGGAGCAGGAGGAGGAGAAGGAGCAGGAGATCAAGAAGGAGCAGGAGGAGGAGAAGGAGCAGGAGGAGGAGAAGGAGCAGGAGTGGAGAAGGAGCAGGAGATCAAGAAGCAGCAGGAGGAGGAGAAGGAGCAGGAGGAGGAGAAGGAGCAGGAGTGGAGAAGGAGCAGGAGAACAAGAAGGAGCAGGAGAACAAGAAGGAGAAGGAGAAGGAGCAGGAGGTGGAGAAGGAGCAGGAGGTGGAGAAGGAGCAGGAGGGAGAAAAAGAGCAGGAGGAAGACAAGGAGCAAGTGGTGGAGAAGGACCAAGAGGAGGAGAAGGAGGAGAAGAAGGAGCCGGAGGTGGTGAATGAGCAGGAGTGGAGAAGGAGCAGAAGATGGAGAAGGAGCAGGAGGAGGAGAAGGAGCAGGAGGAGGAGAAGGGGCAGGAGGTGGAAAGGAGCAGGAGGTCGACAAGGAGCAGGAGGTGGAAAAGGAGCAGCACGTGGAGAAGCTGCAGCAGGTGGAGAAGGAGCAGGAGGTGGAGAAGGAGCAGGAGGTGGAGAAGGAGCAGGAGGTGGAGAAGGAGCAGGAGGTGGAGAAGGAGCAGGAGGTGGAGAAGGAGCAGGTGCTGTAGAAGGAGCAGGAGGTGGAGAAGGAGCAGGAGGGAGACAAGGAGCAGGAGGTGGAGAAGGAGCAGGAGGAGGAGAAGGAGGAGAAGGAGCAGGAGGTGGACAAGGAGCAGGAGGTGGACAAGGAGCAGGTGGTGGACAAGGAGCAGGAGGTGGACAAGGAGCAGGAGGTGGACAAGGAGCAGGAGGTGGACAAGGATCAGGAGGTGGACAAGGAGCAGGAGGTGGACAAGGAGCAGGAGGTGGACAAGGAGCAGGAGGTGGACAAGGAGCAGGAGGAGGACAAGGAGCAGGAGGAGGACAAGGAGCAGGAGGAGGAGACGGAGATGGATGAGGAGAAGGAGGTAGAAAAACAGCAGGAGGGGCAGAAGGAGCAGGAGGTGGACAAGGAGCAGGAGGTGGAGGAGGAGGACGAGCAGCAGATGAAGCAGGAGCTGGAGATGGAGCAGGAATTGAGAAGAAGCAGGAGGAAAGGAAGGAGCAGGCGGAGATGAAGGAGCAGGAGAATCAGAAGGAGCAGGAGGTGGAGAAGGAGCAGGAGGTGGAGAAGGAGCAGGAGGTGGAGAAGGAGCAGGAGGTGGTGAAGGCGCAAGATGAGGAGAAGGAGCAGGAGGTGGAGAAGGAGCCGGAGTTGGAGAAGGAGCAGGAAGTGGAGAAGGAGCAGGAGGTGGAGAAGGAACAGGAGGTGGAGAAGGTGCAGGAGGTGGAGCAGGCGCAAGATGAGGAGAAGAGGCAGGAGGTGGAGAAGGAGCAGGAGGAGGAGAAGGAGCAGGAGGTGGAGAAGGAGCAGGAGGTGGAGAAGGAGCAGGAGGTGTAGAAGGAGCAGGAGGTGGAGAAGGAGCACTCGGAGGAGAAGGAGCAGGGTGAGGAAAATGAGCAGGGTGAGGAAAATTAGCAGGAGGTGGAGAAGGAGCAGGAGGTTGACAAGGTGCAGGAGGAGGAGAAGGAGGTGGAGGAGGAGAATTAGGTGGAGAAGGAGCAGGAGGAGGAGTCGGAGCAGGAGGTGGAGAAGGCGCAAGATGAGGAGAAGGAGGTGTTGGAGAAGAAGGAGGTGGAGAAGGAGCAGGAGAAGGAACAGGAACAGGAGGTGGAGAAAAATCATTCGGTGGAGAAGGAGCAGGAGACGGAGAAGGACCAGGAGGGGAAGTAGGAGAATGAGTTGGAGAAGAATCAGGAGGAGGAGCAGGAGCAGGAGGAGAAGAAGGAGTAGGAGGTTGAGAAGGAGCAGGAGGTGGAGAAGGAGCAGGAGGAGAAGAAGGAGGAGGAGAAGGAACATGAGGTGGAGAAGAAGCAATAGGTCGAGAAGGAGCAGGAGGCGGTGAAGGACCAGAAGGGGGAGAAGGAGTTGGAGAAGAAGCAGGAGGCGGAGCAGGAGCAGGAGGAGAAGAAGGAGGAGGAGGTGGAGAAGGAGCATGAGGAGGAGAATGAGCAGGAGGTGGAGAAGTAGCAAGAGGAGGAGCAGGGGCAGGAGGAGAAGAAGGAGCAGGAGGTGGAGAAGGAGCAGGAGGTCGATAAGGGGCAGGAGGAGGAGAAGGAGCAGGAGGAGCAGATAGAGCAGGAGGAGGAGAAGGAGCAGGGGTGGAGAAGGAGCAGGTGTACAAGAAGGAGCAGGAGGAGGAGTAGGAGCAGGAGGAGGAGAAGGAGGAGAAGAAGGAGCAGGAGGTGGTGAATGAGCAGGAGGTGGACAAGGTTGCAGGAGGTGGTCAAGGAGCAGGAGGTGGACAAGGAGCAGGAGGTGGACGAGGAGGAGGAGGAGGAGAAGGATGTGGATGAGGAGAAGGAGGGGGAGAAAGAGCAGGAGGGGGAGAAGGAGTCGGAAGTGGACAAGAAGCAGGAGGGGAGGAGGAGGACGAGCAGGAGATGGAGCAGGAGCTGGAGATGGAGCAAGAATTGAGATGGAGCAGGAGGAAAGGAAGTAGCAGGCGGGGAAGAAGAGCAGGAGAAGGAGAAGGAGCAGGAGAAGGAGAAGGAGCAGTAGGTGGAGAAGGAGCAGGAGGTGGAGAAGGAGCAGGAGGTGGAGAAGGAGCAGGAGGTGGAGAAGGAGCAGGAGGTGGAGAAGGCGCAAGATGAGGAGAAGGAGCAGGAGGTGGAGAAGGAGCCGGAGGTGGAGAAGGAGCAGGAAGTGGAGAAGGAGCATCAGGTAGTGAAGGAGCAGCAGGTGGAGAAGGCGCAATATGAGGAGAAGATGCAGGAAGTGGAGAAGGTGCAGGAGTTGGAGAAGGAACAGGAGGTGGAGAAGGAGCAGGAGGGAGACAAGGAGCAGGAGTTGGACAAGGAGCAGGAGTTGGACAAGGAGCAGGAGGTGGACAAGGAGCAGGAGGAGGAGAAGGAGGTGGATGAGGAGAAGGAGGGGGAGAAAGAGCAGGAGGGGGAGAAGGAGCAGGATGTGGATAAGGAGCAGGAGGGGGAGGCGGAGGACGAGTAGCAGATGGAGCAGGAGCCGGAGATGGAGCAGGAATTGAGAAGGAGCAGGAGGAAAAGAAGGAGCCTGCGGAGAAGAAGGAGCAGGAGGTGGAGATGGAGCCGGAGGTGGAGAAGGAGCAGGAGGTGGAGAAGGAGCAGGAGGTGGAGAAGGAGCAGGAGGTGGAGAAGGCGCAAGATGAGGAGAAGGAGCAGGAGGTGGAGAAGGAGCCGGAGGTGGAGAAGGAGCAGGAAGTGGAGAAGGAGCATCAGGTAGTGAAGGAGCAGCAGGTGGAGAAGGCGCAATATTAGGAGAAGATGCAGGAAGTGGAGAAGGTGCAGGAGTTGGAGAAGGAACAGGAGGTGGAGAAGGAGCAGGAGGGAGACAAGGAGCAGGAGGTGGAGCAGGAGCTGGAGATGGAGCAAGAATTGAGATGGAGCAGGAGGAAAGGAAGTAGCAGGCGGAGAAGAAGAGCAGGAGAAGGAGAAGGAGCAGGAGAAGGAGAAGGAGCAGTAGGTGGAGAAGGAGCATGAGGTAGAGAAGGAGCAGGAAGTGGAGAAGGAGCAGGAGGTGGAGAAGGAGCAGGAGGTGGAGAAGGCGCAAGATGAGGAGAAGGAGCAGGAGGTGGAGAAGGAGCCGGAGGTGGAGAAGGAGCAGGAAGTGGAGAAGGAGCATCAGGTAGTGAAGGAGCAGCAGGTGGAGAAGGCGCAATATGAGGAGAAGATGCAGGAAGTGGAGAAGGTGCAGGAGTTGGAGAAGGAACAGGAGGTGGAGAAGGAGCAGGAGGGAGACAAGGAGCAGGAGGTGGACAAGGAGCAGGAGGTGGACAAGGAGCAGGAGGAGGAGAAGGAGGTGGATGAGGAGAAGGAGGGGGAGAAAGAGCAGGAGGGGGAGAAGGAGCAGGATGTGGATAAGGAGCAGGAGGGGGAGGCAGAGGACGAGTAGCAGATGGAGCAGGAGCTGGAGATGGAGCAGGAATTGAGAAGGAGCAGGAGGAAAAGAAGGAGCCTGCGGAGAAGAAGGAGCAGGAGGTGGAGATGGAGCCGGAGGTGGAGAAGGAGCAGGAGGTGGAGAAGGAGCAGGAGGTGGAGAAGGAGCAGGAGGTGGAGAAGGAGCAGGAGGTGGAGAAGGCGCAAGATGAGGAGAAGGAGCAGGAGGTGGAGAAGGAGCCGGAGGTGGAGAACGAGCAGGAAGTGGAGAAGGATCATGAGGTGGAGAAGGAGCAGGAGGTGGAGCAGGCGCAAGATGAGGAGAAGAGGCAGGAGATGGAGCAGGAGCAGGAGCAGGAGGAGGAGAAGGAGCAGGAGGAGGAGAAGGAGCAGGTGGAGGAGAAGTAGAAGCAGGTGGAGAAGGAGCAGGAGCTGGACAAGGTGCAGGAGGAGGAGAAGGAGGTGGAGGAGGAGAAGGAGCAGGAGGTGGAGAATGAGACGGATTTGGAGAAGGAGCAGGAGAAGGAGAAGGAGCAGGAGGTGAAGACGGAGCAGCAGGTGGAGAAGGAGCAGGAGGTGGAGAAGGAGCAGGAGGGAAAAAAGGAGCAGGAGGAAGATAAGGAGCAAGTGGTGGAGAAAGAGCCAGAGGAGGAGAAGGAGGAGAAGAAGGAGCAGGAGGCCAGGAAGGAGCAGGAGGGCGATAAGGAGCAGTAGGTGGACAAGGAGCAGGAGGTGGACAAGGAGCAGGAGGTGGACAAGGAGCAGGAGGTGGACAAGGAGCAGGAGGTGGACAAGGAGCAGGAGGTGGACAAGGAGCAGGAGGTGGACAAGGAGCAGGAGGTGGACAAGGAGCAGGAGGTGGACAAGGAGCAGGAGGTGGACAAGGAGCAGGAGGTGGACAAGGAGCATGAGGTAGAAAGGAGAAGGAGGTGGAGAAGGAGGTGGATGAGAAGGAGGAGGAGAAAGAGCAGGAGGGGGAGAAGGAGCAGGAGGTGGACAATGAGCAGGAGGGGAGTAGGAGGACCAGCAGGAGATGGAGCAGGAGCTGGAGATGGAGCAGGAATTGAGATGGAGCAGGAGGAAAGGAAGTAGCAGGCGGAGAAGAATGAGCAGGAGAAGGAGAAGAAGCAGTAGAAGGAGAAGTAGCAGGAGGAGGAGAAGGAGGAGAAGAAGGAGCAGGAGTTGGAGAAGGAGCAGGAGTTCTAGAAGGAGCAGGAGGAGGAGAAGGAACAGTAGGAGGAGAAGGAGCAGGAGCACAAGAAGGAGCAGGAGGAGAAGTAGAAGCAGGAGGAGGAGAAGGAGCAGGAGGTGCAGAAGACGCAAGATGAGGAGAAGGTGCAGGAGGTGGACAAGGAGACGGCGGTGGAGAAGCAGCAGGAGAAGGAGAACGAGCAGGAGGTGGAGAAGCAGCAGGAGGTGGAGAAGGAGCAGGAGGTGGACAAGGAGCAGGAGGGAGAAAAAGAGCAGGAGGAAGACAAGGAGCAAGTGGTGGAGAAGCAGCAAGAGGAGGAGAAGGAGCAAGAGGAGGAGAAGGAGCAAGAGGAGGAGAAGGAGCAAGAGGAGGAGAAGGAGGAGAAGAAGGAGCAGGAGGTGGTGAATGAGCAGGAGTGGAGAAGGAGCAGGAGGTGGAAAGGAGCAGAAGTTCGAGAAGGAGCAGGAGGTGGACAAGGGGCAGGAGTTGGACAAGGAGTAGGAGGCGGACTAGGAGCAGGAGGTGGACAAGGATCAGGAGGTGGACAAGGATCAGGAGGTGGAGGAGGAGGACGAGCAGGAGATGGAGCAGGAGCTGGAGATGGAGCAGGAATTGAGAAGGATCAGGAGGAAAAGAAGAAGCCTGCGGAGAAGAAGGAGCAGGAGAAGGAGAAGGAGCAGGAGAAGGAGAAAGAGCAGGAGGTGGAGAAGGCGCAAGATGAGGAGAAGGAGCAGGAAGTGGAAAAGGAGCAGGAGGTGGAGATGGAGCAGGAGGGAGAAAAAGAGCAGGAGGAAGACAAGGAGCAAGTGGTGGAGAAGGAGCAAGAGGAGGAGAAGGAGGAGAAGAAGGAGCGGGAAGTGCTAAGTGAGCAGCAGTGGAGAAGGAGCCGGAAGTGGAGAAGTAGCAGGAGGGCAGGAAGGAGCAGGGGGGCGAGAAGGAGCAGAAGGAGGAAAGGATCAGGAGGTGGACAAGGAGCAGGAGGTTGACAAGGAGCAGGAGGTGGACAAGGAGCAGGAGGTGGACAAGGAGCAGGAGGTGGACAAGGAGCAGGAGATAGACAAGGAGCAGTAGGTGGACAAGGAGCAGGAGGTGGACAAGGAGCAGGAGGTGGACAAGGAGCAGGTGGTGGAAGAGGAGGACGAGCAGGAGATGGAGCAGGAGCTGGAGATGGAGCAGGAATTGAGAAGGATCAGGAGGAAAAGAAGGAGCCTGCGGAGAAGAAGGAGCAGGAGGAGAAGGAGCAGGAGAAGGAGAAGAAGCAGGGGGTGGAGAAGGAGCAGGAGGTGGAGAAGACGCAAGAAGAGGAGAAGGAGCAGGAGGTGGAGAAGGAGCAGGAGGTGGAGAAGACGCAAGATGAGGAGAAGGAGCAGGAGGTGGACAAGGAGCAGGAGGTGGAGAAGGAGCAGGTGGTGGAGAAGGAGCAGTAGGGAGACAAGGAGCAGGAGGTGCAGAAGGAGCAGGAGGAGGAGAAGGGGCAGGGTGAGGAGAAGGAGCAGGTGGAGGAGAAGTAGCAGGAGGGGGAGTAGGAGAATGAGTTGGAGAAGAATCAGGAGGAGGAGCAGGAGCAGGGGGAGAAGAAGGAGCAGGGGGAGGAGAATGAGCAGGAGGTGGAGATGGAGAAGGTGTGGAAAGGAGCAGGAGAAGAATGATGGGCAGGAGGAGGAGAAGGAGGTGGAGAAGGCGCAAGATGAGGAGAAGTAGCAGGAGGTGGAGAAGGAGCAGGAGAAGGAGAAGGAGCAGGTGGTGGAGGAGCAGCAGGAGGTGGAGAAGGAGCAGAAGGGAGGCAAGGAGCAGGGGGGAGACACGGAACAGGAGGTGGAGAAGGAGCAGGGGGAGGAGAAGGATGCGAAGAAGGAGAACAAGGCGCAGGAGGTGGCGAATGAGCAGGAGTGGAGAAGGAGCAGGAGGCGAAGAAGGAGCAGGAGGGAGAGAAGGAGCAGGAGGGAGAGAAGGAGCAGGATGTGGAGAAGGAGCAGGAGGTGGAGAAGGCGCAAGATGAGGAGAAGGAGCAGGAGGTGGGGAAGGAGCAGGAGAAGGAAAAGGAGCAGGATTAGGAGAAGGAGCAGCAGGTGGAGAAGGGGCAGGAGGGAGAAACAGAGCAGGAGGAAGACAAGGAGCAAGTGGTGGAGAAGGAGCAAGAGGAGGAGAAGGAGAAGAAGAAGGAACAGGAGGTGGTAAATGGGCAGCAGTGGAGAAGGAGCAGGAGGTGGAGAAGGAGCAGGAGGGCAGGAAGGAGCAGGAGGGCGAGAAGGAGCATCAGGTGGAAAGGAGCAGGAGGTGGACAAGGAGCAGGATGTGGACAAGGAGTAGGAGGTGGACAAGGAGCAGGAGGTGGACATGGATCAGGAGGTGGAGGAGGAGGACGAGCAGGAGATGGAGCAGGAGCTGGAGATGGAGCAGGAATTGAGAAGCAGCAGGAGGAAAAGAAGGAGCAGGCGGAGAAGAAGGAGCAGGAGAAGGAGAAGGAGCAGGAGAAGGAGAAGGAGCAGGAGGTGGAGAAGGCGCAGGAAGTCGAGAAGGAGCAGAAGGAGGAGAAGGAGCAGGAGGAGGAAAAGGAGCCGGAGGAGGGGAAGGAGCCGGAGGAGGAGAAGGAGCAGGAGAACAAGAAGGAGAAGGAGGAGGACGAGGAGCAGGAGGAGGAGAAGGAGCAGGAGGTGGAGAAGGCGCAAGATGAGGAGAAGGAGACGGAGGTGGAGAAGGAGACGGAGGTGGAGAAGGAGCAGGAGGTGGAGAAGTAGCAGGAGGTGGAGAAGGAGCAGGAGGTGGAGAAGGAGCAGGAGGTGGAGAAGGAGCAGGAGGTGGAGAAGGAGCAGGAGGTGGAGAAGGAGCAGGAGGTGGAGAAGGAGCAGGAGGGAGAAAAAGAGCAGGAGGGAGAAAAAGAGCAGGAGGAAGACAAGGAGCAAGTGTTGGAGAAGGAGCAAGAGGAGGAGAAGGAGGAGAAGAAGGAGCGGGAGGTGGTAAATGAGCAGCAGTGGAGAAGGAGCAGGAGGTGGAGAAGGAGCAGGAGGGCAGGAAGGAGCAGGAGGGCGAGAAGGAGCAGGAGGTGGAAAGGAGCAGGAAGTGGAAAGGAGCAGGAGGTGGCAAGGAGCAGGAGGTGGACAAGGAGCAGGAGGTTGACAAGGAGCAGGAGGTGGACAAGGAGCAGGAGGTGGACAAGGAGCAGGAGGTGGACAAGGAGCAGGAGGTGGACAAGGAGCAGGAGGTGGACAAGGAGCAGGAGGTGGACAAGGAGCAGCAGGTGGTCAAGGAGCAGCAGGTGGTCAAGGAGCAGGAGGTGGACAAGGAGCAGGAGGTGGACAAGGAGCAGGAGGTGGACAAGGATCAGGAGGTGGACAAGGATCAGGAGGTGGAGGAGGAGGACGAGCAGGAGATGGAGCAGGAGCTGGAGATGGAGCAGGAGGTGGTGAATGAGCAGGAGTGGATAAGGAGCAGGAGGTGGCGAAGTAGCAGGAGGGCAGGAAGGAGCAGGAGGGCGAGAAGGGGCAGGAGGTGGAAAGGAGCAGGAGGTGGACAAGGAGCAGGAGGTGGACAAGGAGCAGGAGGTGGACAAGGAGCAGGAGGTGGACAAGGAGCAGCAGGTGGACAAGGAGCAGGAGGCGGACAAGGAGCAGGAGGCGGACTGGGAGTATGAGGTGGACAAGGAGCAGGAGGTGGAGGAGGAGGGAGAGCAGGCGATGGAGCAGGAGCTGGAGATGGAGCAGGAATTGAGAAGGAGCAGGAGGAAAAGAAGGAGCCTACGTAGAAGAAGGAGCAGGAGAGGGAGAAGGAGCAGCAGAAGGAGAAGGAGCAGGAGGTGGAGAAGGCGCAAGATGAGGAGAAGAGGCAGGATGTGGAGAAGGAGCAGGAGGTGGAGAAGGAGCAGGAGGTGGAGAAGGAGCAGGAGGTGGAGAAGGAGCAGGAGGTGGAGAAGAAGCAGGAGGTGGAGAAGGAGCAGGAGGTGGAGAAGGAGCAGGAGGTGGAGAAGGAGCATGAGGGAGACAAGGAGCAGGAGGAGGAGAAGGAGCAGGAGGAGGAGAAGGAGCAGGAGGAGGAGAAGGAGCAGGAGGAGGAGAAGGAGCAGGAGGTGGACAAGGAGCAGGAGGTGGACAAGGAGCAGGAGGTGGACAAGGAGCAGGAGGTGGACAAGGAGCAGGAGGTGGACAAGGAGCAGGAGGTGGACAAGGAGCAGGAGGTGGACAAGGAGCAGGAGGTGGACAAGGAGCAGGAGGTGGACAAGGAGCAGGAGGAGGAGAAGGAGGTTGAAGAGGATTAGGAGCTGGAGTAGAGCAGGAGGGGGAGAAGGAGCAGGAGGGGGAGGAGGAGGACGTGCAGCAGATGGAGCAGGAGCTGGAGATGGAGCAGGAATTGAGAAGGAGCAGGAAGAAAGGAAGGAGCAGGCAGAGATGAAGGAGCAGGAGAAGGAGAAGCAGCAGGAGAAGGAGAAGGAGACAGACGTGGATCTGGCGCAAGATGAGGAGAAGGGGCAGGAGGTGGAGAAGGAGCAGGAGGTGGAGAAGGAGCAGGAGGTGGAGAAGGATCAGGAGGTGGAGAAGGAGCAGGAGGTGGAGAAGGAGCAGGAGGTGGAGAAGGAGCAGGAGGTGGAGAAGGAGCAGGAGGTGGAGAAGGAGCAGGAGGTGGAGAAGGAGCAGGAGGAGAAGGAGCAAGATGAGGAGAAGGGGCAGGTGGAGGAGGAGCAGGAGGTGGAGATGGAGCAGGAATTGAGAAGGAGCAGGAGGAAAAGAAGGAGCAGGCGGAGAAGAAGGAGCAGGAGAAGGAGAGGAGCAGGAGAAGGAGATGGAGCAGGAGGTGGAGAAGGCGCAAGATGAGGAGAAGGAGCAGGAGATGGAGAAGGAGCAGGAGGGAGACATGGAGCAGGAGGTGGAGAAGGAGCAGGAGGAGGAGAAGGAGTAGGATGAGGAGAAGGGGCAGGTGGAGGAGAAGGAGCAGGTGGAGGAGAAGGAGCAGGTGGTGCAGAAGGAGCAGGAGTTGGACAAGGTGCAGGAGGAGGAGAAGGAGGTGGAGGAGGAGATCGAGGTGGAGAAGGAGCAGGAGGAGGAGAAGGAACATGAGGTGGAGAAGAAGCAATAGGTCGAGAAGGAGCAGGAGGCGGAGAAGGACCAGAAGGAGGAGTAGGAGAAGGAGTTGGAGAAGATGCAGGAGGCGGAGGAGGAGCAGGATGAGAAGAAGGAGTACGAGGTGGAGATGGAGCATGAGGAGGAGAATGAGCCGGAGGTGGGGAAGTAGTAGGAGGAGGAGCAGGGACAGGAGGAGCAGAAGGAGCAGGAGGTGGAGAAGGAGCAGGTGGTCGAGAAGGAGCAGGAGGAGGAGAAGGAGCAGGAGGAGGAGAAGGAGCAGGTGGAGGAGAAGGAGCAGGAGTGGAGAAGGAGCAGGAGAACAAGAAGGAGCAGGAGAACAAGAAGGAGCAGGAGAACAAGAAGGAGCAGGAGGTGGAGAAGGAGCAGGAGGTGGAGAAGGAGCAGGAGGAGGAGAAGGCGCAAGACGAGGAGAAGGAGCAGGAGTGGAGAAGGAGCGGGAGAACAAGAAGGAGCAGGAGAACAAGAAGAAGCAGGAGGTGGAGAAGGAGCAGGAGGTGGAGAAGGAGCAGGAGGAGGAGAAGGAGCAGGACTGGAGAAGGAGCAGGAGATCAAGAAGGAGCAGGAGGAGGAGAAGGAGCAGGAGGAGGAGAAGGAGCAGGAGTGGAGAAGGAGCAGGAGGAGGAGAAGGAGCAGGAGTGGAGAAGGAGCAGGAGAACAAGAAGGAGCAGGAGAACAAGAAGGAGCAGGAGAACAAGAAGGAGCAGGAGGTGGAGAAGGAGAAGGAGGAGAAGAAGGAGCCGGAGGTGGTGAATGAGCAGGAGTGGAGAAGGAGCAGAAGATGAAGAAGGAGCAGGAGGAGGAGAAGGAGCAGGAGGAGGAGAAGGGGCAGGAGGTGACAAGGAGCAGGAGGTGGACAAGGAGCAGGAGGTGGTCAAGGAGCAGGAGGTGGACATGGAGCAGGAGGCGGACGAGGAGCATGAGGTGGACAAGGAGCAGGAGGTGGAGGAGGAGGGCGAGCAGGAGATGGAGCAGGAGCTGGAGATGGAGCAGGAATTGAGAAGGAGCAGGAGGAAAAGAAGGAGCCTGCGGAGAAGAAGGAGCAGGAGAGGGAGAAGGAGCAGCAGAAGGAGAAGCAGCAGGAGGTGGAGAAGGCGCAAGATGAGGAGAAGGAGCAGAAGGTGGAGAAGGAGCAGGAGGGAGAGAAGGAGCAGGAGGTGGACAAGGAGCAGGAGGTGGACAAGGAGCAGGAGGTGGACAAGGAGCAGGAGGTGGACAAGGAGCAGGAGGTGGACAAGGAGCAGGAGGTGGACAAGGAGCAGGAGGTGGACAAGGAGCAGGAGAAGAATGATGGGCAGGAGGAGGAGAAGGAGGTGGAGAAGGCGCAAGATGAGGAGAAGTAGCAGGAGGTGGAGAAGGAGCAGGAGAAGGAGAAGGAGCAGGTGGTGGAGGAGCAGCAGGAGGTCGAGAAGGAGCAGAAGGGAGGCAAGGAGCAGGGGGGAGACACGGAACAGGAGGTGGAGAAGGAGCAGGGGGAGGAGAAGGATGCGAAGAAGGAGAACAAGGAGCAGGAGGTGGCGAATGAGCAGGAGTGGAGAAGGAGCAGGAGGCGAAGAAGGAGCAGGAGGGAGAGAAGGAGCAGGAGGGAGAGAAGGAGCAGGATGTGGAGAAGGAGCAGGAGGTGGAGAAGGAGCAGGAGAAGGAAAAGGAGCAGGATTAGGAGAAGGAGCAGCAGGTGGAGAAGGAGCAGCAGGTGGAGAAGGGGCAGGAGGGGGAAACAGAGCAGGAGGAAGACAAGGAGCAAGTGGTGGAGAAGGAGCAAGAGGAGGAGAAGGAGAAGAAGAAGGAACAGGAGGTGGTAAATGAGCAGCAGTGGAGAAGGAGCAGGAGGTGGAGAAGGAGCAGGAGGGCAGGAAGGAGCATCAGGTGGAAAGGAGCAGGAGGTGGACAAGGAGCAGGATGTGAACAAGGAGTAGGAGGTGGACAAGGAGCAGGAGGTGGACATGGATCAGGAGGTGGAGGAGGAGGACGAGCAGGAGATGGAGCAGGAGCTGGAGATGGAGCAGGAATTGAGAAGCAGCAGGAGGAAAAGAAGGAGCAGGCGGAGAAGAAGGAGCAGGAGAAGGAGAAGGAGCAGGAGAAGGAGAAGGAGCAGGAGGTGGAGAAGGCGCAGGAAGTCGAGAAGGAGCAGAAGGAGGAGAAGGATCAGGAGGAGGAGAAGGAGCCGGAGGAGGGGAAGGAGCCGGAGGAGGAGAAGGAGCAGGAGAACAAGAAGGAGAAGGAGGAGGACAAGGAACAGGGGGAGGAGAAGGAGCAGGAGGTAGAGAAGGCGCAAGATGAGGAAAAGGAGACGGAGCTGGAGAAGGAGACGGAGGTGGAGAAGGAGACGGAGGTGGAGAAGGAGCAGGAGGTGGAGAAGGAGCAGGAGGTGGAGAAGGAGCAGGAGGTGGAGAAGGAGCAGGACGTGGAGAAGGAGCAGGAGGTGGAGAAGGAGCAGGAGGTGGAGAAGGAGCAGGAGGTGGAGAAGGAGCAGGAGGGAGAAAAAGAGCAGGAGGGAGAAAAAGAGCAGGAGGAAGACAAGGAGCAAGTGTTGGAGAAGGAGCAAGAGGAGGAGAAGGAGGAGAAGAAGGAGCAGGAGGTGGAAAGGAGCAGGAGGTGGAAAGGAGCAGGAGGTGGCAAGGAGCAGGAGGTGGACAAGGAGCAGGAGGTTGACAAGGAGCAGGAGGTGGACAAGGAGCAGGAGGTGGACAAGGAGCAGGAGGTGGACAAGGAGCAGGAGGTGGACAAGGAGCAGGAGGTGGACAAGGAGCAGGAGGTGGACAAGGAGCAGCAGGTGGTCAAGGAGCAGGAGGTGGCAAGGAGCAGGAGGTGGACAAGGAGCAGGAGGTGGACAAGGATCAGGAGGTGGACAAGGATCAGGAGGTGGAGGAGGAGGACGAGCAGGAGATGGAGCAGGAGCTGGAGATGGAGCAGGAATTGAGAAGGATCAGGAGGAAAAGAAGGAGCCTGCGGAGAAGAAGGAGCAGGAGAAGGAGAAGGAGCAGGAGAAGGAGAAAGAGCAGAAGGTGGAGAAGGAGCAGGAGGGAGACAAGGAGCAGGAGGGAGACAAGGAGCAGGAGGTGGAGTAGGAGCAGGAGGTGGAGAAGTAGCAGGAGGAGGAGAAGGAGGTGGAGGAGGAGATGGAGGTGGAGAAGGAGCAGGAGGAGGAGAAGGAACATGATGTGGAGAAGGAGCAATAGGTCGAGAAGGAGCAGGAGGCGGAGAAGGACCAGAAGGAGGAGTTGGAGAAGGAGTTGGTGAAGAAGCAGGACGCGGAG